>NC_057394.1:19449108-19778047 GCF_019320065.1 Cervus canadensis | reverse complement strand
GATCTCTCCATTTTCATTTCTAGTTTTGTTAATTTGGTTCTTCTCTCTTTGTTTCTTAATGAGTCTTGCTAATGGTTTGTCAATTTTGTTTATTTTTTCAAAAAACCAGCTTTTAGCTTTGTTGATTTTTGCTATGATCTCTTTAGTTTCTTTTGCATTTATTTCTGCCTTAATTTTTAAGATTTCTTTCCTTCTGCTAACCCTGGGGTTCTTCATTTCTTCCTTCTCTAATTGCTTTAGGTGTAGAGTTAGGTTATTTATTTGGCTTTTTTCTTGTTTCTTGATGTAAGCCTGTAATGCTATGAACCTTCCCCTTAGCACTGCTTTTACAGTGTCCCATAGGTTTTGGGTTGTTGTGTTTTCATTTTCATTCATTTCTATACATATTTTGATTTCTTTTTTGATTTCTTCTATGATTTGTTGGTTATTCAGAAGCGTGTTATTTAGCCTCCAGGTGTTTGAATTTTTAACAATTTTTTTCCTGTAACTGAGATCTAATCTTACTGCACTGTGGTCAGAAAAGATGACTGGAATGATTTCAATTTTTTTGAATTTTCCAAGACCAGATTTATGGCCCAGGATGTGATCTATTCTGGAGAAGGTTCCGTGTGCACTTGAGAAAAAGGTGAAGTTGCTTGTTTTGGGGTGAAATGTCCTATAGATATCAATTAGGTCTAGCTGGTCCATTGTGTCATTTAAAGTTTGTGTTTCCTTGTTAATTTTCTGTTTAGTTGATCTATCCATAGTTGTGAGTGGGGTATTAAAGTCTCCCACTATTATTGTGTTACTATTAATTTCCTCTTTCATACTCGTTAGTGTTTGCCGTACATATTGCGGTGCTCCTATGTTGGGTGCATATATATTTATAATTGTTATATCTTCTTCTTGGATTGGTCCTTTGATCATTATGTAGTGTCCTTCTTTGTCTCTTTTCACAGCTTTTATTTGAAAGTCTATTTTATCTGATATGAGTATTGCGACTCCTGCTTTCTTTTGGTCTCCATTTGCATGAAATATTTTTTTCCAGCCCTTCACTTTTAGTCTGTATGTGTCTCTTGTTTTGAGGTGGGTCTCTTGTAGACAGCATATATGGGGGTCTTGTTTTTGTATCCATTCAGCCAATCTTTGTCTTTTCGTTGGGGCATTCAACCCATTTACATTTAAGGTAATTATTGATAGGTGTGGTCCCGTTGCCATTTACTTTGTTGTTTTGGGTTCACGTTTATACAACCTTTCTGCATTTCCTGTCTAGAGAAGATCCTTTAGCATTTGTTGAAGAGCTGGTTTGGTGGTGCTGAATTCTCTGAGCTTTTGCTTATCTGTAAAGCTTTTGAGTTCTCCTTCATATCTGAATGAGATCCTTGCTGGATACAGTAATCTAGGTTGTAGGTTATTCTCTTTCATTACTTTCAGGACGTCCTGCCATTCCCTTCTGGCCTGGAGGGTTTCTATTGATAGGTCAGCTGTTATCCTTATGGGAATCCCTTTGTGTGTTATTTGTTGTTTTTCCCTTGCTGCTTTTAATATTTGTTCTTTGTGTTTGATCTTTGTTAGTTTGATTAATATGTGTCTTGGGGTGTTTCGCCTTGGGTTTATCCTGTTTGGGACTCTCTGGGTTTCTTGGACTTGAGTGGCTATTTCCTTCCCCCTTTTAGGGAAGTTTTCAGCTATTATCTCCTCGAGTATTTTCTCATGGCCTTTCTTTTTGTCTTCTTCTTCTGGAACTCCTATGATTCGAATGTTGGGGCGTTTCACAGTGTCCCAGAGGTCCCTGAGGTTGTCCTCATTTCTTTTGATCCTTTTTTCTTTTTTCCTCTCTGCTTCATTTATTTCCACCATTTTATCTTCTACCTCACTTATCCTATCTTCTGCCTCTGTTATTCTACTCTTGGTTCCCTCCAAAGTGTTTTTGATCTCATTCATTGCATTATTCATTTTTAATTGACTCTTTTTTATTTCTTCTAGGTCTTTATTAAACAATTCTTGTATCTTTTCAATCTTTGTCTCCAGGCTATTTATCTGTAACTCCATTTTGTTTTCAAGATTTTGGATCATTTTTATTATCATTATTCTAAATTCTTTTTCAGGTAGATTCCCTATCTCCTCCTCTTTTGTTTGACTTGGTGGGCATTTTTCATGTTCCTTTACCTGTTGGGTATTTCTTTGCCTTTTCATCTTGTTTAGATTGCTGTGTCTGGAGTGGACTTTCTGTATTCTGGAGGTCTGTGGTTCCTTTTTATTGTGGAGGATTTACCCAGTGGGTGGGGTTAGACGATTGGCTTGTCAAGGTTTCCCGGTTAGGGAAGCTTGCGTCAGTGTTCTGGTGCGTGGAACTTGATTTCTTCTTTTTGGAGAGCAATGGAGTGCCCAGTAATGAGTTTTGAGATGGGTCTATGTGTTAGGTGTCACCTTGGGCAGCCTGTATGTTGACATTCGGGGCTATGTTCCTGTGTTGCTGGAGAATTTGCGTGGTATGTCTTGCTCTAAAACTTACTGGCTCTTGGGTGGTGGTTGGTTTCAGTGTAGGTATGGAGGCTTTTGGACAGTCACTTATTGCTTAAAGTTCCATGTAGTCAGGAGTTTTCTGGTGTTCTCAGGTTTTGGGCTTAAGTTTCCTGCCTCTGGATTTCAGTTTTATTCTTCCTGTAGTCTCAGGACTTCTCCAACTATACAGCACTGATAATAAAACTTCTAGGTTAATGGCGAAAAGATTCTCCCCTGTTAGGGACACCCAGAGAGGTTCACAGAGTTACATGAACAGGAGAAAAGGGAGGAGGGAGATAGAGATGAGCAGGAGGAGAAAAAGGGGGACTCAAGAGGAGAGAGACAGATCTACGCAGCTGTCTGTTCCCAGAGTGTTCTCCGTATCTCAGACACCTACAAGGATTCACAGAATTGGATTGGGAAGAGAAGGGGAAAGGAGGAAACAGAGGTGTTCTGAGGTAGAAAACAGAGAGTCAAGATTGGGAGAGAATAATCTTCGGTTTAAAGATAGGGCTTCTCTTTTTTTTTTTTTTGGTAAGGTTATAGTGTAGTGAAAATGAAAATGAAGAGTAGTAGAGGAGTACTAGAGGACTTTAAAAGAAATAAGAGAAAAAGAAAAATAGAAAATAAAAGAGAAAACGGAAAGAAAAAAAAGAAGAAAAAAGAAAAAAAAAAAAAAAAAAAAAAAAAAAAAAAAACAAAAAAAAAAGAAAGAAAAAAAAAATTTTTTTCCCCTAATTAAAAAAATCGTAAAAATCTATGTAAATGAAAGTTAAGGAGTAATGGGGGAGTAATAGGGAATTTTAAAGGAAAATAAAAGACAAAAGAAAAAATATAAAAAGAAAAAAAAATTTTTTTTTTCCTTACTTAGAAAAAAAAAGTAAAAATATATCTAGGAGTTTCTCTGGAGCTGCTGCGGTCAGTGTGGGTTCGGCTCAGTTTCAGATAGCTCCTCGTTCCAGCTTACACTTCTCGATATCTACAGGGCCCTTCCGGTGAAGTCGGTGTTTTCTACAGGGATTTTAATCTGTTGCACCAGTCCCTTCTGAAGCGGTTCCCTTTGTTTATTTGGCTTCTGTTTGCCGGTCTCTTCAGACCCTCATTTCCGCCCTGACACAGGCGGGCGGAGGTGGACTCTTATTCAGGTAGCTAGTTCCGTTGCGCTGCTGGGAGGGGCTGACGCTGCGGGGAGGGGCTGGCGCTGCGGGGCGGGGCTGACGCTGCGGGGAGGGGCTGGCCCTGCGGGGGCGGGCTGGCGCTGCCGGGAGGGGCTGACGCTGCTTTCTCCGTCTGCGCTGCTCAGGCTCCCGGCTGTTCTATATGGAGCGCGCCCCGCGCTGCGCTAGGTTCCAGCCCTCGGGTGTTACACAAAAGCGCGGAAGGAAAAGCTGCGCCTGCTCTCTGTGCCTTCCCCGTCAGAGCGGTCCAGGCAGCGAGGGGCTTGATGGGCGCACTATCCCCAGGTGTGGCGCACTCACTCCCTTCCGCGGACCCAGTCTCAGTTTCCGCTGGCGCCAGTCGGGTGCGCGCGCCTTCCGCCCTCTGCGTCCCCAGCCCCAGTCCCCGCCCGCGCCGGTCGGGTGCCTGCGCCCTGTGTCTCGCCACGACCTTCCCCTCCCCCCTGCCTCCTGCCTCCGGCGGGGCTGGGCGGGTCCGCAGCCTGCGACCTCTTCTTGGGACTTTCTCCGTCCCTTTGTTCTGCGAACGGCCGGCAGTGTGTTCCGGCCGGTTAATTTTCTCTCTTTTGGTCTCCCACAGTTCAAGTTGGCACCTCACAGAAGCTCCCTCCGATTGTCCTCAGGGCACTCAGGCCGACCCTAGCCCAAGCAAGGCCGCCCAAGGCTCCCTTCCCGGGACGGGTCTCCGTCCTTAGCTCTTTTGTCTCACTTTTTATCTTTTATATTTTGTCCTACCTCCTTTCGAAGACCATGGTCTGCTTTTCTGGGCGCCTGATGACCTCAGCTAGCGATCAGAAGTTGTTTTGTGAGGTATGCTCTGCATTCAGTTATTCTTTTGATGAATTTGTAGGAGAGAAAGTGGTCTCCCCGTCCTACTCCTCCGCCATCTTGGCTCTGACTGTGTGTTCTTATAGAGCACATTTATGTTTTAACCCTGATAATTGTTTCCACTACTTGGAATCATTTTTAACTCTAAAAAGGGAATTCTGATTCTATTTTTAGTTCATTATTTAACTCTGGGAAGGCGGAAATCCATATGTACCACTCATTAATAGCTCTCCAACACACAGCATGGGCTTCACAGATGGCGCTAGTGGAAAAGAATCCACCTGCCAATGCAAGAGACATGGGTTTGATTCCTGGGTGAGGAAGATCCCCTAGAGAAGGAAATAGCAACCCACTCCAGTGTTCTGGCCTGATGGACTATAGTCCAGGGGGTCGAAAAGAGTGGACACCACTGAGCACCCAAGACAGCACAGACAGTCCGCTGAAGGTGCTGCAGACGTTGTCCTGGAAGGCTGAGGCTAGTGGCATCTATTGAAGATCTTTACATTTAAAGATGTGAGGGCTTCTCACTTGTTTTGTTTTGCCAATCTGTGCTATAAATTTATAGCTTTGGTGTGATAACCAGTGCTATTTTTAAAAGAAGACACTCATTCCTTTATTCACTCACCTAGCAAATATTTATCATACATACTGTGGATCAAGCTCTCAGGATATGCTGAGAATTCAATAAGATGCAAGACAGACAGCACTTGGGCTGAGGCCAAGCTTCCATTTTAGTGGTTCTATATTGTCTAGGTGTCGTTTTACAAGGGATAAATAACCTGCAGGACTTTCAGCGTGTGTGTTAGTTATACCCCATGTACTGTAGCCCACCAGATCCTCTGTCCATGGAATTCTCCAGGCAAGAATACTGGAGTAGGTGGCCATTCCCTTCTCCAGGGGATCTTCCCTACCCTGGGATTGAACCCAGGTCTCCTGAGTTGCAGGCAGATTGTTGACCTTCTGAGCTACCAATCAGTAGATGCACTTATTATATACTTTTTCTAGCCTGTTTCCAATTTCTTGGGACTTGAGTTTGATATAAATGTTGACTTTTCATTTTTCAAAGTAGTACAATGCCACACGAAGCCCTTTTTTGTGTGGCTCTTACTGGCGTTTCCTGTTTTGTCTCACATCTAACCTCTTTCATATTGCATCATTGTTGCTGCTGTTTAGTCTCTAAGTGTGTCCAACTCTTTGTGATCCCAGGGACTGTAGCCTTCCAGGCTCCTCTGTCAGTGGAACTCTCCAGACAAAAATACTGGAGTGGGTTGCCATTTCCTTCTCCAGGGCATCTTCCCCACCCAGGGATCGAACCCAAGTCTTCTGCATTGTGAGGCGGATTCTTTACCACTGAGCCATCAGAGAAGCCAACATCGCACTCTGAGTTCCAGCTGTCCTTTCTGTTTGTTTGTTTTTTTGCCACACCATGCAGCATGTGGGATTTCAGTTCCCAGGGACTGAACCCATGCCCCCGTCTGTACTGGAAGTACAGAGTCTTACCCACCAACCACTAGAGAAGTCCCTTCAGCTATTCTTAATTGTTTGCATTTCTTAACTTCTGTTGCCCCAGATCCTCTGATCCCTTTAACAAATTAAGTTGGATTAACCTGGTCTTTGTCAAAATGTGTTTTTAGTTGTGCTAGTCACTAATGAGCAAACAAGCATGGTTTAGGAACTTAGGGTTCAGGGATGGAATTATAAATTATATAACCACACAAATACAATTTTTCAATTGTAGTTACGTAGCAGTGATAGAAGAATGACTGGAATTTAAAATTTAAAATATTTTTCCCAACTTCATGGAACTACTTTGATTATTTTTCATGAACCTTATAAATATTACCTCAACAGTTGCTTCTGGGGCTAGGAAGTAGAAAAACTGGTACATGTCTATGTTGTTGTCATTCCCAGAAAATACGAGTGAAAAAGCAAATGGCTATGAGTGAGTTTCATCATGTTGAGATAGCTTAAGAAAACTTAGATTTTTTTCAGAGGAAAGTGAGGGAGTAATTTTTTTTTTAATAAGCCCCAAGCCAGTCATTTTAATCAGCATATCGAATCAATTGTGATTTCCCTGTAATTGTTTCCTGGAATCATCCTTACTTGAAATCTGACATCTTTCCCCAACCACTTTGTAGTCCACAACGGAATGAGTTTACTGCTAAAACTGCAATTTCCCTGAAAATACTTGGAATGGTATAACTTGGAATGGCATTATGGTATGACCATGTAATTATAATCTAAGGGTGAAAGTGAAAGTGTTAGTCACTCAGTGGTGTCCAACTCTTTGCAACTCCATGGATTGTAGCCCACCAGGCTCCTCTGTCCATGGGATTTCCCAGGCAAGAATACTGGAGTGGGTTGCCATTTCCTTCTTCAGGGATCTTCCTGACTTAGGGATCAAATCCAGGTCTTCTGCATTGCAGGAAGATTCTTTACTGTCTGAGCCACCAAGGAAGCCCATAATCTCAGCGTTCACAAAGTAAATACAGAAGAGAGATGAAGGTTGACTTGTGAATGCAGACTTCATTGGGAATAGTTTCTGTTCATTTCAGCTACTTCATTATTGGGTATGAGTATTTATTCTGCAGGAAAGATCTCTCTCTCTCTCTTTTTTTTTTTTTTTTTTTTGCCACACACTGCCCTTGAGATGATCAGACTTGGTTTCCATAAAACTTTTCCATTGGTGTAGTGAGCTTCCTCTCCAAAAAAATCACAGTGACATACCAATGTGGAGGCTTAGAGTTCTTAGGTGCATGGACCCGAGAGAATATTTTTCTCAGTGGATAATGCTTTCTTATTTCCCCTTGCCTTTTTTTTTTTTTTTGAAGCATCTAGTAGTTGAAGAAAGCAAACTGGTTTCCTGATTAGATAAACACCACTCCAGCACACAGTAAGAGGCCAAAGTTATAAACAAAATAATGTTTCAGAATTCTGTGGAGTTCATGCCAACTGGTCCAAAGAAACAATTTAAACTAAGAGATCCTGTGTGGATTTCAAAATGCATCTTTACTCTCGGGACTTCTTTCATCTTTCCATGATACTTAAGTAGGATTTTGCAAGCTAGTCATTTTTTAGCTTGTCTAGAAAAATAGCCGCATGTCTAGAAACAGAGTTGTAGCGGTCCTGATTTAGAATAAAGAAAGCTGATTTCTGACCCTGGGCTTGACCACTAACTTTTTGACAAAGTCATCTGTCTTTTGGGGGAATTTCAGTTTCCTCATCAGAAAAATGAAGGGGTTGTCTTGCAGGGGTGGTATTCAAACTATGATCATTAGAAACCCAAAGGTCCTAGCGGGGGTCAGGACCAAGGAGCCTTATAAGGGATGCCCTAGGTCACCTCCCCCCATCTAAATCCAAACCACTCCCATTTTTCCTCTCTTTTAAGAATGTTCTTTTTCAGTCACAGCTTTTAGACTTGGATTTCACTGATGAGTGAATGAATGAATGAATAAAGGAACAAATGTTTCTTATTGTCTCTAAAATTCCATACAGGGCATGTTATTAGGCCAGATTTATGCCCTTCACAGGGCTTCCCTTGTGGATTAGCTGGTAAAGAATCTGTCTGCAATGTGGGAGACCTGGGTTTGTTCCCTGGGTTGGGAAGATCCCCTAGAGAAGGGAAAGGCTACCCGCTCCAGTATTCATGCCTGGAGAAATCCATGGACTGTATAGTTCATGGGGTCGCAAAGAGTCGGACATGACTGAGCAACTTTCACAACTCACAACAACATGCCCTTCACATGCAAGAAGTGGCAAGTATATACTTGCTCCTTTATCTGTTAAAAGTAATTGGATTCCTCCTTGTGTATATTTTAGAATAAATTGGACTTTCTTCCAAGCATCTTTCCCCATTGGCTAAACAGCTACTGTAGACATCAGTCTGAAGACAAAATTGTGACTTTGTGGGGGGAAATTGAGGAGTTCTCATCCCTTGGTGCCCAAAGCACTAAGGCTGTGGTAGAAACTCTATTCTGTAAACACAAAGAAAGAAAGTCTTTACCTCTATCACACTAACCTAAAAAGATGGATGATTCTGAATGTGTATGTATGTGTGTGTGCTTGTGTTTAAAATTCAGAAATCTACTAAGATTTCAAGACTTTTAAGGAAGGAACAGAGTAATATATTGACTTTATTCAAAAAAGGCAAGATTTGTCAATAAAGTAGTGAAAAAAGTTGATAATTAAAATGAGTTAGAAAAGCTGTATTTGCTTTGTATCTGAGAAGTGTTCATTAAATGTTGCTGATACACAGGTGATTTTAAAAGTGGACAGCAGCGGCACTACAGTTTTATCAAGAGAAGCAAAGTGTATGGGGAAAATCAGGAGAATCAGAGAGAGCACAATGATGAGTCCTTCCCTTCCTTTCACCTCCTCTTTCCATCTCTAGTGCTGCGTCAGACTTCAGTATATTCCGGCTGTGTTGATTTTGGATATGGGCACATGACTTACTATAGTCAATTTCTGTAAGTAAAAGGTATGGCTAGAAATATTGTGCAACAACCAAAACCCTCCTCTATAGAGTCTGCTGATTTCTGTCATGCAAATCAGCACCAGCTATGGAATTTGGAAGGGATGTGGCATATAGTGCACTTCCACCATATGGATGAGACAGATGTGGATCATCTCAACAGCATAAATGATGGTAAAACATAGTAAACAGATTCACAGGTGATGGGTCTTGACCACTTATTCTTTGATTTTGATGTAATTTAAAGTTTATATAATTTAATTTTTAACATCTCACTCACCAGATTTCCCAACACTTAGCACTGTCTCTTGCAAGGTGATACAAGACAACTCCAGCACATCCACCGTGCTGCGCTGTACCTAGTCGTTCAGTCTTGTCTGACTCTTTCTGAGCACATGGACTGTA
The DNA here is from genome assembly GCF_019320065.1 of Cervus canadensis. NCBI lineage: Eukaryota > Metazoa > Chordata > Mammalia > Artiodactyla > Cervidae > Cervus > Cervus canadensis. The sequence goes on along the minus strand of NC_057394.1, from coordinate 19,768,681 downwards.
GCCTGCCAGGCTCCTCTGTCCATGGGGATTCTCCAGGCTAGAATACTGGAGTGGCTTGCCATTTCCTCCTCCAGAGGATCCTCCCACCCCAGGGATCAAATCCAGGTCTCCCGCGTGGCAGGCAGATTCTTTACCATTGAGCCACCAGGAAAGTCCCTTTGTAGATTACTGATGCATATTAAACAGCAAGGCAATAAAACTCGGTTTTCTCCCAAAATAGCCGTCATCTTGATTTTTCTTCATTTGGCAACTTGTCCCAGAGTCCAATTTATACTTGGTTCCCAGAATTTTGGGACTCTGCAAATTGGAGACTTTGCTAATGACCATTGTATGGGCATTCAGTACTTCCTTGTCTCCATGCTTTTCCTCCATCAGTTCCCCCCTCCCTCAATACTACACCCCTCTCTTTTCTCCTACAAATTAGCTCCTACAAACTCTTCTGTAAAGCCCCCAACTAGACATGTAGACAGTAAGTTCCATGAAATGAGGGATTCTACCCATTTTGCTCACTACTGTATTCCTCAGTTTAGTTCAGTTCGGTTGCTCAGTTGTGTCCGACTTTTCGAGACCCCATGGACTGCAGCACACCAGGCCTCCCTGTCCATCACCAACTCCCAGAGTCTACCCAGACTCATGTCCATTGAGTTGGAGATGCCATCCAACCATCTCATTCTCTATTGTCCTAGTAGCTGGCAAATAATTGGTGTTCAGTTATGCTTGCCAAATACATTTTTGAAAATAAAACACTTTTCCAAGCTGTTTACACACTAATGTATGTGTTGTTCTATTTATCCTTATATATTACATTGAAGGGACTCATTTATGTGTGTTAGCATAAGCCATAAGTCCCATCCATGAGGCCAGTATCACTGTCATCTTTCTATATTAAGCCATGGCAATGTTTAGCACTCCCATCAGGAATTTAACGAATGTTTATTTCTATTTGAACATCTCCTGTACTTTCCGTGTATAGCAATGAGATGTCTTTGCATGAATATAAATTTCATTCACAGTTGGAAAGTTGGGGTATGGGGTTTAAGAATGACAAGACTAAGGAGAGGTGCTAACAATGGGGTAGCATCATAAAATGTCTACAAAACAGACCAGGTAAAAACTTAAAAGGGTACATGAATTCAGTTATCATAATAAAGATAATCACTTTGCATTTACATAGCACTTTGCAGCAAAATGAATTTCAAAGCAATTTGCCAAACGTTTTTACAAAGGATCACTTGGCTGGGTCCCAAAGAGTTGTCTTCTGGGGTGGGACCCTGCAGCTGTTCACGGGGCATATCTAGAAACCAAAGAGCTGGTTTACTGAGCTGAGCGGGAGAGAGACAGGCTTAGGAGATGCTGCCAGGAGACACACATGGCCCGTCTCATAGGATGCCAGGTCCTAGTCCATCCTGAGGGCTTGTCTCCCTCAGGTATATGCTGCCATTTCTCAGAAAGAACGTGGAGGAAGAGTCTCTGACCTCTCCAAAACAGGCGTACAACCCAGCTTAGGAAGGAGAAAGAGGCAGAGTAATTGATTTAGTGCCCAGAGGACAATCTAAGTCATTACAATTCAGTCCAACATTTATTGAACTCCTCAGATAAGTTACTTGAACTCTCTAAGCCTCAGTTTCCTTATTTGAAAAATTCTTTCCTCAGAAGTTATTATGAGGATTAAATGAGGAATGAACGTTAAGTATTGAGCATAGAGTACACCATATATCTGGCTTACCTGGCATTATTTTTATAATCATCATTGACCCTATACCTTGCATTTCACTATGTATATTTGAAACAAGATATTTTATTTTTCTTTAAAATACTGTGTTTTTTTTTATTACAAATAGCTTCCACATGCCTTCAGATTATTTTTATAAATTGAAAGAGAATTGTTCAATATCAGTCTTATCAAATCATGTATATGCTAAATTCCTATATAAATGTAGGCTTTTGTTCATCTTATATGTAGGGTTAGAGTTATAATGAGTAAGAATTATGACTGCATTTTGCTATACAGTAGAAACTAATATGACATTGTAAAGCAGCTATACTCCATGGTGCACTGGGAAGACCCAGAGGAATCGGGTGGAGAGGGAGATGGGAGGGGGGATCGGGATGGGGAATAAGTGTAAATCTATGGCTGATTCATATCAATGTATGACAAAACCCACTGGAAAAAAAAAATAAAAAAAATTAAAAAAAAATAAAATAAAATAAACAAGTTACCAAAAAAAAAGAAATAATCATGACTATATTAATTCAGATCAAGCTAAATACCTTACCATTCTCTAAATTGTTGTGCATTCCAGCACACAATGAAAAGAACCCCAGAAAAACCTAAACAGGGCGAGAATAGATTGGCAGATTCAAAAGTAGCATGTTATAGATTTTTGAATGTGAAAATAGATGATTTTATTCAAAACTAGAGTTTAGTAAGTTAAAGTAAATACATTGTCAAAGAGAAATTGCACCAGATGCAGTTAAACAGGCATGGAAAATTTTATTTAAGACTATTGCAGTAGGGGAGAGAAATTGAACTCAACGCCTCAGAAACAAAACGCAGGAGAATTTTTAAACACTGAGGTGAGCTATTGGAAAACTACTGGAGGAGGTTGGTGGAGTGGGGTGTGGTCAATATGATTAAGCCATTTTATGTTTAGTCATTGGTGCTTAATGAAGTGGGGGTTCTTACCCATGAGACTGGGAGACAGCAGCCCTTCCTTTCTTTGTGATTACTTCTCAAAGGAATGGCCCCCAGGTCCTTCAGAAAGATATTCCTGGCCTATATAAAACTGTCAAGAGGCTAAAAGAAGATTTATATTTCAAAGGGACAAAGAAAGAATTTACAATTCCACATTTCCTAAAATACATGTTCTAAGGAAAGGGGGAAAATTAATAGGAAGAAACCCAACTAAAGCTTCATCAAGTTGAGTGGAATGTTAAGGCCATCTTGGTCAATATCCTCCCATAGAACTTGGTCAGCTTTCCTCTCCAGAAGTGTCTTACAATGAAGAAGAGTCAAAGCATGTTAGCAATAGGGTGTTTCCCCCCCTGCCCCCCATACCTGCTGATCATGTGAACTTCCTTGTGGCTCAGATGGTAGAGAGTCAGCCTGTAATGCAGGAGACCCGGGTTCCATCCTTGGGTCAGGAAGCTATCCTGGAGAAGGGAATGGCTACCCATTCCAGCATTCTTGCCTGGAGAATTCCATAGACAGAGGAGCCTGGTGGGCTACACTCCACAAGATGGCAAGCTGTTGGACACGACTGAGCAACTCTCACTTTCACTTGCACTGATCATGTAGCTGGGGAAAGAATGTAACAGATAAATGTATTGGCAGAAATTACGAATGATATTATTTCAATATTGACCTAGATTCATCTTAATTTATTCTAGAAATTAATCTACTAGAATTTACAAATGAATTATCAATATATTATAGAAGCACACTTGGGGTAGTGATGTAAAGCAAGCAGAATGATGGCGTAAAATGTTGAAGAACCCTGGTTTCTATACTTTCTTGTGAGTTTCATATTTCCATATATATTCAGAAGAAGGATAAATTCTCACTGTCTTAAAATATGTAGAGACAAGTTTAGCAAAGATTTTTGTATTTTTTTGTAATTAATGGGAGATTTGAATGGGCACGTGGATCTCAAATGTACTTTGTAGAGTTTGACCCTGAGTTAGCTCAATTTAGGCTGAAAATATCCTACTGAAGCCTGAGAAAGGGAAAGGGCAATTATAAAGAGCTTTAATTTTTCCTAAAAGACTTTGCAAAGCACTAATGAAAAATCATTTTCAATGGACCTTTCGTTGGATCCCGCTAGTGTTTCCGATTCAGGCAGTTAAAGAAATCAACAATAATACAGTCATCTTGAAAGAGGTAAAAATCGACCAAAGATAAGTGAATAATTCACATCTAGCTGTGAACAAAAACTAGTCTAAAGCCACAGCTCACTAAGCCACGTGCTTCTTTTCCAACGCTGTCAACCATGGTCAATAATGAGCCACAGCAAAGAAAGTCGTGTGTGCTTTCTCCAATGTTGGCAACTTCCATCAATAAAGTATAATTGGAAACTGCCAAGAAAGTAGTGTGTCAAAGGTGTATTTAGGCAGAAACTTAGATGTTGAACTGTTTGTGTAAAAATTGAGCACATAGTCTAATTATAAGTTTAAGAACTTTAAAAAGTTGGAACATTGTAAATCTGCCGCGAGAGTGACTTACGCTGTTGGAACATGACAACTGCATCAATAAGGCTCAGTCAGAATTGGGGAAGAAGTGTCAACATTACAAAGAGGAATGTTGCTTTCAGTAAGTCATTAGAGAGAGGGGTGAGAGAAATGGACTGTGCCTCTTTGATGGGGATAAGCAAGAAGATGAAAATATCATTTTAGTTTATCTCCTTAAAAGAGACACAAGTGAAAATAAGACTACTTTTTGTTAAGTCAACAAGTAGGAATTTTATTATCTTTTGTTTGTTAGGTGTTCAGTATACCATCATATAGGCTACAATACTATTTAATTGAAACTTTCTTGACACTCAAAAAAAAAGGTGATATGGTATTAAGAAGAAAATGGAAAATTGCACAAGATGTGCAATCCATTTCACTGTTGATTGGACAGGTAGAGTATAGAATAAAAGTTAAGTCAGTTCTAAAGATCATGGATATTTTGGTCATTGTAATTATCCCTTCCTGTGACTCCAAATTCAGATGCTTCAACAGTAGCACTGCATGGCTTTCTCTGGAAGCCTTATTTGGAAGCCTGAAAATATGTCAGATTTGTATATCTTAGCTCTGCCCTGCTCTAGGAATCAAAGAATACAGTTTACTACTTGTAGTACACAGTCAAGGATATAAACTGATTAATGGGTTAGTTTGCTTGTTTGCTTCTTAATGTGGGCTATTTTAAATGTCTTTATTGACTTTTGTTATAATATTACTTCAGTTTTATGTTTTGTTTTTTCGGACAAAGCATACGGCATCTTAGCTCCCTGACCAGGGATCAAACCTGCACCCCATGCATTGGAAGGTAAAGTCTTAACCACTGGGTTGCCAGGAAAGTGCCCTGTATTAGTGTGTTAAGTTGAATAAATGAAATAGTGTCTGGGATCAATTTTTTACACATCAATTTGCACATCATCAGCAAAATTGCATTAATTATTCCAGTATTTACATAGAGTAATCTTGATTTTCCTCCATGTAATTTTGTAATAGATGGACCCCTCGTCTATAGTGAATGCTGCTTTGGAGAAGAAATTTGTATCTATAGCATAGGTAAATTTAACATGTATTAATGCAGCTCCTTAGAAGAAAAGCTATGATCAACCTAGACAGCATATTAAAAAGCAGAGACATTGCTGTGCCAGCAAAGGTCTGTCTAGTCAAAGCTATGGTTTTTCCAGTAGTCGTGTATGAATGTGAGAGTTGGACTATAAAGAAAGCTGAGTGCCAAAGAATGGATGCTTTTGAACTGTGGTGTTGGAGAAGACTCTTGAGAGTCCCTTGGACTGCAAGGAGGTCAAACCAGTCCATCCTAAAGGAAGTCAGTTCTGAATATTCATTGGAAGGACTGATGCTGAAGCTGAAACTCCAATACTTTGGCCACCTGATGCAAAGAACTGACTCATTTGAAAAGACCCTGATTCTGGGAAGGATTGAAGGCAGGAGGAGAAGGGGACAACAGAGGATGAAATGGTTGGATGGCATCACCGACTTGATGGACATGAGTCTGAGTAAGCTTCGGGAGTTGGTGATGGCCAGGGAAGCCTGGCGTGCCACAGTCCATGGGGTCGCAGAGTCAGACAGAACTGAGCGACTGGACTGAATGCAGCGAAGGCCAAAATGTCATTTGCACATTTTTCTCTTATTTGCACTTCAGGTCATGTCAGATCATTGAGACCAGGACGTGAGACACTAAACAGGCAGCATCAATGACTGACTTACTGACTCATGTGTTACAAAGTTGACTTGCAGTGGGGTAGCCCAGGGAGGCACTCTTCCACTCCAACACCTCTGCCCCATGTCCGTTTCTGGTGGGTTGACAAATAGCACTTGAAATATTTATGTTAGAGAATGTAGATATTTTAATTGAACCTAAATTTTCTTTTTTTATATCAAAGAGCACAAACTTATAATGATCAAATGACAGATTTTTTAATACTTTTGTTTTCAAAATAATTCACTGCACTTCTCACTGGGCTTATCAATAAATAAGACCTGTGATACTACAGTCCTCCGCTCTACCAGCTGAGCTATTGAAGGGTGAGATTTCTTAAAAAACTGGAAATAGAACTGCCATATGACCCAGCAATACCACTCCTGGGCATACACACTGAGAAAACCAGATCTGAAAGAGACACGTGCACCCCAATGTTCATCGCAGCACTGTTTATAATAGCCAGGACATGGAAGCAACCTAGATGCCCATCAGCAGATGAATGGATAAGGAAGCTGTGGTACATATACACCGTGGAATATTACTCAGCCATTAAAAAGAATTCATTTGAACCAGTTCTAATGAGATGGATGAAACTGGAGCCCATTATACAGAGTGAAGTAAGCCAGAAAGATAAAGAACATTAAAGCATATTAACACATATATATGGAATTTAGAAAGATGGTAATGATAACCCTATATGCAAAACAGAAAAAGAGACACAGAAGTACAGAACAGACTTTTGAACTCTGTGGGAGAAGGTGAGGGTGGGATGTTTCGAAAGAACAGCATGTATATTATCTATGGTGAAACAGATCACCAGCCCAGGTGGAATGCATGAGACAAGTGCTCGGGCCTGGTGCACTGGGAAGACCCAGAGGAATCGGGTGGAGAGGGAGATGGGAGGGGGGATCGGGATGGGGAATACGTGTAAATCTATTGCTGATTCATGTCAATGTATGACAAAACCCACTAAAAAAATAATTAATTAAAAAATAATAATAAATAAGACCTGAAGTCAAGTTTTTAACTGAAAACTCTTTATGTTTAATTGTGTATAATTGATTTCTTACTATGTCACAAAGTAAAATGCAAAAATCAAAAGATCAAATTCAAGCTTAAGGTTTGATACAATGCATGGTGTTCTGTAGGCCTTTAAGTCTGAATATACATTAGGAACTGGACTCACAGGTGGCCCTAGTGGGAAAGAACCCCTGCCAGTGCAGGACATGCAAGAGACATAGGTTTGATCCCTGGTTTAGGAAGATCCCTTGGAGTAGGAAAAGGCAACCACTCCAGTGTTCTTGTCTGTAAAATTTCATGGACAGCACACAAACAACTATTTGAGTGCAATTAGAAGGTAAAATTGATTTGGAATTTAAGGAGGCATGGGAAATGACTTTGGAATTTCAAGATAGAATTGATTTTTATTTGGATTGTTCTAAATACATATGCTTCACTTCATTTACATAATTCATGGAATTATGTCCCAGTTGGCTTGCATTTTAATATGTCAACATTGGCGCCATAGTTTACAAAGGTCATTTCAGGCTTCCTTGATAAATCTTGTAGGGAGTTTTGTGATGACCTGTATAAAATAGGAGCCTCTTGGAAATACAGACTTTTCTTGTCTTACTGGCTTATCGTCCTGTCTAATTACTTGACCAAGTTGTTAAAGGACTCTCTGCTTTAAAAGGTGCAGTATCAGAATCACCATGAGCTGACTCTTTGCAAGGTTGGTAACTTGGACTTACTAACACTGTGTGAAGAAAAATTGGACCAGGAAATGAAGGCTCTTTTCCTAGTTGTACAAGTAACTAATCAGTCACAAGATATAAACAAGCCACTTCATTCCCAGGACTCAATTTTTATCATCTGGAATTCCTTTACTCCCTTTTTTTGCATCAACTGTTCAGCAAAATATGCAGTGAGGAAAATGAGCTCTAGAAGATTAGACTGTTTTATTATTTTACTCTCAATCCATTCTATCCAACTTATCTATGTCTGGCTTTTCTGATGTCTTTTCTCAAGGAAAACTGTATATCTTCTTAAAATAAACACTTTCTGAGAACATAATTTATTTCTGATAAGTGTCTTAATTAGATCTTTTTTTTCCAGTAATCTTCAATATCCTCTGCTTTTTTTTTTTTTTAAGGCATATTGTGCTGAGGTACTTTGATTTAGAAATGCAAATGGTATTGAAATTCTTTCTTTCCTAAGGGTAAAAAGGCTATTAACCACCCACTTGTTTGTTTGGCTCTAGTTAATAGCTACAGTAAATGAACATGACAGATAGCTCCAAATTTCAGCATTTGAACATTTTTACATAGACAAAGCTGGCACTTTAAAACAGAATCTCCATTAAATTAACCCATGTCACTCACTCCTCAAAAACAAACATGTAGTTCATCTGAATGGATTCTCATAGTGCTGCCATGGAAATAGGTATAAACCTGGAGATTTCTTCTAGTCTGCCTATTTTCCTAGTTGCAAGACTTTGGACAAGATATTTGGCCTTTTTTCTTTCCATTTCCAGAGATAAACTGGGAATCTTAAAGGTTCATTGCAAGTTTCAAATGAGATCATATGAGTTTGAGTATTTTGGAATCTGCAAAGTACTACATAAAAAGTTATTACTATTTTGGATTGTGTCTGCAATTTATTTATTATTCATCTTGGCTTGAGAAATGTTCATATTCATGTCTTCTAATTTCTGGAAAAATAAACAAAATATCTTTTTTTTGAATCTTAATTCCCTCTCTAGTCACTAAGTTATTTCCTTGTTTGAAAATCAAATTTTGGAGGTTTCCCTGGTGGCTCAGTGGTAAAGAATCTGCCTGCCGATTCAGGAGACATGGGTTCTAACCCTGGTCCGGGAAGATCCCACATGCCACATTGCAGCTAAACCCATGGACCACAGCCACTGAGCCTGTGCTCTAGAGATGGAGAGTTGCAACTACTGAACCCGTGTGCCCTAGAGCCTGAGCTCCGCAACAGGAGAAGCCACTGGAATGAGAAGCCCGCACATCGAAATTAGAGAGTAGCCCAGGCAGCCGTGAAGACCCAGCATAGCCAGAAATCTATATAAATATATAAAATAAATAAAATTTTTAAAAGAAATTAAAAAAAAAAAAGAATCAGCTTTTGAACAAATAATCCTCCAGTATTAACTTAAAAATCACCCAGATGGGCTTCTACGTCCTAGATCCAGTCACCCTCAGCATTTACACCAATGGCACACATTTTTTGCAGTGCCTCCTTTGGCTTTCATGATCCATAATACTGTACGCTGTAGTCACTCATTCATTCCTTTATTCAAACACTCGTTCATCCAAGGAGTCAACGTATGTTGATTTACCCCTGACTGTGGTTAGGCAGTTTCAAGGCCTTAGAGGTGCGCAACAATGAACAGTGAACACAGCTCAGGATTCCCTGTCCTCTTGGAGCTAACATTCCATGGGAGAGATGGACAGTCAACACATGGATCTTTACAGCTATTGCTTAAGTGATGTCTTTGCATTCTGCCCTCATGTGCCATGACTGCAGTCGCTGACCACAGAGAGGACTTGGAAGGTTACACGGAGAGAAGTCGTCCACCTGATGCTCTCGGTCCTTCTTTATGAGTCTCACTGGCCCCTCCTCTATTCCTACTGCCTTTACATGGAAATTATGTGATGTTTGGTCTTTGTCATTCTCTTCTCCCTTCAAGTCTTGTTAGAAGAGTTTTGATTTTGTGTTTTTTAATCAATAAAACAATTTTCACTGCTACGCTGAGCCTTAGCGGCTTGTCAGCATGTTTAAGTCCTTGAGACACAGAACTTTTAGCCCATTTAGAGTGCTAACTTCCTTCTCATCATGGAGTCCATTTATACATGATGCCAATAACTTATGTATGTGTGTGTGCGTGAGTGTGTGCTCAGTCACTTCGATCCTGTCCAACTCTTTGCAACCCTATGGGCTGTAGCCCTCCAGGCTCCTCTGTCCACAGGATTTCACAGGCAAGAATATTGGAATGGGTAGTGATGCCCTCCTCCAGGGGATCCTCCCAACCCAGGAATTGAAACCACATCTTCTGCATTGCCGGTGGATTCTTTACTGCTTAGCCACTGAGGGAGCCAACTTATGTATAAAGTTTTTTTTTTTTAATGTTTAAAGGGACATTGTTTTTGGTCTCTATATGTGCCTCTAACTTACATTTGTTAAAGAAAAAATTTATATACTTAAGCTTAAAGTAACTTTAAAAAACAGAGGAAGAGAGAAAATATATTAATAATGCAAAGCACCTGTTTTTATTTTTCTGGGCTCAGTTTATGCCTTTGTCCACATATATTCCAAAATGGAAAATTATTTTTCTGCTGTCTGGTAAATGATAACAGCATCTGATTCCTTGCTTCTTTGTACAGCTCTCCACATTGTAACAAGAATCATCTTTCTAACGCAGAGTACTTTTTTTTCACATCTCACCAGGTACACTCACACATGTACACCTCTCCTCTACCCCCAGAAGCCCCCAGTGATTTTGACCTTTATGCTCACACAAATCAAAAACAGGATTAGAGGTGGAGATATCCCATACAGTTGTCTTCACACTTCTTTGCTTGTGTATTCCCTAAATCAATTTTAAAAGAACTGTATGTTCTGCTTATATAGGGTCACAATTATTTTTAGCTAGCTGAAATATTTAAAAAATAGATTTTTAGTTCAAATAATAGCAAAGAGTGTAATTTCTGCAATATTGTAAATACTGACAGGATAAAACATTGCAGTACTCGTTTAAATAAAAATCTAAATATCTCATTATACTAATATAATTCATTAGAATCCATTTAAAAGGACAAAGCAAGTTTTCTTTCGCAGTTGTTTTTCTTTCTCCTGAACTTGTATTTTCATTCTAATTTCCCCACATAAATTTATGCTAATATAGTGCATTTTTATGTCTTAAACAATTTATTAACAACCCTATCATTTCTGTGGCAAATGTATATGCATAAAGTGAAATTAATTTTCTTTGAATTTCCATGGTCATGAGGCTCCAAGTGCTAACGTTATCTTCTGGACTGAGTTAATATTATAACTATTGTTGGTTTTAAATTCATCAAAACCACACAAATATCTTATATTCTTTGATAATTAAGGTTGAAAAGTAAAATTTTATTACAAATTCTTTCTTTAGTGAAATGGGTGAGATCCCCCCAGCCACTGGTTCATGCTACTTTGGATAAATTACTTCTTTTTTGTTTTTTAACTTTTTTATTTTACACTGGAGTATAACTGATGAACAATGTTGTGCTATTAATAGTTTCATGTGGACAGCAAAGGGTCTCAGCCATACACATACATATCCATTCTCCCCCAGCCTCCCCTCCCATCCAGACTTCCAAATAACACTGAACAGAGTTCTCTGCGTTATGCAGTAGATCCTTCTTGTTTGTCTATTTTATATATAACAGTGTGTACAGACTGATGCTGAAGCTGAAGCTCCAATACTTTGGTCACCTGATGTGTAGAGATGACTCGTTAGAAAAGACCCTGATGCTGGGAAAGATGGAGGGCAAGAGGAGAAGAGGGCAACAGAGGATAAGATGGTTGGATTCCATCCCTGACTCACTGGATATGAGTTTGAGCAAACTCCTGGAGATCGTGAAGGACAGGGAAGCCTTGTGTGCTGCAGTTCATGGGGTCACAAAGAGTCAGACACGACTTAGTGACTGAACAACAGCATGTTTATAGAGGGTAATTCTGCATCAGTTCCACTTTTTTTATTGTTAAGGAGTAGATGTTAAGAAACATTATCCAGATAAATGTTTAATGAGAAATAAAAGGAATGTTGCTAGAGGAAAGTCATTCAATTCTTTGAACTTCTTCCAAGATATAGGCCAAAAAATGGCACAGTAGCTGTCTTCAAAGCTTATTTTTAATAATCTAGCAACTGAAAGTTTGATTAGGTCCTCTTTCAATTCTCTTGAAAGCAAAAACAATGAACAACTCTCTGCTTGTAAATGATATGTTACCCAGACATTAAAATAATTTATTTCTCTACAGAGATAATAATATTTTGAATTGTTCCTAGCATCATATCCCAATAACTTAGACTGGGGTGCTGTGCATATTACTCTTTGGGATGGTAGAGAACAATGTCACTTTTTATCACTGGTGAGAAGTAAATGGTGAAAGAGATGACCTTGACCGTAGACTCAGTCTTGCAGATCTGTTCTAGGAAAGAATTCATTTTGGGGATGAAGATGTGGAAATGGATTCACATAAAACCATCTCTGCTCAAGTATCTCTTGGAAAAGGTTTGTGAGTCCTACTTAAGGTCTAGAGGATAGGGGAACAAGAACCATATGTTTATATATAGAACTGAGATGATGAGTTGAGATCTGTTGTCTTTGGGCAGAGAATGGGCATGGAACTCAGGAAGACTCTCCTGAGAGTCATATGTGTTCAGTGAAGAGTGAGGAAGCAGAAGGTACCATTTTTCTCCATCTAGGTCTACATGACATTGACATTGATAGCTAAGGTTCAGTACCTGTTACACACATATTCGTGACATAAAGGATAAATTCAGTTGACATTGCCATTTTAGTTGGTATTGTATATTTTGATAGAAATTTTCATGAGAAATAAAGCTCTGTAGATTATAGACCTCTCAATTCATTTTCCCAGTCGCACAATAAACAGACAGTATTTGAATCATTTAAAATATCTTCATGGCCTGCAAAGACAAACACAAATTCAAGGTCAAATCATCTATGCATATTATAAGAGAAAAATGTGTTTTCTGTTATTCAAACACATTACGCTAACAGGACTCTTCTGATGAAATCTGAGAGAAAAAAGTTTAAAATGTGAATGCTAGTAAAAATTTAGAAAGGACATCTTCAAACTTCTTTCAAGAAGGACTTAAAAATTCATTTAATTGTTCTTCCTAAGTATGACAAGCACATTTAATATTCCTCTATTTAAAACATATTAACACCAGAAGGTCAAGAGTAATGAGAGTGACCTCCAAAGGATACTGCAAAATCCAGTTTTCACCTATGCTTAAGTTTTTCCCTATTAACACAGTAGGATGCCTCTAGAAGCTGAATTAATTCTATCAAATTGCCAAAGTTAATACAATGCCCTAAAAGGTATGCTTTATAACATATTAGTTTAATACCAATGGACTCCACCTGTGTGGTTGTGGGAATACTTCTTAAGGTATTCGCCCTTCCATGGCATATTTAAACTAATTGATTTTGTTATTAGATTGAAGTGTGTTTATAGTAACATGAAAACTATATAACATTAGCGTTTAAGTGCAGAAAACTCCTTGGGAGAATTCGTAAGTTACATTTTTTAGTTATGTACAGGACTTAGGACAATGTGAGACATAGTCTTTAGAGCTTATATTGTATTTAACATTTTAATTTCAATTTTGACCTAAACTTAATCAGTGGTTTTATAAAATTCTTTAAAAATACACCAATTAATGGTGCATGATATTTCTGGAATTTGCACTGTGAATTGAAATAGCATGAATCTAATAGCATTTTTCATAAGAAAATGGTATTATGGAACATATACCCCTTGATAAGGCCTCAGTGGCTACAACAGAAATTAATAATAGCCTCATATTTTAATCACTCAGAAATGGTACTGAAGTTTTCAAAATGTGTATAACATCACCAGTTTAGTAATCACATATATTTATTGATAAACTATTGTGATATGCAATGAAGCACTTCTCAACCTAAAAGTATCTTTCTTTTTACCTAATGACAGGCACATCAGAGCTGTAGAATTGGAAGGGCCTCTTCAGGGGGAAAAAATTCTATATAGTACTGTTGGATGATATGTTTAGAACAAACTTAGTCATTTCTCCTTACATTTTATCATTCTTTAAAGTAATCACTATAAAATAAAAGTGCTTATTTCTATATCAAATATGCCATAACTTACACATTAGCTTCATCCTGCAAAGTCAACCTCTTTTGAGACAAAAGAATTACTCAAGTGCTTCTGCATTATTTGGAGGAACAAAGTTTTAAACTGCCTTGATATGAGAAAATTAGAAATATTATTTTTATATCACTCTCCTACAAATTCTCCTATACTTCATGGGATTTTGCTTTTTTTGGTATCCTCTCGCTCACCCATCCCCAGAACTCTGGGGAAATATCTAAAGTGCTAAAAGTCATGATATGCCCAGTAATACTCTGTAGACTCTTACCAAGTTGCGCATAGAAGATGTTTACTTAAGATAAAAACAACAGACATTAAGCAAGTGAGTAATCCAAGGTTGCTGAATTCCCCATGATCCTGACATTCCATTTTCACTTTCTTCTCCTGTTCGCTGGGCATTTCTGATGGTCAGCTTCCCTCTGGCCTCTCTTAGATGAAATCATGTTTTTCATGAGCTCTACTTCTTGGCCAGTCATTGGAGTACCAGTCACTTCTCACCTGCCTTTCCTCAACTGTGGATCTTGCTTCCTGGTAACTTTGAAATTCATCATTTGTTTCCATTATAGCACCACAAGCAGTGTCAGCACATGATGATGGTTGTTAAATATTTATTCTTTAAACTGAGAGAATGAATAGCCTTCCATTCTATTAGTACTGGAGGAAGAGAGGAGAACTCTTTCCCTTAATGTAGCACTGTCTTTTTCACTTTCAAAGACCATCATCTTAGATGTTTTTCTGTCTTTTTTATTATTATTATTTTAAAGATTAAAGTCACCACTGGCCAACCTTGGGACATTCCCTCCCAATTAAATTTCCCCATGCCCATAGAAATCTCCGTGATGTTCTCTTCTTTGCTGATGACAGTCCATGGCTCAACCATCAGCCAACTGATGAGAACATGGCTAAACTTGTGTTGTGTAATCTCTCCAAAACTGATATTGCTATTTTTTTTTCTTTTCTTCCTTGTTAAGACTTTTTCTAATAAAATTTGTGCTGTTACTTTGCAGGATGAAGTGAAGAATAGAAATTTTCCATGGAAGCACTAGTGTTTTGAGCCAGGGGAATTCTCATGTAGGGCTCATCAGGAATTAGAGTGACTAATGTGAATTTCTTTGTGTGCTAACAACTGTATTGTCCATAAACTCCTTGTCCATGGAATTCTCCAGGCAAGAACACTAGAGTGGGTTGCCATTTCCTTCTCTAGGGGAACTTCCTGACCCAGGGACTGAACTCGGATCTCCTACATTGAGGCAGATTATTTACCATCTGAGCCACCAGGGAAGCCCTTTAAAACGATTGTCATTCAGTCACTCAGTCGTGTCTGACTCTGCAACCCCATGACTGTAGCCCTCCAGGCTCCGCTATCCATGGGATTTCCCAGGAAAGAATACGGGAGTGGGTAGCTGTTCTCTTTTCCACAGGATCTTCCAGACCCAGAGATTGAACCCAGATCTCCTACATTGAAGGCAGATTCTTTTTACCATCTGAGCTAGCAGGGAAGCCCAATCCATAAACTAGGTAACATCCTTTCTAATGGAAAGAAGGTATATTGCTGGTCATGGAGAACTATTAATAGGTAGAAAGATAGATAAATAGGTGACATAGTAATAACACAAGTTCCATATCCATGTGTTGTGCATCAAAATCTACCAAAACACCACAATATGGTGTTAGTCTATATTCCTATGTGTATGGGACATATTTTAATATTACTCACCTCCCACCATATGCCAGCTCCTTGTATTAGGCATTTAAAGTTGTGCATGTTCCTGAGAAAATGATTGATTTGGTTTTACATTCTTGAAAATGCCACATCCCTTTACTTTAAAACCAGATTGTGTGTATTCCAGAGAAGATACATTAGAAATATGTTAGTTCCATGATACAGAGGCTGGAAATTCATAGCTTTTACCAAAGTGGATTCTCACAGCAATGACTCATATTTAAAGTCACCACTAAAACATTGCTTCTAAGTGAAGTAATATTTAGGCTATAATTTCATAGGAAGACAACCACTACCTGAGGAAGCACTTAAGGATCTTGTTTTACATTTCATGTTCCCGTATTTGAAATTTTACATTTCGGTAAAGTTTGGAATGTCAAGCAGAATGCTCAAATCAAAGACAGTATCACCAAGACCGCAGGATGATAGAGCAAGATAAAATTAAAATGATATTGTGTCCTACCGGGTAAACACATTAGAAAGCCCTCTGAAGTATGTATTTAACTAGTAGAAAGAGCTGGTTTATACTAATGGGTGAAAAATATTCATTTCTGTGTGTGTGTATGTATGTGTATAATTTACTTAAGTGCTATTTGGAACTATTCCAAAGTGAATAATAACACACATTTACTAACTTCTCTGACAGTTTTATTTATGTTTTAAGACATAAAATTAAATATAGAAAGTGGATCTAGGTAACATTGAATTTATGACATAATCTGACAAGGACTAACAAGGCTGGCAGGAACTGATATAGACCTTAACTCACCTTACTTCCCCATGGCCTGGTTCTGTTCCACAGCATTGATGATGCTTAAACTCGACTTTGGAAATTCTGCAGTTATTAGGTTATTAGGTATGCAAATTATATCTATTTCTTTTCTCCAAGACCCAGCAAGTTCTATCATCATTTCATGACTTGCAAATGTTTCATATGCTTCATGCTTTTCTGGGGAGGTTTCTGCTTAATAAGTAAATTACATTGTTAAAAATAGGTTGATTTTTTTTTTTTTTATCAAAGGGGTGTTATAAATATTTGTCATCCAGATAGAGAACATTTTTCCTTCAGACTCTGATTTGCAATTTGTAATTGTTTACTGCCTTGTTCTTTCTCGGTTGTACATGATGGACAGAGATACTCTTGGAGCATACACATTTTAATCAACATTCAAACTGAATTGAAAGGCACAAAGGTTTTCTGTTTGTATGCTCAAAAATTAATATCTGCCAAGCCACCATTAACCAATAGCTGAAATAATAGGTGACTTCTCAAGAGAAAGTATTAAAATATCATTCAGGTCACATATATCAAACTAATTTTTGAATCTGTAATTCAAGGATAATATTAAACCACATGGCTAAATTAAGCTTCCTGTAAGTGATTAAAAAAAAAAGTCTGTAACTCTGTAATTTCCCTTAAAACTTACAAATATGGTAGTAGGAATTTATTTGTTAAAGGTACTTTTTTATCCCTGAAATAAAATTTTAGAACATTTCATCACACAGAAAATGTGTACCTATTAGCAGTCACCCTCCGTTCTCCACATCTGCTTCTCCCGCTCCCTCACCCCAGCCCCTGACAATCACTAACCTACTTTCTGTCTCGATGGATTTGCCTATTTGGGGCATTTTGTATATAAATGGAATCATAATACAAGGTCATCTATGACTGGCTTCGGTCTTGTAGCATAATATCATTTCAAAGTTTATCCATGACGCAGCATGTATCAGAATTTCGTCTCCTTTAGTTGATGAACAACATTTCATTTTACGGATGTACCATGTTTAGTTTATCCATCCATCAATTGATGGACATTTGGATTGTTTCAAGGCTTTGCCTATTATGAATGATGCTTCTATAAACATTTATGTACAAGTTTTGTGTGGTATATTTTTTCATTTCTCTTGAGTGTATAACCAGGAATAGAATTGCTGGTTCATGTAGTAGTTCTGTTTTTCTAAAATGGCCATCATTGTACACTCCTATCAGCTATGTTTAATGATTCCAGTTTCTCTATATCCACATCAACACTTGTTACTGCCTGTATTTTTTATTATAGTCATCCTATAGGTATGAGTGATACCACATTTTGATTTGAATTCATTTGTTAGCAATGAATGATGTTGAACATCTTTTATAAGCTTGTTCAGTTCAGTTCAGTTCAGTCGCTCAGTCACGTCCAACTCTTTGCGACCCCATGAATCACAGCATGCCAGGCCTCCCTGTCCATCACCAACTTCCAGAGTTTACTCAAACTCATGCCCATCGAGTTGATGATGCCATCCAGCCATCTCATCCTCTATCGTCCCCTTCTCCTCCTGCCCCCAATCCCTCCCAGCATCAGGGTCTTTTCCAATGAGTCAACTCTTCACATGAAGCGGCCAAAGTATTGGAGTTTCAGCTTCAACACCAGTCCTTCCAATGAACACACAGGACTGATCTCCTTCAGGATGGACTGGTTGGATCTCCTTGCAGTCCAAGGGACTCTCAAAAGTCTTCTCCAACACCACAGTTCAAAAGCATTAATTTTTCGGCGCTCAGCTTTCTTCACAGTCCAACTCTCACATCCATACATGACCACGGAGAAACCATAGCCTTGACCAGATGGACCTTTGTTGGCAAAGTAATGTCTCTGCTTTTTAATATGCTATCCAGGTTGGTCATAACTTTCCTTCCAAAGAGTAAGCATCTTTTAATTTCATGGATGCAGTCACCATCTGCAGTGATTTTGAAGCCCCAAAAAATAAAGTCTGACACTGTTTCCATTGTTTCCCCATCTATTTCCCATGAAGTGATGGGACCAGATGCCATGATCTTAGTTTTCTGAACGTTGAGCTTTAAGCCAACTTTTTCACTCTCCTCTTTTCACTTTCATCAAGAGGCTTTTTAGTTCATCTTCACTTTCTGCCATAAGGGTGGTGTCATCTGCATATCTGAGGTTATTGATATTTCTCCCGGCAATCTTGATTCCAGCTTGTGCTTCTTCCAGTCCAGCATTTCTCATGATGTACTCTGCATAGAAGTTAAATAAGCAGGGTGACAATATACAGCCTTGATGTACTCCTTTTCCTATTTGGAACCAGTCTGTTGTTCCATGTCCAGTTCTAACTGTTGTAAGCCATTTGCATATCTTCTTTGGGGAAACATCTATTCAAGTCCTTTGCCAATTTCTTTTTCCAAATTTTTAATTGAGTTGTTTGTCTTCTTGCTATTGTGTTGTAAGAGTTCTGTACATATATCCTGGATACTTGACTCATCAGATCTATGATTTGCACATATTTTCTCCCCTTTGTAGAGTATCTTTTCACTTTGTTGATAATGTCCTTTGATGCAAAAAAGCAGCATTTTAATGAATTCCATTTTTTCTCCTTTTGGTGTCATATCTAAGAGTCTGTTGCTAAATTCAAAGTCATGAAGATTTATCCTATAGTTTTCTTTCAAGAGTTTATATATTTCTGCTCATATATGGGTCACTGGATCCATTTTGAGAAATTCTGTGCATAGTATGAGGTAAAGTCTAACCTTGTTTGCACAAACATATCCAGTTGTCCTAATTTGTTAAAGAGTGTTATTTCCCTGTTGAATGATTTCCCACCCTTGTGAAAATCAGTTGGCCATAAGTATATGTGTTTAGCTTACAACTCAACTGCACTGATCAATAGGTCTATCCTTATGACAGTATCATGGTATTCTTTTTCTTATTATTGATATAATTATTGTGTAAAAAAAAAAGCATGAGCTCTATTTTCTTCAGCTTTTAAATGCAGTGTTGTTAAGTGCATGACATTGTTGTATAGCAGATCTCTAGAACTTTTTCATCTTGCCTGATTGAGACTCTATATCCATTGAACAGCTACTCTCCTTTACCCTCTCCCTGTCAGCTCCCGACAACCACTGTCCTGTTTCCTGCTGCTATGAATTTGACTATTTTAGATACTTCATGTAAGTGCAATCATGAGCATTTGTCCTTATTTCTGGCTTATTTCACTTAGCATAATGTTGTCAAGGATCATCCATGTTGTTGTGTATAGCAGGGTGTCCTTTTTTAAGGTTGAATAATATTTCACTGCATAAATACACCTCATTTTCTTTGTCTATTCATTTGTTCATGGACGTTTAGTTTGCTTCCCCCTCTTGGTTATTGTGAATAATGCTGCAGCTATTAACATGAAGTGCAAATACCTCTTCCAGAACCTGTTTTAAATCTCATTTGAATGGATACTCAGGAGTGCGATTGCTGAATACAGCACCACAATGTTTTGGTTACTTTAGCTTCATAGTAAGTTGTAGGAAGTTTTGAAATTAGAAAGCATGGATGCCCCAAATCTGTTCCTTTTTTTTCACAATTATTTTGGCTATGTGGGTCCCTTGTAATTCTGTAAGAGCTTGAGGATTGGTTTTTCCATTTTTTCAAGGAAAAACTGTTGGGGTTTTGGTAAATTTTACAGAGTATATAGTTAACTTTTAGTAGTTTGCCCACCCAACAACTTTGCTTCCAATACAGGAACACAGGATATCTTTCCATGTGTTTAGGACTTCTTAAAGTTCTTTCATCAATGCTTTATAGCTTTCAAGTGTAAAATTCTGCCGCTTCCTTGGTTAAATTTATACCTAGGTATTTTATTCTTTTGAATAGTATTGTAAATGGAATTTTCTTAATTTCCCTTTCAGATTGCTCATTGCAAGTGTATAAAAACTTACTGGATGTTTACATGTTGATCTTGTACTCTGTGATTTCATTTATTAGCTCTAGTAGTTGTTTTTGTAAGTTATTGGGATTTCCTATTTATAGGATCATGTCATCTGTGACTAAAGGTAGTTTTAATTCTGCTTTTTCAATTTGGGTACCTTTTATTTCTTTTTCTTGCCTAGTGACTCTAGCTAGAATTTACAGTGCAGTCTTGAATAACAGAGGCCAAAGCAGGCCTCCTTGTCTTGTCTCTGATCTTAGGGAGAAATCTTTCAATGTTTCACCATCAAGTATGATGTCAGCTGTGGATTTTTATAAATCCCCTTGATCACCTTTAGGAAGTTCCCTTATATTCCTAGTTTTCTGGAAGTATTATCATGGAAGAGTGGTGAACTTTGTCAAAAGCTGTTTTTGCATCAATTAAAGTGATTGCATGCATTTTTTTTCCTTTATTCCATGAATATGGTATATTATATTGATTGATTTTCTTTTGATGAACGTCCCTCACATTCCTGGGATAAATTCCACTTGGTCATGGTTTATAATATTTTTAATACATATTCAGTTTACTAGTGTTTTGTTGAGGATTTTAAAACTACATTTAAAAGGTATACTGCTCTATCCTTTCCTTTCCTTATTATGTCTTTGTCTGGCTTTGGTATCAGGTAATGCTAGTCTCTTAGAATGAGTTAGGAAATATTCCCTCACTTTCTATTTTAGGAATAAACTTAAGAAGGATTTTTGCTAATTTTTCTTTAAATGTTTGGTTGAATTAACCAGTAAAGCCATCTGGTTCAGGGTTTTTCTTTGTTTGGAGTCTTTGTTTACTATTTCAATCTCTTTACTTGATATAAGTTTCTTTCATATTTCCTATTTTTTCTTGATTCAGTTTTGTAGGTTGTATATTTCTAGGAATTTGTCCATCTCATCAATGTTATCTAATTTGTTGGGATATAAATTAGTTTCCTAGGGTTGCCATAGCATATCATCACAAATGAAATGATTTAAAACAACAGAAATGTATTCTCTCACAGTTCAGTAGGCTGGAAATCTGAGGCCAACGTGTCAACAGAATTGATTCTTTCCAGAAGCTCAGAGAGAGAGACTATCCCATGCCTCACTCCCCACTTCTGGGAGAATAAAGATCTGAAATCAAAAACTTAACTCTATGCCTTAAGGAACTTTTCTAGTTCTTTTTCTAAGAAGAGTGAACTAAAACCAAAATGTTGCTTATCCCCATTCCAATCTTTATTGGTTTCTTCCCTTTGCTAACTTTGGTTTTGATTTCTTCTTCTTTTTCTAGTTTCCTAAAGTTTAACATTAAGTTATTGATTTGAGATATTCTCTTTTAAGATAGGCATTGGTGGTTATAATTTTGCACGTTATATTTTTATTTTTTGTTTATCTAATTATTTTCTAATTTCCCTAGTGATTTCTTCTTTAATCTCTCGGTCAGATAAGAAAAAGTGTGTGATTTAGTTTCCACACATTTGTGAAATTTCAGGTTTTCCTTCTGACACTAATTTCCAGTTTTATTCTGTTTTGGTCAGAGGAGATACAGTGTATGATTGTTATCATTTTAAATTTCTTGAGACTTAAGATTTAGCAATGCCTTTTCACTGAAATTTAGAAGTCCATTTTATTTATTTATTTTTCTTTTTCTCCCCAAAGTTTAAACTTTTATTTTGTATTGGGGTATAGCTGATTAACAATGTTGTGGTAGTTTCAGGTAAACAGTAAAGGGACTCAGCCATAAATAAACATATATCCATTCTCCCCCAGCCCCTCTCATCCAGTCTGCCACATGACATTGAGCAGAGTTCCATGTGCAAAACAAGAGGCCCTTGTTGGTTGTCTATTTTAAATATAGCAGAGTGCACATGACCTTCCCAAAGGCCCTAACTATCCCTTCCCGCTGGCAACCATAAGTTCATTTTCTAAGTCTGTGAGTCTCTTTTTGCTTTGTAAGTTCATATTTATATCATTTCTTTTTAGATTCCACATATAAGGGATGTCATACCATATTTTTCCTTCTCTGTCTGACTTACTTTACTCAATATGACGCTTTCTAGGTTCATGCATGGCACTGCAACTGATATTATTTCTTTCTTTTTAATGGCTGAGTAATATTCCATTGTGTATATGTACCACATCTTCTTTATCCATTCCTCTGTCAATAGACATTTAGCTTGCTTCCATGTCTTTGCTATTGTAAAGAGTGCTACAATGAACATTGGGGTGCATATATCTTTTCAGATCATGTTTTTCTCTGGATATATGCCCAGGAGTGGGATTGGTGAGTTATATGGTAGCTCTATTTTTAGATTTTTGAGGAACCTCCATACTGTTGTCTATAGTGACTGTAGCAATTTACCTTCTGACCAACAGTGTAAGAAGGTTCTCTTCT
This sequence comes from Cervus canadensis, assembly GCF_019320065.1. Taxonomy (NCBI): domain Eukaryota; kingdom Metazoa; phylum Chordata; class Mammalia; order Artiodactyla; family Cervidae; genus Cervus; species Cervus canadensis. The sequence continues at coordinate 19,745,978 of NC_057394.1, read as the reverse complement.
CTTCACATCCTCTCTAGCATTTGTTGTTCATGGATTTTTTGATGATGGCCATCCTGACCAGTATGAGGTGATATCTCCTTGTCATTTTGATTCGCATTTCTCTAATAACCAACAATGTTGAACATCTGTTCATGTGCCTATTCACCATTTGTATGTCCTCTCCTTGGAAAAATGTCTATTCAGGTCTTCAGTCCATTTTTTGAGTGGACTGTTTATTTTGACAGCAGTCCATTTTATTTTGAAACACTCTTTTAATTGCTTAGTTGCTATGAGTTCTTTTTTTCTAATTAGATTCTAGAGTTTCAAGAAAGTGATTGTGTCAATTTTTGCTAGTGTTATGGTTGCTTCAGTGGAAGGACTGATTCTTGGAGTTTCCTACCTAACCATTCTGTGATGTCACCCTTCCCCCATGCTGATCTTGCTGTTACGTGGCTTTCTTCAGAAGTCATCTCTGTGTTCATCCCTACTTCCCAATTTTGAGCCAAATGCCCTTTTTAGGGTTCCCTTTACACTGCACTTACCAATACAAAGCATTTTTTTCCCTGGAAGTGAATGTATTCTGAGCATCCCAACACTGGTACAAGGTCTCTTTATTCTTCCCCATCTTGTTGTTCAGTTGCTAAGTAATGCCCAACTCTTTGAGACTCCATGGACTGCAACAAGCCAGGTTTCCCTGTCTTTCATTATCTCCCAGAGTTTGCTCAAACTCATGTCCATTAAGGTAGTGATGCCATCCAGCCATCTCATCCTCTGTCGCCTCCTTCTCCTGCTGCCCTCAATCTTTCTCAACATCAGGGTTTTTTCCAGTGAGTTGGGTCTTTGTATCAGGTCGCCAAAGTATTGGAACTTCAGCTTCAGTATCAGTCCTTCCAATGAATATTCAGGGTTGGTTTCCTTTAGGATTAACTGGTTTGATCTCCTTGCAGTCCAAGGAACTGTTGAGAATCTTCTCCAGAACCACTGTTTGAAAGCATCAATTCTTCAGTGCTAGCCTTTGTTATGGGCCAACTCACATCTGTACATGACTCCTGGAAAAACCATAGCTTTGACTATAAGGACTTTTGTCAGAAAAGTGATGTCTCTGCTATTTAATACACTGTCTAGGTTTGTCATAGCTTTCTTTCCAAGGAGCAAGTATATTTTAATTTCATGCCTACAGTCACAGTCTTCAGTGATTTTGGAACCCAAGAATATAAAATCTGTCACTGTTTCTACTTTTTTCCCCATCTACTTGCCATGAAGTTATGGGACTGGATGCTATGATCTTAGTTTTTTGAAAGTTGAGTTTTAAGCCATCTTTTCCACTCTTCTCTTTCACCCTCATCAAGACACTCTTTAGTTCTTCACACTCATCACCATAAATGTTGAATTAATGAAAGTTGCATGAGTAAACAAAGAAGAAGCAAATTTAAATTCTCATGAAGTTACTACAAAGCCAATTTATAGATTGCTGATTGTTAAAAGAATTATAATTAAACTTACTTAACATGAAAACTAATTTGAATATAATTTATTCATTCCTGAGGCCTTCAGAAGACACTTCAACATCTCATAATATATTAAGATGATGAGTAAAAACATCTCATTATTTAATCTATCAGTTATCAACTGTGGAGGATAGCATCTACTGTTGTTCAAAAGCATTTTTAATTTATTCTAATGAAGTCATTCCTTTACATTAACTTGTTCAACTTTTGAGAGCCCTATCTGTCTGTATTCTGACATACATGTTTATTTGATTATTCTAGCTGTTTGATTTCCATAGAAACAAGCTCTTGAGAGGTTATATGTTCAAGTAAAGATTTATCACTTTCACATGCTTTCTTGATTTTTAAAACTACTTTAAGAGAAAATCTTGTTTTACTTTGGCTACTGTTAGGAATTGCTAATGTGAGCACCAATGCTTGAATGTTGCCCCAGATACAGAAATCTCAAGTATATTAAAGACCTTAAATGAACTGTTATTATATGACTAAGGGTATGCCATGCCTCAAATCACGTTTAGAAAACGTAAGAATTACTTGCTATAACATCCTGACACATATAGCTAGCCAGGTAGGTAAGTCTTAGTCTACATCCCAATAGAGATTTATTAAGGATTTGTTTTGTAATCCTTTTTAAAAAGAAACATAGGGTGACTTCCCTGGGGGCCCAGTGGTTGACTTGACTTTGCCTTCCAATGCAGCAGGGGCAGGTTCGATCCCTGGTCAGGGAGTTAAGATCCTACATGCCCTATCCAAAAATGTCAAAACATAACACGGAAGAAATGCTGTAACAAATTCAATAACTACTTTAAAAATGGTCCACATCAAAAAAAATCTTGAAAAGAAATGCAAACAACAACAAAACCTACAAGCTTATAAACTAAGAGATCAATTGTTTATATGTTATTTATTTTTTCAGTAATTTTACAAGGAATCCTTGTTATAAATTGTAATGTTACTCCTCAAATTGTATTATTATTTTTCAAAACGAGTCAACTCTAAATAATTTCATTATATATAAACCACATCAAAAGATGTTAACAGAAGGACTAAACCCAAGATGTAAGGATTTCATACTGAAATCTCATTTGGTTTACTCACAATGTAGTATCTATCTTTCCAGGAGTAGGATAACAGAGTAAGAACCACTGGCTATTCTCTACCCGCCCCGCAACCCCAGTACTGTAAATTTGTGACAAAGTGAGGCTAGCGGTGAAGGACGACATGTAAAAGTTAGGTGAAAATACTAATAATTACAAAAAAGGAATGTGTTACCATGAACTTCTTTTTTCTTTGCTTAAAAACATTATTGTATTTTGCCAAGTGGAAATCAGAAATCACTGTTATAAACATCTACATTTATTCCTTTTCCTAAAGTTATTTCCCAGTCTTCTTTGAATATCTAGGAAATTATAGATATATTTTTAAAAATAGTCAAAATTCACATTACCAACTCAAAAAACCTCAACATTTGGTTTCTTAAGGTGAATTGCAGTCTTTATTATTGCTAAATGAGCACAATTTTCTTTAGGAGGCATTTTTTAATAGTTCATAAGATGTATACATTTGAGATCTTATTCTATTGTAAATTTTAAATATGAGTTTTTAAAGTCTTTTCTTTATTTTGGTTTTGCCAAATATACAGATATATCTATTATTTCGGAATTATTGTTAATTTAATGTTTCATATTTTCTAGAGTCCACCTGGTGAATGATTTTATATCTGATGCTTACTAGAGCCTACTGAAGTTAAAATCCCACTATAGATATTACTCAGAGGAAATTCATCATAAATTTAAAAGTAGATAATACACCTATTAAAATGACCAAAATAAAAAATAGTAATAACTCCAAATACTGGCATGGATGTGAAGAAAACTGGATCTCTCATATATTGCTAGTGGAAATGTAGAGGACTTCACTATTCTGGAAAATAGTTTGGCAATTTCTTGTAAAACTAAACACACACTAACTCTTGGACATTTATCCCAAAGAAATGAAAACTTATGTTTATGCAAAAATCTCTGCATTAATGCTTATAGAGGCTTTACCCCTAATAGCAAAGTACTGGAAACAACCCATGTATCCTTCAGTGAGTGAAGAGTTCTACAAATTTCGTATATCCAAACAATACTACTACTCAGCAAATAAAAATACTACTCAGCAAATAAAAAGGAATGAATACATGCAACAACTTGGATGGACCTCAAGGGCATGCTCAGTTACAAAAAAAATGAAGCTTAAAATGTTACATACTAGTTGATTCCTACAATGATAAAGATATAAAGATGAAAAATAGATTAGCCGTTGCTTGGTGATAGGGACAAGGGGTGGGTCAGGAGCACAACAGAATGCTTTTGTGGTGACAAAAAAGTTCTGTATGTTGACTGTGGTATGGTTACACTAATCCATACATAGGATTACATTGCATAGAAGTATAAACATGCACACACATGCAAAGAATGTAGGCTTAAAAAATCATGAAAACTGAGTAAGTTCTATAGTTTCATTAGCAGCAATGTATCAGTGTTGGGCTTTCCTGGTAGCTCAGAAATAAAGAATCCACCTGCAATGCAGGAGACCTGAGTTTGATCCCTTGGTTGGGAAGATCCCCTGGAGGAGGGCGTGACAACCCACTCCAATATTCTTGCCTGGAGAGTTCCCATGGACAGAGGAGCCTGGAAATGTCTGTGAGACTTTGATATGGTTTTATGAGATGTTTCCATTGAGGAAAGATGAGTGAAGGGTACCCAGGACTCTACTGGTTTTGCAACTTCTTATGAGTCTATATTGATTTTGAAATTAAAATAATTTTTAAGAATAGTAGCACCATTATAAAACACTATTATACATTTTAAAAATAGGCATAGCCTACTGGTATTTGAATGCAATTGGCATCTGAAACAACCTCTTTTCAAAGGCTTGCTTCTAAAAGTCTTCAGTTTGAAGTGATTCATTTTTTTTTTTATTTTAATTCAAGTATGCAGTTGTGTCACTTCAAAAAATATGGTCTGTGAACATAAAAGTTTCAGCTCTGTCCTCCACACTTTTTCTTCTTCTTCGAACGCCCTTTATTTGACCAGGAAGGATGTCATTTCCTAGAGCACTGAGAAAGCCACATTTAACTTGAACAGCATTGTTCTTTTAGGTTATTAAGGGTATTCAATTTTCTCTGATGGTTGCTACTCTGAGTTGGAGACTCTTCTGAAAAGTCAGACTGAGAAAATTGCCCTAGTTCCAATACTCACACATACACACAAATGCCACAAAACTTTGGAATTAATACAATCAATAACCTTTGAAAATGGAGTTAAAAGCAACAATTGAATGCTAAGATGTAGCAAACTATCTTGTTCCCTTTTTCTTTGAATATCAATGTGGCCAGGGAATTGAGAACCACAATAGAGAGTTCAACTGAACAAGCATTTATTGAGTACCTAAATCATAATACCTTACAATGATGTTCATGTTATGCAGAGCAGTACAGGTTATAGTGATGAGGAAGAGTCCATACCATCCAAGCGATGTCAAATTTGCATCCCCACTATTCACACAATGCTGGATACCTGGGGTCAGTCCCCGGGTCAGAAAGATCCCCTGGAGAAGGGAATAGCTACCCACTTCAGTATTCTTGCCTGGAGAATTCCATGGACAGAGGAGCCTGGTGGACTAGTCCATGGGGTTCAAGGAGTCAGACACTACTGAGCGACTAATAACTAGGCTTTAAACTGGCACATTGAGTAAGAAACGGCAAAGCTTTATATAACACCAGTGACAAGGAAATCAAACATTCAGCAGAGTCAAGGGAAGAAATAGCTTAGCTACCTTTGGTGAAAATAGGGTAGGTCTCTGGAGAAAGGCATCAGGTCAGGAGAGTAGTTGCAAAGCTATGAAAATTAAAGTGCTATGAACAATGGTTTGCAGGACTGCAACCATACCAAATGAGTAAAATGTATAAGAATTTGGAATTTCACATACAGAATTTCTCTATTTTCTGTGAATGATATGGGATACATGTGGATAAAGTTTTTTTTTTAATTCTGCTCAATTGTGGATAAAATTTGGCATTTTCAACAAAATATCCTATTTCAAAAAGTGAAACTTAATTGCCCCGTCATGTCTGATTCTTTGCAACCCCCATGGACGGTATCTTCTGTCCATGGGATTCTCCAGGCAAGAATACTGGAGTGGGTAGCCATTCCCTTCTCCAGGGGATCTTGCGAACCCAGAGATTGAACCCAGGAAGCCTGGCATGCTTCAGTCCACGGGGTCACAAATAGTCTGACACAACTCAGCGAGTGAACAACAGCAGTCCTATCTGGAGAGGTAGATATGGCGGTACTGATAAGAGCTCAGAAGAAAAGTCACCAGACTCCTCTCTTTTGTTCTCATTTCTGTTGGTTTTGTTGATGGAAAGTAAATCCTAGCATTAGTGGATACTAAACCATTCTCCTTTTTTTTTTTAATGTAAAAAAGCCAATTATATTCTACTGTGCTTATTTGATTTGGACTACTTAAAGTGCTAACCTTCTATCGTTGATCAGGTTAATTCTATTTTATTAAAGCCAACATTAAATTATCAAGAAAATTAAAAATCAAAATGATAATCCTTTACTATGAAATGCATTAAAACTAAGGTGGATTAATGGATGGATGAGAAAGAGAGATGTGTGAAAAAAAATCAGTGAAGAAAATTTTCACAAAATTTTGGAAAGAAAATACAAAAAAATGAAGAGGATAACAGGAGCTTTTGGTGCATAGATAGATGATAGATGATAGATAGATAGATGATAGATAGGTAGATGATAGATAGACAATAGATGGCTTCATTTCTTGAAATAATAACTTAAGGACTTTGTCAGTTTTCTTGGTCTGAATCGAATAGACTGCCAAATATTTCTCCAGCACAGATGGGTTTATTCAGGATCAGCAGAGAACTCAATTCAAAAAAGAAAGGAGGGCACCTTTTTGGAGGAGAAAAGGAAGTTGGGAGCTCTGTTCTAGTGAATAGAGTCCTTGGCTTTTCATTGGCTGGGTCCTCGTCTCTGCTATTGTTGCAGGTGTGATAGCTCCCCCTTCTGGTCTCCCAACTCTATTTAATTGAGGGTTTTGTTTATTAATTTTTTACAATGTACACCAGAAAATTAAGAAAATGTTACAGAAACCAAATTCTTGCATTAGAAACCTCAAATATAGTTTCCAGGCAAAGGATAAAATGATGGAGATAAGCTGTGGTAGTGGAAAATATCCATTTATATGGAAATACCTTTTTACTGCCCTATCTTTACATTGGCGTCATGCTTTGTCAGTATCTGAAGTCTCTGGGCATGTAATTGTCACCTGGGGCCCAGGTCTAGCCAATAAGACTTTAACTCTCCAGGAAATCCAAACAATAGAAATTAGACTTGTCTTCAGAGCAAGAGCACAAGAACAGAAACAGGTAGTTACTTGACTAAACCGTCGATGTTATATGTAATGTCTAAAAAATACGTCACAAATGTTTGTATCTGGCTTCCCTAGTGGCTCAGTGGTAAAGAATCAGCCTGCAATGCAGGAGACACGGGTTGGATCCCTGGGTTGGGAAGATTCCCTGGAGAAGGAAATGGCAATCCACTCCAGTATCCTTGCCTGGGAAATCCCATGGACAGAGGAGCCTGGCGGGCTATAGTTCCATAGGACTGCAAAGAGTTGGACATGACTTATTGACTAAATAACAATGTTTGTATCCAGACATGAAAAAGGGCTTTCTGTATTTTTTTTTTCTGGTTTTGGTCCATTCCATTTTAAACATTCTGTCCTCTTAAAAGTCAGATTGGAATTTTCAGTGAGTCTAAAAAAGACCTGATTGGTTTAGAATTGATTAACTTAGAACCATTCACTGCTTATCGTATTCAAGGCAAATAGCACTTCATTATAGGTGGATTAGTAGCTCCTCTGAATTGCTGCAAGAATTTCTCGTCATAGTCAACCCTGGATCCATCTTCCAAAGTTCCCAGAACTGCAAAGCTTCAGATGCCTGAAGATGATGTCTTGGCAGTTCCACTGCTTCTCAACAGGCCTGGATCTCAGAAATCCCAGACAAGTTGATATTGATCCTTTTTAAAAAGTTATGTACAAAGGAAGTGTATCTGCCAACCTCCTTTAGAAACAGGGTCAAATAACCAGTTGGAAAATTTTCCAAAGGTGTCACATTAAACTTTAATAATACCTTCATTTTTATGGGGCTGTTAACTTTGGAAATTGCTTTCACATGCATTATCTCATTGCATGTTCTATTTCATTGAAACAGTGTCTAGGTTTTAGGGCTAAATTGCAATGACATAGATATCAAAATGTTGGCAAGGACAATTCAAGAAAAATGATTATTCCTATACTGAACAGAAGTATTAAAGAGGAATTGGCTGACTTCATGATTAAGTACTGCAAAGGACTAAGATTCTAATGGCTCCTTTAGCCTGCTGCCCAGCTGTTGAAGGTTTATCAGAGCCATTTCACTGTTCTGTTTTGTTTTTCGTTTTCAAGGAGAAAATGAGTCACTTCTTTTTTGTCCCCTTCCATCCTTCTTATTCCTGATTTTTTTTTCCAATAAATCTTTAGGTCAGCCCAACCCCAGGCTGCATCCGTGCCCTTATGAAGATGCTATACTGCGCTTATTGTCGAGGACTCCCCACTGTGAGACCATGCAACAACTACTGCCTCAATGTCATGAAGGGCTGCCTGGCAAATCAAGCTGATCTCGACACCGAGTGGAACCTGTTTATAGGTAAGAAGCATCCCCATGGATTCAAGCAGAGGGATGTGAGGATAGCAGGTGTTCATGGGGCCTGATGGGCAGGTCCAAAGTGGTGATGACTTGTAGAGACTAGGAGGATTGAAACACAGAGAGAGAGAGTGTGTGTTTAGAAAATCATAAATATTATGTTGCATTTTTCTTCATTTTTTTTAATCCTGAAAAATAAGACTTCTTGGTCTATTGTGATGGACAGTCCTGTTGAAGATAGTAGGAGCCAGCTGTATTGCAGTAGCTGATCTGTCTGATGAAGATAGAAGTAATCTTGTTGAATTTCTGGGAGCACCTGTGAGTAAGGGACACATTAGAAAAGAATCTTGTTTTAAGAAAAAGCCCACAGTCCTGTCTCTTTCTTATTGTAGTGTCTCAGCATAATCACAGATATTAGTAAACAGTTCCTGCCTTAAACATCTATGGTGAAAATAGCTCAATATTTTTGCTGAAATATGCAGATTTTCTTCCTCAGCCTCCAGAGAAGAATGTTTTCAGCACAGCAGCATGAAACAGCCTTCCCGTCTTTAAAAGGGAGGCGGGAGGGAGGTGGGGGAGTTACAGAGTAGGTCTGTGAATCACTGCTGTGGTCTGGAGATGTAGAAACCACTCAGGAGACTGCACTGCCAAAAGATATTTCCCAAGTTGCTATCCAAGGATAAAAGGACAAATTTCATAGGCAGGCTTCTCCCAGGAAAATACACAGGCCTTGAAAGAGTAAATGTGTTTTCTCCCCCTCTGTCAAATGGCCTTCAAATAAAAGTAGTTTTCAACTGCATTTACTGGGGTTGCATTGTGACAAGCAGAGTGGGGCCAATAACAGTGGCATTCCTCAGCCTCAGAGGGACTTCATCATTTATGCAACCCTCTAAACTAGAAGTCTTGCGTAAAGCCTTCTGACATCTCAGATTTGGGTAGGAAAGGAAAAAGGTGCATCAGAATGCAAAGAAACCTTAGCAAAAATGTGCAGTCAGCCTTGGCAGAAAAACTCATTAGCTAACACACTGCTTTCCTTATGAAGGCCAAAGAAAATGGTTGTAAAGTTTTAGAAAGATTTTAGAGTGGGTAGATCCAAATGGAAGTAATCTAACAAAGATCTCAGAAATCATTACCGAGAGAATAAATTGACATATTCTACTCTTTCTCTTCAGTGGGAGGACAAAATCTATTTGTATAATCTTGAGTTACTTCATTTGAGAAATGAGGGGGTTTTTTAAAGGTTAATCATTAAGGTACCTTTCTAACCCAAAAAGGTGTGATTCTTTGCTAAGATTTTTGTCCTTTGCTAAGATTTTTGAGAGGAGTATGAATTTTTTAGACACATAAGCCTGAGCTTCTAAAATATAAGTTTAGATGAATTTTGGCAAAGACGTTCTACCTAAATAATGCTAATTTAAAAACACTTGCATCCTTCATTAGCCTACTCAATTCAAAAGGAAAAAGTAATTCACATGTAGTATATTGGTATAATCATATTATCACTTACATATGTAAAGCCTAAACTGAAACAACTGTATAAATCATTGAGTGGTAAAAGTAAAACAAATCTGTAAGTTAAATGCAAACTATAAATAAAGAAAGCTTAAGGTTACCACATTAAAGTACTCACATCAAGAAATCTAAAAAGGTGTACCTATTAAAAAAAACAGATAGTCTCATAGCATCATCACTTTTGAATCATAAAAATTATTCATACTGTTGGGTTAAAATTGCCATAATGCATAACGCAGTCAAACTGTTTTGGTCAGCTTGCAATTTACTGATGAAAGTAGGCATGTGGATTTTGTTAAATAGAGCAGGACATGATCAAAAATGAGAATATGAGCTTGTTAACTTGTAAGAGCAACAGTGACTTCTTGATTGACATTTTTTCTCAGTGTTGTTGGCTGTTTCAACATGAAACAAATCCTTATACTTCAATCAGCTGGTTTTCCTAGGTGCCAACTTGATGTGAAATGGAATGCCTAAAAAATCATTTGATTTAAAAACTAAAATTTGAACTTTGAAATTTGAATCTATGATGGGGTTACCTGTGGTGTCTTACCATATGTTTGAAGGGAAGCTGGTAGTTGGGCCTACATTAATATATTTCATAGCCCTTGCTCTGCTATATCCTTTTTTATTAGTCCTAGAGATCGCTAAGAAAATTCTTCCAATTTTCTTACCTTGGGTTTGGCTGCGGCATTGAGAATTGACCACCTGGATAGACTTATAGGGCAAATTCTGTTCTTGCCAATACTTGTCTAGATGTGAGGTGTGAGTTCACCAACTTATTACATGAATTAGTCAAATGTGCCAAGTCCATTTTCCACACAGATACATCCAAGATGACAGTATTACAGTGTTCACGAATGCAGCAGCAAAGATCAGTGAGCAGATTAGTAATTCAACAAAAATTATATATAATAGCCCCCTCTCTGCTCAGCACCTGCATCCCATCACTCTTAGACTTCCAGCGTTTCGTCATCAAACCCTTCATTCCTACTGCTGTCAACTGCACGTGCTGTCTCTGTCTACCACATTAATGTCCTGGTTTATACATTTTATCGGTTGTTTTTTTATTATGTGCTCATCTAAACGGTTAACAGTGGCACGCAATCAACCAGCAGTCACAACGAGGATTGAATTGGTGGCACATTCTCATAATCTTTACAATGCCACGAATTAATTGAAAGTGAAAGTGATTTGTGACGATTTAGAATTCAGTTGGTGTCTGCATTATGTCAAAAGAAAGACACTTTGCTGATAAAGTGAAATGTTTTAAGTGTTCAGGTAAAAACCCCAGTGGTATTCACATTCACTTATGAAGTGCTGCAGTTTTTTTGTTTCTTTTTTTTAATCCTAGGGAAAAAAATCAGGAGTGCTACTTGTGGTATATTTTCATAGTTCTTTAGAAATTTTAGCTCTGTTAAAGTAGGGGAGACCCAGCTCAAAAGATTCTTATTATTATTTAAAAAAGAACTTATTTTTTCCTTCTTTAAGTAAGGAGTTTGTTTTTCTTTTTTTTTTAAGTCGCTGGCAGCTTTGAAGAAGATGCTGCCAGCTCCACTGTAGGGTACATGAAAGCCTGGGTTCGCCTCTCTCTGGAGGTGTCCGCTGCTGCCTAGGTGCATGCGGGATTCCCCAGTACAAAAGCCCAAGCGGGCTTCAACCCACTGTATCTCCCACTTGCTGCATCCAAGCCCCCTGCCCCCCTTCCCACAGCCCCCAGGAGCAGAGGGATGTGAGAGTGGCTTTTAGCTGGTTCCCTCTTTGAAACAGTGCAGTAGGAGAATAATTTGAGGGTACTGACAGTCTCTTTTAGGCACTTACCCCAGGTGTTGCTGTATATTCATAGTCAGCTTATTCTAGCCTGGTTTTTAATGGTTGTCTAAATGCAAAAGGGTTTTCTTGAAAAGTGTTTATGTAAATTAAAATTTCCTAGAGGGAAAAAATAAATAAACAAAAATAAATAAAATTTCCTAGAGGGAAACGGATCGTGGACAGAACGTGCCATTTCAGTAATATCCTGTGGTTCTTTTGAGTGTTTGGCATGGATACCAGCATTCCACAGATAAGAACAGTTTCATTGACGAGTAACCACATTGCAGATTACACCTAGCTGGTGAGCACAGAAGTTAAGGCTGAAGTTACATTATATAGCTACAATAGATCTTGCTTCTATTTTAAAATCTAGGATGTGTGGAACAGCCTCCCCCAAACATCTGGTACCTTCTATAACGAGAGAATAGAATAGACTGTGAGAATTAGGGAAAAAAAAGTTTTTGTAGGTGAGGAGAGGCACATATTGGTGAGACCAAAGATGGATTCCATGTTGTTCTGTACTTTTTTTAAACACTGAAATGTTTCAGGAGGCTTATTACTATAAATAGAAGGCGAAATTATCTCTATAGTTCCATGTAGAAGTGAGACCTTACCATGTTTTTTTCCCAACATTGGAGCTTAAGGTTTTAGATTATTCTAGTTTGTAAGATGCTTATAATCTTAACATATTAATTCAAGTCATTATATTGAATAAGCTAGAAACATATTTTTTTTTTTTTGCCCTCAGGGAATTGAATATAGTTAAATTAATTATAATCAACTGTGATGAGGTGTTATAAAAATAGAGACTCAGGATCCTAAGTGTCTACTTCTCTGGGGGACTTAACTTCATCTGGGGGTGTCAGAGAAGCCCTAGCTTGATAAGTATAGAATAAAGTACTCATTCTATGACTAAGTATTGAATTACCATTGTCAAACACAATTGATGTTGAGCAGCCATAATACATACAATTGTTACCTTACAGGCTCCAAGTATTAGCAAATCTTTGTGACAACTTCAATAGGTGTAGCATGATCTATCAGTGGTTCTTAAATACTTATTTGTTTAATTTTTGACATGGTTTATGATCCACTCTCACCACCATTGACATGGACTTGAATTGATAAGATTTGGAAGATGTGCATTCATTTTTGTCCAGAAAAGGTTGAGTTCCCTGATCTATTGATACCCTCCAATGAGAGAGAGACAGAAAGGCAGTTTGTATTTAATTTAGGCCTTTAGGCCTTGCACTCATAGATCAGACAAACCAATGATATCAAATTCTCTGGGCTTCCTCCTTTCAAACAAACGAAGTCTCAAGACAGAAACCTGGCGTGACAACATCAAACATGAAACCTAAGGTAAGTACTACATCTGTGCTAGGCCAAGAGACAATGCAGTGGATACTATTCATTCACCCTCTCATTCATTCATAAATCCAGCAATGTTTACTGAATGTCTAGTATGGACCTTGCTCTGATTTAAGCAAGGGAGTCAAGCCAGTAAGAACCTGCCTACTAAGAACATGGCTCAGTTCATGTCTATTGAATGAAGTAAATGAAAACAAGTAGGCAGAGGCATGGAAGGGAATGCAGTAAGAGGCTATTCTGTGTTAATCTGTAGGTCTACTCGTTTAATGGAAGTATGACTAATTCAGTCATTTAAAAAGTGCATATCCCTGGATGAGTGCAGGGATGGCAGAAACAAATCAGGTAATGAGCCTGGTTCTTTCACTGTGACAGCTGCTATCAAGTTGTAAATTAAAGCCAGCCGCAAGGAAGGTGTGTTAGGTCAGTCAAAGGACTTGTGTCCCATTATAAATGGCCACTTGGGGACACAGATGACTTTCTTAGGACCCGCAAGAGTCATTTCACCCTCAAGGTATTTAGTGTATTTGCAACTTTCTATTTGGGGAAAATGTTGCTAGATAAATATGTATCATTTCTTATAAATAAACTTGGGTTCACTTTTTATAAAATAAGTGGACTGTGAGATGTTGCATTTCAGAAGGATACAGAATACACACAAGGAAGTATTTCAAGCATTTGTGTAAGATGCTCCTCTTTTAAAGACTTTCTTAAGCATGAAGTCCTATAATATAAATCTGATACTTTTTTTAGTTTTAAAGAATTCTATAGTAAATATGACTCTGGCTGATATATTTAAATCCCATGTCTCAAAAACCTCTAGACCCTAAACATAGAAAATCATTTCAAGAACTGTAGTTAGCAGCAAACTTTCAAGACTTCTTCATCTCTGCTTTGTAGAAGACAAGAGCCTATTCAATAAAACAGTCCAGAAACACAACTCTAAAACTGAAGAACAAAAGTCAAGGCAATTATTGTAGAATCTGGTCTCACCATTAGCTACAGAACTTACGTTTGCCCTTGTGCATTCTTAAAAGCACCAAGAAAGATTAAAAAAAAAAAAAAAAGAAAAACAGAATTACTTTATTTTCTATCAGTTGAAATCTAACCCCTCCCAAACCCCTGCCTTCTTTCTATAGTTATTGATTCAACATTTCTCGTTTCTCCTGGACATTTATCATATGCTGTGTTCTCTCTGTAATGCTGGCAGAATGCATAAGCAGTGCTAACTACTCATTGAGAAGGGGAAAAAAAAAAAAACAGAAAGAAAGAAAATAGTTGGCTGGTACCCAGAAGCCTTTCATGAGCAGCATTTGTTATCAATTTCCTACTTTTGGAGAGTGGTTTCCTTCTGAACTCTACATATGTGAAAATATTGCTATGTGGCACAGTAGGGTTAATGTCTTAAGGGTGGTTTAATGTAGGGGGCGACTCAGCAAACACAGAGGGAAGGAGGCATTTCCCAACCTCTGAACACTTACTATTGCTAATCTTGAGGCAACAGCTCAAGGGATTCATGGCACTGCAATTTCCATTCTGAAAGTCTCAAGCAGACTTTCCCATGGATCAAAGCAGGCAAAGCACATGAAACTAAAATTACTTGGTGCAGTAGACAAGTAGTCCTTCTAAGGTATGCATATGTATTTCCTGGGTCCCCAGTGCCAACTTCTGTTCATCCATTTCTTCCAGTTCCCACACACTCAACTTCTATACAACTTATAATTGTACTTACTCCATTTCCCACAAATACGATATTCTAGAGTTTCAAGTTGGAATTCATGGTGCAGTATAATATGACACCACCAATGGCCTGCAACAAGGCATATCAATTATTGCAAGTACAACATTCTTTAGGATACAAGATGTTCCATTTACAATGGGAAGTTCACTGAAATACCTCTTCTGCCTTATCCTGCTCTCCAATTTCTATGAGAACCAGGGACAGAAGAATTTAGTTTACCAGGAGCAAGCCGAGCACATCAAAATGATTGAAAGTGGCTAGAGAATTTCCTTTGTGTTGGCGATTTCACATTTTGCTTTCAATTTCAGTGTTTCCCATAGAAATGGTTTAATTTGATAATTATAACAGAAAGTACTTGTTTTTAATAATCGACATCTGATTTTAGTAATGTGATAGTTTTCACTGTCATGTTTTCAAGTTCAAGCTACAACACAAGATGTCTGGTTTGGGGCATGCCACGATAAAATATTTGATGATTCTTTACAATGGAATTCAACAGATTTCAAGTTAAATAGCTCCCAGAAATGCAACAAAAATCAAACACTACCATTAGCCCACTGACAGTCTTAGCAATTCCAATTTCAGGAAATAAGAGGAACATGAGGTAGAAAAAAAGGGTTCTGTTGCAGAAACTAGAAAACAAGAAATATGAATAGGGTGAAGTTAGCGAATTGTTAAAGACAACATTAAAACACTGTTGATGCTATGTATAAAATAGATAACTGCTGAGAACCTACTGTATAGCACTGGAAATTCTGCTCAGAGCTCTGTGGTGACCTAAATGGGAAGGAAATCCAAAAAGAAGAGGCTGTATATGTGTATGTCTAGCTGATTCTTTGTCGTACAGTAGAAACTAACACAGCATTGTTAAGAAGCTATACTCCAATAAAAATTAATTAAAAAATTAAAATAACACATGATTGCTTACAAATAATGACCTTATAACAAGTCCTAGGACCACTGTGACCAAAAATCCTTCATGTGGTGAACAATTTAATGAATAAAGGGAGGAAAGGAGTAAACTCCTAAAATATGCAAATCCCTTTGAGAGTCTTGATTAATAGGGAAAATCTTTATTTTAACCCAAGTAATAGGTCCTTGTATGATGCTGCCATACTTTATTAAAACATCTTAATAATAGTATTGTTAAACCAGGGTACTTGGACTTCATTTCCCATAGACATAACATTTATGTTAAATAGATATAATTAGATCTTAAGTAGAAATATATTAGGTATAAATATGTCCTCCAATTGTTCTAAAAGTTCCTTTAATTCATTATTATCTCAAAAGTAGAGCTACTGTAGTTCCCTGGTGGCCTAGTAGTTAGGATTCATACTTGCACTGTTATGGCCCAGGTTCCATCCCCAGTCATGTAACAGACCCCACAAGCTGTGCAGCCAAAATTAAAAAAAAAAAAAAAAAGATAGAGCTGCTAATTATGCCTTAATGCTTTAGTCGTTTTTCCTCAGGCTTATTTCTTTAACAAATATAAAATACCTCAGTTTGTAAAGAATCTGCCTACAGTGCCAGAGACCTGGGTTCGATCCCTGGGTTGGGATGATCTGCTGGAGAAGGGAAAGTCTATTCACCCTAGTATTCTGACCTGGAGAATTCCATGGACTGTGTAGCCCATAACGTGGCAAAAAATCAGACACAACTGAGCAACTTTCATTTTCACAAGCTGTGCAGCCAAAATTTAAAAAAAAAAAAAAAAAAAAAGGTAGAGCTGCTAATCACATCTTAATGCTTGTCATTTTTCCTCAGGCTTATTTCTTTTACAATTATAAAAAATCTTTTTGAACTGTTTTCTTTTTATCTTCTTTTCTTTGTGGATTGTTTATCATGAGCAAATACTCCAAGGAACCAGAGGTGAAGCCAGGTTAGAAGAGACGGCCCTAGGAATTATTCTGATGGTTAAAAACATGTTTTCATTGGTTACTCTGAAAGGGAAATTGGTAAAAAATGTCCTTGGGAGTAATTGAAACTTTTGAAATCCTTCATGGGATATGAAAACTGTGAACTGGTAAGTCACTTAAAAATATTGTGTCTAGATATGTAGTAAGATAGCCAGGAGAGAATTTAAATTAAAATAGAGCATGAAATATGACTTGTCCTTCAAATAACAGCTTATATATAAATCCCACATAAAAAGATATATCCTTGATTTTTTTTTCCTTTGCATGGATTTAAACAATTTGCTACACTAAGAATTTCCTTTATTATAACCCCTGAATAAGTGAAAATTAGAAAGAGAAGTGAAAAAATAAGCCAGTGAATATTTGACATTACCCCAAGAAGAGATATAAGTATCATATTTTCATTCTTTAAAGTGCTGGGATCTTCTAGAAAGATAACACTGATAATTAATGTCAAAAAAAAACCCCCAAAAGACAAAAACACCAAAAACCCAGACAGTATTCACCTCTAAAATCTCAATGCTCAGGAAATTAACTGATTTAGTGAGAGACCTCAAAATAATATCAAGTGGGATGAATAAGCTAATAGATGTAATAGAGTTTTGGAAGTAGCAACTATCACCTCTTTGGCCGCCAGAGTTGATGTGGTTTTGAGATTGACTAAGTCAGAAAGTGACTCCTGTCTTACCTCAGCCCTATATCTATCACAAGTAACTTCATACTAGCTTGAAAAAGTAAGGTCTCCATTGGAAGCAGAATCACTCTTCTATAAGAGAGTTTACTGACTTCAAGAAAGGGAGTTTTCTGAGAATCCATGACAATCAGCGGGTGAGGGCAGTTTGGAGTTCTTGATCTTAAAACTTATGCATATGGCTCCTGGTTTGCTAAATTCAAAGTCTTAAACTTTTTTTTTTTAGATGAGTTCTTTATCTTACCGTAGTTTTGTGTTCTGAATTCTTCTGGGTTAACATAGTCATAGAAATGTATTCCATAGTCCAAAATCTATGTATAAAACCCAACCAGATGGGAAAACCGAAATCAACAATAGTCCTAAGAATATCCGGGAGGAGTAATTCTACAAATACCAGTACACAGTGCACTTGGAAGGTGTGGATCATGCATAGGAGCTGACTTCTAAAAAGTGATTCCACAAAGTGAAATATATATATACATACATCCCTTCATTCATGAGCCTTGTAGTATTTTCTATTGAACTGCTGTTTCTGAATATAAAATATTTGGCAAGCTCACGGTAACCCAATTTAATATATGTCTAATACTACCATTTATTGGTTGAGATCCACATATATACTCCTCAAGGGTGTCTATGAGAGGTTGAATGTTGAAGTGTGTCTTGCTACTTACCTATGATTATAGTATCCAATTCTAAAACTATGAGAGAGTTGTAAGAAACTTTATTCCTCTTTTTATATGGTTCTTGGTTCCATTTGGAAAACATGACATACATAGCAATAAAAGCTAACAGATATTGGACATTTACTTTCTATCAGGCAATACTGTAACCATTTTACCCTTTTAATCCATATGATAGTCCTATTAAGTAGTCAATATTATGATTTCCATTGTACAGATAAGTGACATTTCCAAGGTCATACAACATGTAAGTTGCAACTATCAGGTTTTGGTTTCAGAGCCGAGGTTTTACTGTTTAGGAAGTAACTCTGAGTCTCTGGCTATATGAATTGAGGTGGGAAATATTGGGAGAACTTGAGTATTTACTATAGTGAGCACTGTCCGATAGAATTTTTTTGCATCAATAAAAATAGTCTATGTCTGAGCTGCCCAACATAGTAGCTAGCCATATGTAGCTACTGAGTACTATAACTATGTCTAATGAGACTGATCAGTTGAATTTGTATTTTATTTTGATTAATTTAAGTTCAGTCACATGTAGCTTTTGAGCACTTAAAATGTGACTAATATGTCTGAGGAACTAAATTTCTCATTTCATTAATTTAATTAATTTAATCACTGTAAGTGGGTAATGGTTATGCTATCGGACAAGTTTAGACCATTGAAATATCTATAATTTTCATCATGTAGCTCAGCTTCTGAATACGTCTAATTCTCTTCAAAGAAGTGTGCAATTAGATGCCTTTTTGTGCTTAGATCAAGACTGGGCATATAGTAGATACAAAAGAAGCAAAAACTGCACTCCCCATTCCTGAGAAATTCTAATTTTCCAAAGAGATGCCATGTATGCTTTCAAAGTGGGAGTTTAATTAAGCGCATAGTTATGAGCAGTAGTCCTTGAATCACTACATGAGTTTGAATCCTGTCTCCACTGTATATTATTATGTGTGACTTGAAGAACATTATTTAACCGTCATAAATCTCCAGGTGTTTTCACATCAATAAACTGGAGATAATAGAACCCACCTCTTAGCTTTGTGAGAGTGAAGCTAGATAATGCATCTGAAGGATCAGACATGTCCGCAAAGGTAGCATGGAAGAAGAAGCCATGTGGGTTTCCATTGAGGTGAATAACCTATGAAGGTATGAGCAGAAAATAGAAAGCAACAGAGTAGGCAAGGAGACAGTAGAAGATCAAGGTAAGTAAGTCCACCATGTATCAACCTTCAAGTCACAAACTTTCAAAGATGAGACCGTGCATTTCATCACCGTCAGGTGTGCATGAAATTGCAGCTTGCCCTCCATCTCCTACTGCTGACCATCCTTCAGCTCCACCATCTCCCACCTTTGCACCATCCTCCAGTCAGTAACTCTTCTCTCCTCTTCACCCGATGCCAGCCCCAGTATGCCAGCAGCTGTACTGTACTACTGTACCTTTCAAGGTACTGTACTCTAAGATTAAAAAGTCTTCCCTACTTTTGTTTGTGCTTTATGTATTATTTGTGCAAAAAGTATTATAAATCGATTACAGTATAGTACTTTATAGCCAATTGTGTTAGTTGGATACCTAGGCTAACTTTGTTGGACTTACAAACAAATAGGATTTATGAACATGCTCTTAGAACAGAACTTGTTCATATGTAGGGGACTTGCTATACTAGAGTCATGCATACAAAAGAGGTAACCAGGGCAGGCAGGCCAAAAAACAAAGGGAAAATGGTAAGAGGATAGTTAATCAGAAAGAATCAAAGTGGACAAGATTAGAGAAAGTGCACTTCATCACACAAGCTTCCTCTTACCCTGTTTCTGGATTTTCCTTAGCTCCTGGGAAGCAGAATCCATCCCATCAGAGAGGGCCTTGCTCTTGCTCAGGTGAATAAGAATCTGTTGACACTAAGATGGAAAAAGAGTCGTGCAGAGATAAGAATAAGCATGATGTGCTTAAGTGCTTGCGAAGAAACCAGGCAAGCTGATATAGACACACTTGCTGGCTATGCTGGAAGGTGGGATTGGTCAGGCCTGGATGGCCGAAGCTTTGAAAGTCAGTCAAATACTTGACTTTCTTTTGTCTTGTAGGCAATGACAAGTCACAGGACATTTTCATCCAAGGAATAGCAGGGTCTAAGCAATAATTTGGCATGCGAGTAAAGGATGAATTCAGATGAATGAGACCAGTGGTAGCGAGACAGTCACTGAAATGGGGCATAGAAGGAGAAAGGAAGACAGTGCTAATGATAGAAGTGAAAGTAAAAAATTATAGGACTTCATGTCTAAATATAGGCAACTAAAGAGAGGGTAAAGAAAGAAACACATCAGATTTGACTAAGACAAACACATGAAAGAAAGATGATACTGTCGGCCAATAGAAAAGCTACCTTGGAATATGACAAACATGGATTTCTTCCATCTCTTTAAAACCTTGCTGGACTTGAGAAACAGTGGTACCCAAAATAGGAATGTCCCACTGGATGCTGAAAATAGTAGTGTTTTGTGTTCTTTGAATAGAAGACAAGAATGCCAAGAACCATTGGAGGGTTTCCACTCCAAACGATTCTGTAGCCAACTTCTCTACTAAACTCCATCAGATTGTTCCCAGAATCCCCTCTCCTGGGCACCACACAGGTGCCTACATGTTCTTCCCCTGTGAAATTATACTCTCTTTACCTCTAAACGTTAAACATTTAACAGCCTGCTCATCAGTATGAATTCTCAGAATGAGTCTTTATCTGTACCTACTCTGCAGCCTCTTTAATTAAGTGTAGTTAGAATGTTATCTGTGCAAATATGACAGTGCTTAACAGAATGTTACAATGAAGACTTGCCTTGATCAGTTCTCAAGATATGTGTGCATGCTAAGTTGTGTCCAACTCTTTGCAACCCTATCGACTGCAGCCTGCCAGGCTCCTCCATCCATGGGATTCTCCAGGCAAGAATACTAGAGAGGGTCACCTTGCCCTCCTCCAGGAGATATTCCCAACCCAGGATCGAACCCACATCTCTTACGTCTCCTGCATTAGCAGGCAGGTTCTTTACCACTAGTGCCACCTGGGAAGCCCCAAGATACATTTCCTCATTACTCAGGAACCCTTTGATGGTCATATTTATCATATATACATTGAGATTTTGTAGTGGCAGTCAACCCAAGAGTAAATTTATTTTCTATTGGCTTTGGCTTTTGCCTTTCTTAGCACATGAAAACTAGGGTCACCTAGTTTTTTGGTCACCTCCAAGTTCTGAATTTCATGTTGAAGCGTGAAATTCATTAATTTTACAAAAAGCTTGCCTCTGGGGCGCTCGTTTCTTTCAGTGACAAGAATGCCCTGTATTAGAAAACAACCCCTTACTTCATTGCATGCCTTATAGCACAGCTGACACCAATGAAAGCAACATGTAAGGACTAATGTAATCTATTAATGGGTTTCTGAACATGGAGTCCATCCAAGACGCAAGACAAGCACACACAATGCAGCTTTTGCAATGCAGCATTGGAAGGAGCAGTGAGATTTTTTTTTTTTTTTTTGAATCTCATATTGCCAAGTTACTGATTTAAGAATGCCCTAGAGTATAAATTATTTCACCAAACCTCTATAGTGACTTTTGTCGAATGCCTTCTGCTTAGCCCATTAAAGGTGAAAACCATGAAATATTATTTGATTTGTAACCCAAGAAAATGCCTTAAAACCACCTGTCCCTCTTTGGAAAGCTGCCAGAATAAAGTGAGAGGAAAGGTTGCGCCTGAGAACAATAATTGGAGGTTGCAGCATGTGGCTCCGATCAAAGGTTGAGCCCATGGCTGTATGCAGGCTTCCAGTCTCTTTGGAAGGATTTCCATTTGTTTTTCTTAACCCACATAGGAATCCTGGGTTTTTAGGTCAATGTTGCAAACAGTTTAATAGTGGCCATACAACATTTAAAATAAAAAAAACCTGACAATGAATTGTGCTGAATTGTTATTGTTTTCCTTTGAATTTGGAGAGGTTAGTTTCAGTATACATTTAATTTCCACGTGGAATTGGTAGATATTAAATTCCACTTTTCCTGAGTGCCTTGGGATTATTTTTTTTAAATCACTTCAATTCTGCTGTGTCATCTATGGATTCCTATCCATTTAATCGGTGATCACTGGCGTCAGATTGCTTGTGTTCATCACAAACTTATTAAATTAACCATTAACATATAAGATAAGAAAAGTTGAATTTAAAGCTACATCCAAGCATTTTTTAAGATGCAGAAACCTACAGTTTGGAAAAGCAAAATCATAAACTTTAAGGCTCATTTGGCAAATTGATTATAAGATAAAAATCAAATTTTTTATGTGAAACTTCTTAATCTGGCAGAGAAGCGTGAGAGATGCTATGGCAGTTCAGGAACATGCCTGTGATCCCTCTGATTAACTGTCTATTTATACGGGAATGCAGCAGTAATCTGTGCTAATTATTACCTTCTAGAAGGCATCCAGGAGCTTATTTAAGATTTAGGCTTGCCTTTTTATTGAGCACTTACTTACAGTCTGTCAGGTAATGTTCTATCTGATATTTTTATGCTTTAACAAATGAGTCATAATTAGTGCGTCACTTTTGATTAGAGTGTTTCTCTATTTCATTTAAGTATCTTTACATTCTCCTGAACACACAAAACTCTTTCTTTGTTGATCATGTAAAGAGACACTTGAGCCTAAGCCTTTAGTTGAATGAATAAAATTACAAATTAGAGGATCTTACTTAGAAGGAGATTAATATATATATACGCATTAAGCTTAACAAGTGGGTTTTATATACTAGGAACTATGGTGAAGAAATGGCTTTACAAATGGTTATTCTCTGGCCTTGATCTGCCTGAAATCAAATTATTTGTTAATATTTATTTTGAAATAATTTTTAACTTACAAAAAAGTGGCAAAAATAGTACAGCTCACATATACCCTTTATTCATCTTATCCTAATGTTTCAGTTCAGTTCAGTTTAGTTGCTCAGTCGTGTCCGACTCTTTGCGACCACAGGACTACAGCACGCCAGGCTTCCCTGCCCATCACCAACTCCTGGAGCTTACTCAAGCTCATGTACATCGAGTTGGTGATGCCATCCAACCATCTCATCCTCTGTCGTCCCCTTTTCCTCCTGCCTTCAATCTTTCCCAGCAGCAGGGTCTTTTCAAATGAGTCAGTTCTTCGCATCAGGTGGCTAAAGTATTGGGGTTTCAGCTTCAGCATCAGTCCCTCCAATGAATATTTAGGACTGATTTCCTTTAGGATGGACTGATTGGATCTCCTTGCAGTCCAAGGAACTCTCAAGAGTCTTCTCCAACACCACAGTTCAAAAGCATCAATTCTTTGGCGCTCAGCTTTCTTTATAGTCCAACTCTCACATCCATACATGACTACTGGAAAAACTATAGCTTTGACTAGATGGACCTTTGTTGGCAAAGTAATCCTAATGTTAGCAACATACTTGTATAACGATATAGTACAACAGTTAGAACCAGGAAATTAGCACTGATAACCATAACCAAACTGCAGACCTCATTCTAATTCCATGAGTTTATCTTTTCCATGTTTCAGATCTCAATTCAGGGTCCCACATGCATTTAGATGTCTTGTCTCCTCATTCTCCTGCAAATCTGTGACAGCCTGTCAACTTTGCTTGTCTTTTATCATCTTGACACTTTCATTGAGGACCAGTAGTTATTGAGCAGATTTATTCTCAAATAATATTTTTTAATTTTGGGGAAACATTTTTATTGTTTCCTAAACCCTCATAATGTGTCTGGACTTCATCTCAAATGTTTTCCCATAGTAGGATTCTGAGAAATAAGTAGGAGCATATGAAGAGTACTGTAATTACTGCAATTATGGAAAAGTAATTTACTGGCTGTATAAATTGAGCAGATTTCAAATAGAGTAGATAGGCCATAAAAAGTGAGAAGGATATTGAAAATAAATATTTTGGGAGCTGGGAAATTGCTGGTTAAATGCACATACCAAATGTAAATGTTTTGCTAACATTTGTATAATTTAGTTTCTTAAAACTAAAGCCATAAAGTTTTTTTTTTTTAATTTAAAAAAATCAGTAGATGCCAAGATGATCAAGTGTTGGCAGACATCATTCTTCCTCTTGTCTATCTGGTAGATATGAGATACCTAAAAAAATTTCATTTTGTGATAACTTGGTTAAAATTAAGTAAAAAAAAATCAGCAGAATTCTTTCTAAATTTATATTAGTTAAAGCCCATTTAGGAATGAATCATTGTGGAAAGTGGTGAAATATTTAAAAGAGGTGGGAAGCATGATAGAGGGAAAGGTCACAGAATTTGACTCTAGAAAGACCTAAGGTAAAGGCCCAACTCAGCCACTTGTTAGTTGTCCGGAAATCAGCAGCCTCCAACATTCATGAGTTCTTGTATTAAAACCAGATGTTTTTCTAAGAAAATAGCCCTATCCTCAGGTATGCCCTGCATCAATGCCATGTTTCCATCTGCTCAAGCAAAACCTCCCATGGGGCCTGTAAGTTTCAGAAGGGGATGTCAGAAACACGAATTTCCTGTATTAACAACAGCAAGTTCTTCTCCATTGTTTTATTTAATCATCAAAACAGTCCTAACAGACAGGTGAAATTATTGTTCCCTTTTTATAAAGCAGGAAAGCGAGCCTCAGAGAACTCCAGGTCACGCTGCCCTGAAGTGGTAGAACCAGGGTGCCAGGCCAGGTTTGTCCAAAGCCAAGCCCATGTTTTTAGCTGGTAGTCTATGTCAGCGAGGCCTGCTGCTGTCCATGGAGTCGCAGACACGACTGGGCGACTCAACAACTATGCCACTCACCCAGAGGAGTGCTAGAGAAAACAGATCTACTGTCGATCATAGACCTAGAATAACTGGTCCCTACAGCCATCCACAGCAATCACTATGAACTCACTTCTTAATTTGGCTTTTGAACAAAAAATAACGTCAATAAAATATTGCACACAACCACTTAAGCTTTCAGCTTGGATAAGATATATTATTCTGAATTATAAAGCTGACACTGGGCTGGGCTGTATCACTTTGAAAGCTTGTGGAACTGTTTCTCTGAAACTATCCTTACAGTCTGACCAGCAGTCTGCAGTTGAAGGTGTTATAAGAACCATTTGGCAAATACTGTTTATTGCACTTGTACAAGGTACCTAGAATAGTCGAATTCATAGAGTCAGAAAGTACGCTGGTAGCTGCCAGGGGCCCACAGGTGATGGGGGTTGGGAGGTAGGTGAGGAGTGGGGAGTTGATGTTTAATGGGGACAGAGTTTCAGTTTAGGAAGGTGAAAAATTCAGGAGATGGATGATGGTGAGAATTTCACAACAATGTAAACATACTTAATGCCACTAAACTGTGTAATTATATATGGTTAAAATAGTATTTTTATATTATGTGACTTTTGCTTCCCTGGCAACAGCTGGTTAAAGAATCTGCCTGCAATGCGGGAGACCTTGGTTTGATCCCTTGGTTGGGAAGATCCCCTGGAGAAAGAAACAGCTACCCATTCCAGTATTCTGGCCTGGAGAATTCCATGGATTGTATAGTACATGGGGTCGCAAAGAGTTGGACACGACTGAGTGACTTTCACAATTAAAAAAAAAAAAAAAGCATGAAAAAAGAACCATCTGGGTTGAGCTCACTACTAAA
Organism: Cervus canadensis; assembly: GCF_019320065.1. Taxonomy (NCBI): domain Eukaryota; kingdom Metazoa; phylum Chordata; class Mammalia; order Artiodactyla; family Cervidae; genus Cervus; species Cervus canadensis. The sequence continues at coordinate 19,720,357 of NC_057394.1, read as the reverse complement.
CTGAAAGTGGAGATGCCCTGGGAAAAGCATCCCACTCTTTCATGCAGGGTCCCCTTTAATGGATTCAAACAATGAGGCAAATCTAGTTCCTAAGCGACTAGTTTAATTTCATCTGTTGGAAAATGTAATTATCATGAACAGTCATTTCCCCCTGATTCCTTTGACCCATCGATTGTCAGAGCAGCCCACCTGTATTTCATGTAACATGGAAGTTTTATTATTACAGCATATCCTTGGAGTCACCTAATTCTTTTTTACTTTTTTGGATTTCTCTTTTATTTATGTTCTTTTCCTGTGTTTCTGTGTCAATATGCAGTTTACAGTTTTCAATGAGGTTAATTTTAAATAAACCTACTCTCCATTCCCTTGGGCAAGTTCTTTAAGCTTTCTGAATCTTGGTCTCATTAGTTAGGAGGTGCCGTCTTTTCTTAGATGTCAGGATAAAAGTAGTGTGTGCAAAGTATGTAATATAATGCAACTTGGTGATAAAGAGGAACTATAGATTGCCAACCCTAAGAAGGTGAAGGACTGTATTTCTTCAAACAAGTTTAAAAGTGAGAAAGGAACTTAAAATCTGTAGTGATATTTGAGAAAATAGAATTCTGAATTAGATTATTGTTAATCTATCGGAAGAATGTTAATAATCACAGACGTCTGATCAGGAGCCCAAGCACAAGTTCCTTTATTTCTGAGTACCCAGGGGAAGGCTGGTCCCCTGGTGGCTCAGATGGTAAAGAATCTGCCTGCAATGCAGGAGACCTGAGTTTAATCCCTGGTTCGATCTCGGGAGAAGGTAACCAACTCCAGGAGAATTCCATGGACAGATTAGCCTGGCAGGCTACAGACCATGGGGTTGCAGAGTCAGACAGGACTGAGTGAGTAACACTTTCACCTTCACCCAATAGATACACCTTGATATGCCACTGAGTATTGTTAAAATGTGGTGTTATTCTTGGATAACATTAAGGGATTTAACAAATGAGGAAGCAGTACTAAGAATTGCTAAATACCACAAATTGCCAAATAACAAATAAGCAATAAAATATTACTGAAATATTTGAATACATTGCTCCCCATAGAGCTCTGAGATATGGGCAAATGTGACACATAGGATCTCAGCTTGTTAGTCCAAGGCTGTGTGTTGAACACACTGTGTAGAGAATAAATTCACCATCTTACAATCAGTAACACCCTTTTTTCCTTTCTATTCAGTATTCTTTTGTTTTCCTTACCCAGCAAGTAACATGAAAGTGATTAGACCAGTATTCCCAGATCTTCTTTCATGTACAAAAACCAAATAGTGTGGACAAAAAAAATTACATAAAAAATTTCGAGGATCTTAGTGATTCTTCTAAACCAAATAACATGAAATGTGTTTCGGAGTAATATGAGCTGAGAAATTTCCATTTAAATTTGCAAGTGTTGCTGGACATATGCCAAAGTGGTAACTACAAATACTGTTTATAATACAGAAAACTGTTTTGCAAGGTGTAATTGGTCTTTGCCAAAAAGATTTAATCAGCATTACTTGAAGGACTCTTTAAATTATCATACCAGATGTCAGTAAAATATAAACCCGGCACATTTATAGAACATTTTGTTTACCGACGTTTCTTCATTGAATTCTCAACAAGTCAAGAAACTAATGGAGCCTCTGAGTTTAAGTGTTTGGCCAAAGCACACGACACCTGACTCCAAATCCACAGTTCACAGATAATCCCTAAATTTAGTTAAAGCGTTTTTGAGATAAATATTTATTTCACAGATTTATTTCCAATACAAAGGGAAGTAACACTGTTGAGAAATACTTTAAATTTTTCTTCTGGAAAAGTTGGCAATTTTTTAACTCATGGTTAAAAAAAAATTCACAAGTAGAAATAAACAAGTTTGTTTCGAGTCATTAGTAGGAATAGAAGAAAGATACAGCGCTGTGGAAAAACATGGAGACTATTAATAAGTGAAAAAGGAAAAGATGAGAAGCTTTTTTTTCATACCTTTGGGCTTTAGAATATTACAAGGGCCTGGGATAAGAAAAACAGCTACTATTGAGTGAAAGAAAGAATGGTTATAAATATATTTTTGCAAACCTGGGAAGAGCCATAAGAATGAAATGGTTGTGTCAAGAATAGCAGTTGATTAAGAAATGGCATTGATTTTTCCATAGTTCTAAAGGCAGAGAAATCAGAAACCAGGATAAATGAAGTTAGTGTAGGGTGACATAGGAAAAGTCTGACTTGCAAGAAAAAAGAAAGGGAAGACATTGAGAGTGAGTAGTGAATGCCCTTTGCTTTCTCTCTGAGGACTATTTACCCATTGGCTTCCAAACTAATTATTAATTTACTAAAGCCTCATTAGCCATTTCCTCTATGCTTGACACTGGGCTAGGCACCATGGGACCAAGGGGAAAAAATGAAACAAACAAACAAAACCCAGAAATCACAGTATCAGGGATCTCAGAGCTTTGTAGGGGGCTGGATAAACAATGCCAGTCAGGTCTCTCCCAAGAGGAAGAGTTTGTGTCTGCAGCAAGTTGTTCGGCTGAGCAGGAGACAACAGGGAGAAGACAGTGAGCATGTTCTTAAAACACCTTCTGACTTGTCTCCTACTGCTGTCTCTCTTAGCATCTTCCAACCCTGAACCTTCTGTCTTTTACACTGCACGTTCTGAGTTTGTCTAGACCTACTCTGGTTGGTACTTCCTCTGTGTCTTTAATTCTCTGCTCCCCTCTGCTGTATATATCAGATATATATATATATGTATGTATCTATCTATAATATATATATTTATATATATAAATATAATAAATATAAATGAATATAATAAATAACACATATTAAATAAATATTAAATATAAATATAATATATAATATGTTTATATAACATATAAAATATTATATATGTGTGTGTATATATATATTTGCTGTCATCACTGTGGACTCCCCTCACTGACCCTAGCAGAGTACTCGCCATATTGTGGATTGCTTAATTCATAACTATAAACAGGCATTTATTGACTTAAGCATGTTGTGCAGATTGAGAAAATCAAAGATGCCCGGTGGAGACTTAGAGAATGAACTTACGGTTACCAGAGGGGAAGGGTGCTGGGAAGGGATAGTTAAGGATTTGGGGATGGTCATGTTCGCACTGCTATTATTTGAAGTGGATAACCAACAGGCACCTACCGTGTGGCACAGGGAACTCTGTTGGCTGTTGAGTGGCAGCCTGGATGGGCGGGGAGATTAAGGGGAGAATGGATACGTGTATATGTATGGCTAAGTCCCTTAGCGGTTCACCTGAAACTATCACAACATTGTTCATCGGCTATACTCCAGTGTAAAATAAAACGTTTAGTAAAAGAAAGATACCCTGTGATAATGACCTGCAATTTGTGTATGATACGTGGGATCTGGCTGAAGCAAGCAACACTAAAAGAGCCATGTCCATTTCTCTTTCAACACGCAGTCCTCCTGCTGTTCCTCAAACCCCCCAGGTATATTCTCACCTCAGGACCCTCACGCCTGCTGTTCCCTTTTCGTGTACTGTTCTTCCTGCGGATAACCACACAGCAGGCCCCCTCAAAATACACCCTCTCAGAAAGGCTTTCCCTTGTCACTTGGCTTTAAGTTTTAACCATTTTCCTTCCAACCATTCATATTCTGCTTCTCTCCTTAATTTATCAGAGTGTAATTTACAGATCTGTTTGTCTGGTTAGGTGTCTTTCAATCTCAGCAACTAGGGAACTTCGTTTTCCTGTGTTTTCGGTTCCATTCCCAGCAAAAATTCCTGGCACGTAGTAGAGCTGAATAAATCGTTGTTAAATAAATTAATGAATCACAGAGTACTGTTAGCGTCTGCTTTCTCCTCCATATTGTGGATTGTGTAACACTTGCCCTGCCTACATGACAGATCATTATAAAAATCAGGTGAAATTATAGGTGTGCGTATGTGTTTGAAAAACCATAGTGCTTTCCATGATACAATATTAATAGTAGTAGTAGTATCATTATCGTCAATATCATGGTAATTTTCTACTCTCATTGATCGCCTAGAAGGTTTCTAACTGTTCTCTTGGCATTGTATGCTGGTCTAGAATGTACCACCATAACATCATGAAACAGTCAGTAGCAGAAGCTAACCTGGGGAGGGGGTAGAAATAACGTGCCCCAACCAGCAATTGTTGCTCTGGAACCAATGCTAAGACCCCATGATGGCCTTCAGAAAGCAGCATGACTTTTCTACTCTTATCTGCTGAGAAAGTCAATATTGCAACCCAACCAGCACCACAAATGTTATTCATAACCAGCTAGTAACTAGTAGTTTTGTAAATATATCCTATTGGTCACAAGTTGAGCCAGGTAAATCTAATGTCCATAGTAGACAATCCAATACAGGCATATGAGAAGTAGGTCTTCATTGATTGAAGGCAGGAAATATTTATTTCAGTGACACGAAAGTTCTGACCCAAACAGGTGGTATATAAACTGTCTAGATTCAGCCCTAGTTTCTGAAAGTTTTCTGAAGGACTTAAAGCTGAAGGACTTAATGAGGGAATATTACTGGATTGATTACTCTGCCTTAATAATTAGGAGGTCTTAATAAGCTGCTTACAGCTTGTGAAATAGGATTGTTGAAACAGCCATGCTTATTGTGGGCTAATAAAGTCGAAGTGTCAAGTTTTCTAATGCTTTGTAGTCTCAGCACAACCCAACTCTTTAAACCTATCTATTATCTGTCCTTTCAAAATCCACTACTGTCACATCTTATTTTAAACAGTGTATCTCACAGAATCTATTTTTAAAAGTCGATGTGTTTCAACAGCTTGGTATTTCATTTTGCATTGTTTGGTGTACATCTTATTTTGAAATTCACTTGTAGACAGATATCCAGATGCATCTAGGAGATGTTGTTTTTTGGATTTTCTCTATAGCAGTCTCTCAACTTGATTTGTAAAGATGCTGAGCTCTTTACAAAAGTAAATATTTGCTTACAAATTCCATACTACGGGATATTTTCAAGTTGTGTATATTAAGGCATACTTAAATAAAAATATAGGAGGTCTTTCTTAAGTAAAGAAGCATAATAATTATGTGAAATTCAAGGGCTCTTCTTTAGAGCATATAATTGTCCTTTTAAAAAAAAAAAGGATAACAATCTTGCTCATTCTGTGTTACAGTCAACACAGGTTCAAGGAGACTTTTGCCTCATCCTGCAGTTTAACTCCGTAGAATTTGGGGATGCAATTGATATAAGCTGTTGAAACAACTTGGAATGAATTTTAGAAATTCTTTAAAGTTTATATTTCTTATTAAAGATGTTATAAGCCCCATGAATTATATGAAAAGCTTTTTGATTCAAAGCAGAGTTTCAGTTTAGGAAAATGAAACCCTCAGGAGATGGGTGAAGGTGAGTTGCACAACAATGTGACTGTATTAGCGCCACTGAACTACACAGTTAAATATGGTTAAAATAGTATGTTTTATATTATGTGACCCTGACCACAGTGAAAAACGTTTTAAAATATTTCATAGAGAGCTAGGGTACCCACCAGCTGGGATTCTACCAAGCAAGCTGATGGGAATGAAAACAAGAAGAAGCTACAGCTCCTGTACACCAAACTCTCAGTCTAGGGGGGAGAGACACATAAATAGTTAACAACAGCATTGCATTCATCATGCTAAAATCCAGCTACATGTGTTGGAAATGCTTGGGCAAAACAGGTGGGAGTGATTAATGTTACTGAGATGGGGGCAAAGAAGGCTTTTCACGGGAGGTGATATTTGAACTGGGTCTTGAAATATGAAAGGAAATTGACCAGGCTCTCAGGCAATCTTGTGCATTATAAGCAGAGGGTACAGCAAGCACAAGGAAATGATGCAGCAAAAGTGCATGACTTGTTTTAAAAGTGGTCTCACGGAACCAGAGTGCATAGGTGGGTGGGCAGGTGAGAGGGAGGGGAGAAAATGCCCTACAGGTATAATTATTTAAAAATTGCCTGAGCCCAGGTTATGAACTATGTCACATGCCATGCTGTGGGATTGATGTATTTATGCCATGGAGATCCAAATTTATGCCATGGAGACTGAAATTTATGCTGCAGGACCAGGAAACAATTAATGTACTTAAAATATATCAAACCCACGCACCTCCTTCAAAACGTCTCCCCTAAACCCTTTCAACTGCTGCGTCCCTCAGCGTCTGCTCCACCGAGTTGAGCAGTTAAATAGTATTACTGATTTGTATATGGTGATTCTTTCTCATTTGTTTCACTCTTCCCCCTTATTTTCATCTTCCAAACCTAGTTTTAAGCTTCTTGGAGGCTTGTCTGAGTCAGGCTGTTAATTATGCGGGTCTTAATGTCACCGACGCTAAGGTCAGAAGTCTTCTTGTTAATGGTTCTCCATCAAAGCTCTATGCCCAGGGGTCTCTGGCTCTTTGGGGTCTCATGGGATCCCTTAGGAGACTTCTCCTTCTGCACCACCCTTTCTCACGCTCACCCCCGTGGAGCTACTGTTCATAGGGCTCAGTACTCACTCGAGTGGCATCTTACAATTACATCCTCCTTAGGCAGCTGCCGCATCATCTCCCATTTTTCTCAACGCTCAGCTTCTACCAAATAAGCATGTCACAAAGGGCTTTAGGGGAACTTAAAATCAGTGACTTCAGTTTTGAGGAGAATGACTGTCATGGGTAATTGACAGAATGACTGCATTTTCACCAGAGCAGTGGAAATTGTGCAGACGCTAAACGTTTTTGCCACTCCATAGAGTTAAATCCTGGAATTGCTTTCAAGGGGATATATGATTAGTGTTTTTCAACCCCTGGCTCTTGAATCAGAATTCCAGAGGATTGTTGGCAGTTTTTAAAAGCAGCACGGGCAATTCTGGTTAACAACTAGAACTGATCACCTCCTAGAAAGTAAGCACTACTTTTGGAATATAATAGGGACTACAGATGTCACACGCTACATAGTAATAACAACTGTTGAATAACTATTGAAATGCTGTTTTAAAATGTCTACTGCATCCTTTTGAGTGTTACCCAACAAACTCACGAGAGACTCTGAGGAAGAAATAGAGGGTAGAGTGAATCAGGATCATTGTTTAAATCTGCTATTTAAACCCAGTTAACCCAGGACAGTACCTGTTGATCCAGCATAGTTATAAAGATACCCTTTCCACTTTCAGAAGTGTACTAGTTTAGGTAATAAATGACATGCTCACTTTATCTGTATTTGACACCTGGACTAAATACTTTGGGGGAAGATTGAGATACAATTTTTTCCATAACAACTAGGAGAAAAGGGGGAAAGCATAGCTCTTTAGGTGTTGTACTAATAAATCGATATGTCCTTGTTTTAGAGACTTTGGTAGTTGTATTTAGAAAAACTACCTAGCTTAATTATTAAAACGCATTTATAGGAAAAAATAGTAACAGAAATGGATGGTCATGTTTTCTAAATAGAGTTCAGAAAAGCAAATTTGGGCAGAGGAGATACTAAATTAGAGGGGTGTGAACATGCTGCTAATAACAACAAGGATGAAAAATCCTGTAAGTCATATTTCTTGTTTTTTTAAATAACTCTTTGCTCACCAGATGGCATTCTGAGTCCTCATATGAGTTGTTCAGCTTCTGTGATCAAAAAGGGGGCAGGGGGGGACTCTCAACAAAGGAAGAGAGCCTTACCAGCTCTGGAGAGGAAGACCCCTACCACCACACTTACATTTTACTAATACATTGCCCTTGCGATTTATGCATGTGGTTATATCTAAAACCGAGATTCCCAGGTGGCACTAATGGTAAAGAACCCGCCTGCCAGTGCAGGAGATGTAAGAGACAGGGGTTCGATCCATGGGCAGGAAAGATCCTCTGGAGGAGAGCATGGAAACCCACTCCAGTGTTCTTGCCTGGAGAATCCCATGGACAGAGGAGCCTGGCGGGCTGCAGTCTATAGGGGTGCAAAGAGTGGAACACGGCTGAAGTGAACTAGCATGCATGCCATGCAGTAAGGACAAAGAGGAATAAACTACAAAGAAAAATTTTTAAAGATCGACAGAACATAAAATTTAAAAAAATATTTTAAGACTGCTTCTTGTGGCCCAACAATGTAAATAAGATATGAGAGCAAAAATCTAAATTTACAGTAGAAAAGGTAAGAGCAACAGTGGCAGAACAGTGCAGAGAAGAGAACTCCCCGGTGACACATTGAAGCAGGAGTGGGTGGTACACTGAGAACTGCCTTGTCTTAAGCGGTACTTTTCACGAATGCTCGCAAGCCTTTCCCAAACCCCAAAGTCCCTTACTCCCTCGGCGTGCTCCTGCACTTTGCTGATACTTCTACCTTAGTTCTTAATACCTTATTTGCAAGTTTTCGTTTTCCCTCCTGTCTCTATCCAGCAAGAGTGAGATCCTCCATGGACTCTCCATATCTCCCATTTAATTCCAAAGTTGGGGACCTAAGAGAGGCTCTAAGTAGTATTTGTAATATTTACCATGATATCCTGACAATTATTACTGGTCATATAATGAAAGGAATGGAAAAGTAGGCCATTAGTCTTTTCAGTGGTGATCTTTTGTCTCCTGTATTCACTGACAAATCAGAAAAGCCTAGATTAGTGCCTGGCACATAAATGCTCTTACAGAATATGTTAATAATAAATATCTTAATTCAGATATATTTGAATGAGTATATAGTTTCATAGAGGATATTAGGGAGTTACTTAAAGATTAATAAAAATTGAATATATAATTAGGAAATTATGCAAGCAGATTCAGTATACATGGAGAGTGTCACATTGAAAACACATTGATGAATAAACGTCTTCCATTACAGACTAGGCTCTGAAAAGTGATAGTTTGTCTCTTCTGAGCAAATCTCTGAGAATCCCTGCAGGCCCAGGGAGCTAGAGGATGACGTCAGTGTCTGAGAATCTGGAAGAAGCATATCAAATTTTAACAGCATAATCTATTTAAGATAAACAAGTCTCCTATAGTTATTATAATTATTCTCCTGAGTATAGATGTATATTTAATTACTAAGAAATTCACTCGAGGTACTAATGATCGATATTGGAAAAACCATTAGTCCAATGATAATTTCTCCCCTAACACTTAAATCCAATCTGAGTGGTCATGTAGTTAAAATAGAAAGAAATGTCTTCTAAGTCAGCAGTTCTTTGCACTTTCATCCAAAGCCATTATTCTTGATGAGACAGAATAATCAAAAGAGGAATGGCCATTGCCTGTTCTGGATATCATTAGCATTACCTGAAATTTCAGTAATGGGAAAAAGATGCTTACAGTTATCTCATCAACTTATTATGTTGCATTTGTTCATCATGACCACTCATATTGACATCCAGAGTATGGTTTATTTTAGAAAAGCTATTAGATTGGCTTGTGAGAGTTTTTTTAACCTATTCCATTTTACACTTATATATTCAAAAATTTTGCTTGCCCTTTGAAAAGTAAACTTCATATAACATATTGAATGGGACTTAGAAGTTGGTTATGTTCAAATTAGTAGCTCTGTGGTTAATAAAAGAATTGAAAGAAGTGTGTCTTATTTGTGAAAAACTGGTCAAATATCAGCCAATTGTTGCTTATAGCAATAACATGCTGTATCCAGACTTTTACAACATTCTTCCAAATTCTCTATCCATGGATAAAAACATTCAGAATATTGAAACATAATTTTATCTGAAAATAATTATCCAATGCCCATTGAGACTATTACCACTGTTTAAATATTTGGCAATCTTGGTGTTTGCTATCGCAGTACTAACTGGGATCATGTTTTCCCATTTCATTAGTTCGTTTAAAATGGTAAGTAGCAGAAATGAAAGAATTACTGGGTATTAAACGAGACATATTATCTTCCAGAAAAGACACAAGTATACTCGTAACTCTCATTGTAAAATCTGTGCCATAATTCTACTGTTTTACACATGTGTAGTTTAATTGTGGACTTTTTGAATAAGTGCCCGAATGTGTGACCTTCAAAAGAAGCAGACTTATTATTGCATGAAAGAAAGCTGACAGAAACCAAGGGTTTCTTGGAGAGCACATGGTGTTAATCAAGAAAAGACCAGCAGAAATTAAATGGGACAGCTGATAAAAGACAGAAGATCATTTAGATATATAGATTTAAAAAGGAAAAATGCTATATTTGAACTTAGTATAGATTCATCTTGAGAATAAGTTAATTTTGCAACTGCTTTCTGTATCTGAAACATATCCTTAAAGACTCAGGTGATACCCGCAAAGCTCTGTAAGTGGAGCTCATTTATATCATAAGCAATTCAAGAGACAATACTAATTGTCCCAGTATTCCTTAAATGGCAAGAAAATAAATATAGACAATTATTACTTCCCTTTAGGGGAAGAGCCTAACACCTAAGACTTCTCCAAAACCCCATTTAATTCATTTGAGAAAATTAGCATTATACATAGATATGTGAGAGTATATTATAACATGCAATATATACATATACATATTTTATTTTACAAGCTTGATTATGGAGTATTAGAGCACAAATATTTAAGATAGAGATATCAAGATAATTCCTACTCTCTGTTTTCCCATCTGGCAGTGGAGGGACCTAGCCCAGGGCAAATGTTCATTTAACTTTCAATTGCTTACCTTCTGGGTAAGGATCATTCCTTCATTTGCTCAACAAATATACAGTGGTGTTCTAGAACTGACATAAGTTAATTTGGTGGTTAAGTGATTGTCAGGTTCTTTGCCAGTTCCCAGAGGTTAAATGTTTTGGGGTTTATAAGTCTGGCCCTTAGGTGGTTACAATCAAAGCTAGCCCCAGACCAAGTTCTGACAAACTACAATTATCAGCAAATGGGAATAAAAACACCACTAAGCCTGTTCTCATAAGTCTGGGCAGGTCTTCTTTCTGTCCTCTGGAGACAGAAATGTAAGCCATTTCTTGCATAAATAGCTCACTCCAGGCATATAAAGCAATGTTCTGACTGTGGGGTCAGGCAACAGAGACCCACACAAAATGATGCCCTGCAGACCAGCAGGCATGGACTGGAAAGATATGAGGCTTCAGGACCTAATCTCTTCAGAGACTCTGTTCACCCAGGGCACTAACACCCCTAGAGCCTCCCATCCTGAACTTTCATTTCACCAGCGACAAAATTACTTATCAAACCCATCTATGCTAATTAGCCAACTCTCTGGTGTAGATTTCAGTAATGATGTCTGATGTGCTGAAGAAGCCAACTCTGGGTGGGTGGGTCCTGATTAGAGTACTTTAAACACTAACTTCTGTCTCTAGATAGTAGATTAAGGATTGGAGTTAATTGGTACATATGCACTTTACTATTTTTTTTTTTAATTGAAGTACTAGGTAAATACTAGACCCCTCCTAGTTTGCAGGCACTGTGCTGGGTCTTACGTGTACATGATGAGCAAAACAAGTAAACACTCCTGTTAATATATAATTGAAATTGTTGGTAAGACTAGTTAGGATGACTGGTGGTCTTTGAGACTGTGATGGAGGTGACAGTTGAAGTCAAGGAAAAAGAATTGAAGAAAGCAAGCCAGTTACTGTGATTGAGTGGTAAACATCCTTCTTACACTTTTCTTATGTCAGATATTTGGGGCAGGAGCTTGTTAGGTGAAGCTGCATATCCATGAGTTGAGGGTCCAGATAAAATAAATGCAGACAAGTCCCAAAATGCTTGCTACTCAATACTTCTTTCAACATTCCTACAGTCATGCTGTTACTATCCAAAGACTGTGCTCCAAAGTGTCTTCAGAATTTTGAGCTCAAGGTTGAGCCAACATTCTTGGCTCAACCCCAGGGTTCTCTTGATTAAAGGTTTGAAAATGAAAACAAAAAGAGTTTTATATTGTGTGTACAGAGTTATTTTATTTTTTTAAAAGAAGGCAAAATCTCTTAGCTTAACTTTGAAGGCTAAACTCGGGATTAGGCATTAACATGTTTTTCACAAATAAGCTTGCAGCCAAGAAAGCAGTTTTCTTTCTTTTTTTTTAAGCAGTAATCAGATACTGTTGTTCAGACAAAATAACAATGGCTGGTTGTGGATTAATGTGCATTGTTTCCACACGTGTATGTCTCTTCAAGGAGCGCCTCGAGGGGAGGGACTGTGTTTTCCCCTCACCTTCCCTTTCGGCTTTCCCCATCATTCTCCAGTGCTTACCATCCACCACTCCCTCATCTTCCCCATCTTGACTGGACCTCAGAAGTGTCACCTGTAAAACCTACACTGAGATTGTAGGTCAGATAGACGTAAAGGAAAAAGGATTGAAGGTGGTCATGAGCCTAAAGCCAAGCACGTATGTGATCTGGTTTCTCCTTAACTTCCTTCCTCATCCCAACTGCTAAAGAAGACCTGCCAGACTTTAAGGTGGCCACAGTACCCACCCATTCACACGTCTCTCCTCCATACTCAGTCATCTCATCACCTCTTCATAGGCACCATCTCCCTCTGGCTTTCAAACTATCAAAAGAAATTCTGTAAAGCTTTTCTGTTTCCTTTGATTGGCTTGGTTCTTTGGAATTACCCCTTTCTTATTGAACCAAGAAGAACGAGTCAGACCTTCCATTGATAGTTTAAAAATCAGAAGTGGAGGGGAGAATTCCCACAAAGATGCATGAGCCCAGTGATTTTAACCTAATAGATAACACACAAGCGTATCTATGTAAGCCTGCCCTCCTTCCAATTCTCTGCAGTCTTCTCCACTGTTTTGTTTTGCTTTTTTTTCTTTCTGTTGCATGTATTGCCTTCTATTGTTTACTTATTCCTTATTTTGAGTGTTCAATACCTCTCACCTCTGCTAAAATGTAAGCTGCAGGAGAAGCATCTGAAACAGTGCCTGGCACATAGTAGGTACTCAGGAAACACAAGGTGAATTGAATTAAAGAGAATGGCTGCATCACGTTTATTTATTTATTTAGCTGTGTCTGGTCTTAGTTGCAGCATGCTGGGTCTTTTGTTGTGGTGCACAGACTCTCTAGTTGTGATGGGATGGCTCACTAGTTGCTCTGCATCTTGTAGGATTTTAGTTCCCGGACCAGGGATTGAACCCAAGTCGCCTGCATTGCAAAGCAGATTCTTAACCACTGGACCACAAAGGAAGTCCTGTTACACTGTGTTCTAACGATTGTCTCTATTGTATACATCACTTGTTACTGACACCTTAGATCATCTAAGACCCGAGGAGTTGCAGTTCTGTCTCAGCAACCACCATACCCTAAAAGGATGATAAAATCTGTACTTTTAATAGGTGATTTCCACAAACACCCTGGTGCATTTGAGCTTTTGCGGAACTCAAAAGCCAACCAGGAGGAAGGGTGAAAAAAAAACAAATCCCAAGGTGCATCTGAAGTCTTTTGAAATTAAGACCTCAGAGATCATCACTCAGCCTGATGTCATCCTGCTCTAATATTAAAGATTAATATTTAGGAGAAATAATAGAGTCAAGTGTCTTCCTGGAAGTGTATGACTACCATGCAAAGTTTTTTAATTTGGCAAACTTTCTGATTAAAATGAATAAGTAGTTTCCTTTTGAAAGGAGCTATACTGAAAATAATTGTACATGCAACACTTATAGAGTGGTTTTTTTTTTCATCTTGTAAAAGGATAATTTGCTAAACTTGATTAAAAATCAGACACTGAACTAGATCTGAGATTGTCGCATATACTATTGAGCAACTTTAATCAAATTCAGCATTATTATCTTTTTATTTGCTTTTACTCTGCCTGCAGGTACAATAAAGTGGAAATATGTAAGCAATGGAGCATATTTATAATACTAGTCAGAGTGCCAGGTGGGTTGTAAAATAAATGTAATTGTTTTCAAAGATTGAACCAGATTAGCATGGATTAACACATTTATTTTGAAACCCATGGCAGGAAGGCATTCTAAGCAAGCCTTCAAACAACCCTTGTTACTCTGTTAATATCCTATCTTACTACTACAAAATCACTGCCCCATAAAACAGAGAGCGGTTGAACTCCATTCACTTTCATATGAAAGAAATGCAATTTATTAAACAAGACAAGAAAGCAGTTGTCTGCCATATTGAAGGCCAGATTTGCAACGATGTGCACTCTGGCTTTCAGCAGATGAACAACAGTGACAGACATGGGAGCCAGAATTGTGGCTGCAGTAAATATTCATAACTGCTCACTCTCAAGGAGCAAGGGAGGGGTGCCTGCGTTTGTAACACAAGACTAGCAAAGGATGAATCGGGGCTAGACCGGCAAATGCTCACGCTGGCTCATAAGCCCTGGGCAATTCAATGCTGAAATCCCTCACGGAGCGTTGCTGGGTGATTTTGCAGTCCCCTTGACTTGAGTGAGGTGGAATCTTTCAGATATGCCCTGCTGATACCATTAACCCTCCTCTCAAACCTTAAAATAGACCTGCTTGAGAAGGCATGTTGTCAGTGTGTGACATCCAGCAGGGGAGAGTCAGCCTGGGTGGGACGTGGTTTCTGATGCATTTAGGACCTGCAGCTGACTACAAGAAACCTGCCCAATTTTAAGAGGAATCAGTCCTTGGTGAATTACACTCAGGAAAGCTAAAAGAAATGCGTATGATAGCACCTCTGGGCGGGTTCCATATGGCAGATCTCAATTCTCTTGCTCTTGTTATAAGTATCCCATCATTTTACACTGAAGACTGTAATTCACTTCTATATTTACTGTAAAGATCTTGTCTACTAAGCAAGGTGGCATCACTCGTGCAAGAAATGGCAATCGGATTTCCTGAGTGACTGGTCCACCTTCTGAACTAATCATATTGCCTTTTTTGGTTTTCATCGCTTGGAAACTTGGGAGTAGCAAATTTTGTCTTCCAGATTCAGTAACTACAGTATATGAAGTCTTACCCATAGAATTTCTATGTGCTGATTCCTCTCTGTTTTCATCCAAATATCCTATTATTTTCTATGTGGCTTGTTTTATTTTCCTTTATTTTGTATGTCTGCATGTGTGCTCTGGCTATGCCAGGTCTTCATTACTATGCATGGGCTTTCTTTGGTTGAGGCAAGCAGGGGCTACTTTCTAGTGGTGTGTGGGCTCCTCATTGTGGTGGCTTCTCTTATTGAGGGGCACAGACTCTAGGTGCCAGGGTTTAGTAGTTGCGGCTTGCAGGCTCTAGAGTTGTGGCACGTGGGCTTAGCTGCTTCGAGGTATGTGGGATCTTCCCAGACCAGGGATCGAACCAGTGTCCCCTGTATTGGCAGGCGGATTCTTACCCACTGTGCCAGGGAAGTCCTGTTTTGTATATTTTTGTAAATAAGGCTAAGTCTTTTATGGAAGGCACACTTTATCTAAGACATGCACACATGTATTGACTAATGAAATGGCAAATGGTAGGAAGAAGTTGCTAAAATGAGAAAATTTGCCTTATTAAGCAGAGGTTATTCGGTTCTCACCATAGGTTGGTCAGAATCATAGATATTCTGATATTACCAGTATCCATATAAATATGTATAGATGGAGACCATTTTTAAAATCTTGAACCTGATACCTTACAGATATTGACTAATTTAGATAACTTACAGGGATGTAAAACTACCAATCTCACACTAGAAACAGAATGATACATAAGGGTATTTTCTACTGGCTGTTACTGAATTCTGGATGCTATGCACGTGATCCAGTATCATCTCTCCTGGGCATTTTGATGAGGTTCTCCTGGCTGTGTGAAGTTTGGCCATTGACATCATGCTTGTTTTTTTAAATGATGTCACTGATTGCTGCAGCAATGAGTGCTTAGAAAGCCTTCACTTTAAGACCTTCACTGACTCTTCCAGCTTCCCAGAACAATTGTGAGAGAGATCTCTTCAAGATTGAAATCATTTCTCTCTGCCCAGCTGCCACGGGAAGCTTATTTGCTCAACAAATGTAAAACATGCTCGACACTCTCTGAGGAAGTAGGTTTTGCAGCACTCAGGCTCTGTTTGGTAATCCCTTTGTGATCCAAATGTACAGTTCTTCAGCAAAACATGTGCATATTGTTGCAAGGGAGGGCTGTTATGTTTTACCGTGCAGTTATGCCTAGCCATGGCATAGAAGGCCAGGGGGTGAAAACAACAGATTCTATTGCTTGAGATCACAAATATAGGAATTTTTGAAAATTTCATTGTGAGATATTATTCTCAGGTCAAACTGCCTTGTTCGGGTTTTGCTCTGTACTCGTTTTCCTTGTTGTCTACATTGACTTTTCTTGTGAAGTGTGAAAGTCGCTCAGTTGTGTCCACTCTTTGCAACCCCATGGACTATACAGTCTTTGGAATTCTCCAGGCCAGAATACTGGAATGGGCGCCATTCCTTTCTCAGGGGATCTTCCCAACCCAGGGATCAAACCCAGGTCTCCTGCAGTGCAAGCAGGATTCTTCACAAGCTGAGCCACCAGAGAAGCCTTTTCTTACGAGGGACTTTTCTTACGGATTCTATTAAATGTTACAGTTATCCATGCGGCAATATCTATAGAAACAGAAAAAATAGCCTTAGTCCCTCTCAAATCCTGACCCCTCCCAGCTCATCTTCTCACGCTGGGAGAACTGATACTCACATCAGGAAAACACATTATATTGTACCAGAAGCCAAGAGAAGCATCTTCAAAATTGTTTTCTCTAGAGTCATTAACCACAGTTCTACAAAATATGGATGAAAGAAACCTCACAGTTCAGCATTTTATCTACAGTTTGTTTATACATTATCTAGTTGGCCTCTAATTCTTTCAAAGAAAGATGCTTCCACCAATTTCCTTGGAGTTCTCCTGGCTGGCAGCATTTAGACTTAACAGCATGCCCTACGGAGAGCTGAGAGCTTTAACTGAGTATGTCATAGAGTCCATGCCTCCATCTGGGGCCCCCTTGGTGGGGGTGAGTCACCTGGGAGTATAGTCACCTTCCACCTCTTCAGGTTCCAGGTCTGTGGTTCAAGCAACCATGGATGGAAAATATTAAAAAAAAAAAAAATTCCAGAAAGTTCCAAAACTTGTATTTGCCCTGTGCTGGCAACTATTTCCATAGCATTTACATGGAATTTATAATAATTCATGTGGCATTTACATTAAATTAGATATTATAAATAATCTAGAGATGATTTAAAATATACAGGAGGATGTGCATAGGTTATATGCAAATGCTACACCAATTTATATAAAAGTCTTAAGCTTTCTTGGATTTTTGTGCCTGAGATGGTCCTGGAACGAATCCCAGTCAGATACCCAGGGAGAGCTGTGCAGGTGGCAGTCAAGAGACCTGGTGGGCGTCTCTGCTTTGACTCCACTGTGTTCCCACAGTCACATAATTCAGCTACTCTGGACCACTTTTTGTTTTGTTTTGTTTTTTGTTTTTTTTTTTTTGGACCACTTTTAAATCACATGTTAAATGAGGTGCATGCATGTGTGTGTGTGTGTGTGTGTGTGCCTTTATGTGCTCTGTCGCTTCAGTCACATCTGACTCTTTGCGACCCTATGGACTAATCCACGAGGTTCCTCTGTCCATGAGATTCTTCAGGCAAGAATACTGGAGTGGGCTGTCATGCTCTCCAGAGGCTGAACTCGAGTCTTCTGTGTCTCCTGCATTGCAGGCAGATTGTTTTACCACTGAGCCACCGAAATGAAGCCCGTTAAATGAAGGGGTTGTGCTAAATTATCACTAAAATGTTTCCCAAGCTCAAACTGGCTATTATATTCACATTTTGTTTAATCTATCTAAACCATACCTTGATTGATTGGCCTTTTAGAGAAAAACAATCAAAGAGTGCTTTTTTTTTTTTTTTTGCATTTAACCCCTCATTACCTCTCTCAGTACTTCATCTCGTCTGTCCTAATACACCTGGGAAAGGCAATATTTTCCCATTAGAGATATGGGCTCCTTCTCTCCACAAGGGATGTGACCTGGAGTGCCCTAGAGAAGTGTCAGAATTTTGGGTAGAGAAAGGAGTATTTGGGATTCCCAGGTGGCACTAGTGGTAAAGAACCCACCTGCCAGTGCAGGAGGTGTAAGAGATGCAGGTTCAATCCCTGGATCGGGAGGATCCCCTGGAAAAGGGAATGGCAACCCACTCCAGTATTCTCACCTGGAAAATTCCATGGACAGAGGAGCCTCGCAGGCTATATAGTCCATGGGGTTGCAAAGAGTCAGATGCAACTGAGCAACTGAGAAAGGAATCTGTACTGAATAAGGCTCATAGCTGAGTTGACCCACCAAGAATCACTGAACTACACTGCCTGTTTAGTGTCTTAACAGCGAAACCTGTCCTCTGCAAATAAATTTCCAACGTAGTCCCACTCAAGCCACTGAAGAAAAGTTCTCAAAGCTTGCCTGCCTCCTCAGAATCTTCTGATGCTGGCATCTTTGTCTGTGTTGTTCAGAATCCACACTGAGCACTAAGTTAAAACTCCCAAATCTAGGGAATTAAAATCTTCCCTATTTCCCATCTACTTTGCAGGACTTACCCTGCTCCTACCTGAATCTCTGCTGCAGAGTTGGGGGCGTCTAGGTCAAATAGACAATGCAATCATTTATTTACTACCCACTTAAACTTCCCAAGTATTCTTCCTGTCTTTTCAAATGCTCGCATTCTGCTAAGTATGTTCCTAAATGAATCTTTACGAGTAAACATAGTTTATTCCTCGTTTACCTCATGATAGTTATGCATGGTTCTGAGACTTCACAAAAGAGCCTAAGAGCATTTTTATGAACACCTTAGCAAGTGTGAATTAAGTGAGATTCTGATCTTTAGAAATATGCAACTTTTGATCTCTGTGCCCCACCCCCTTTTTTTTTTGGTTAGGTGTCACCTCAGTAGTGAATCCTCATGTTGTTTTGAAGATGATAAACGAAAAAAGGCATGATGTGGTTTGCCCAGCAATCCTTCCTCTGCCAATCTGCAGTGGGAAAGGAGTAAATGTAAGGCAACTTTTATAGTAAAGAAACCAAAGCAGTGTGATGAGTCTAAGCTATTTGGTCAGAGAGAAATGAAGGGAAAGATGAACCCTAGCTTCTCAGCACTTCATCTCTGATGAGGGCGTGCTGTAGAGCCATGAGATGAAATCCAGAGTCAGGGTTAACTGACCAAAGCAATCATTTCTGAAATTTGATGGTTTGATGGGAAGTCTTGCCTAGTTTTCTTAGGTTAGGTGTGAATAACCCAACTGGCATTATAATGCATGACAAAAATTATGCACAATTAAGTGTGTTTCCTGCCACTGACAGCATTGAACAGTGCTGTGATTTTGCTGTTCTCTTACTTTCTGAGACTGCTCTGTGAATTTCTGGACATTCATATATATTGGAGCTGTTTTTTCTTTTCTAAGTCACCAGTCATGTCCCACTGTTTGTGAACTTATGAACTGTAACTAGCCAGGCTCTTCCATCCATGGGATTCTCCAGGCAAGAATTCTGGAGTGGGTTGCCATGCTCTTCTCCAGGATTTATTCCAAGGATTGAACCCCTCTCTCTTACATCTCCTGCATTGGTAGGCAGGATTTCTTACCACTAGCACCTCCTAGAAAGCCATATTAGAATTAGAATCTCTGAATTGTGACCACATAAAAAAAGTTAGTGCTTCTATTGACTCAAGTTCTGATCCTGGCCTAATGCTAACCTAGCTTGTGGCCTCAGACAAATGCCCTAACCTTGTTACATGCCACCATCTGTCTCTGTACAATTGAGGTACTGAAGTAGCATCTCTGAAATCTTCTTCATCCATTCAGTATCTCTTGGATGTCCACTGTAAGATGGGCACTGTTAGAAATGAGAATGAATCAGAGTCAGCATTCTTTGATCTTCCCAGATAACCTGAATTACTCTCTACAATATCATTTACATGATGAGTCAGCAAAGGGTTAAACAATGATGAATGCTAGAGATATTTATCAGATTTCTTTCTGAAGCAGAGAAGCATAATGATCAAGTCTGGTTTTTCGGATGGTGTTCAGTGAATTGGAATAGACAGTATAAATTAATTCTGTGAGTAAAATTTTATGAAACACTATATCAAATAACCTCAGTAAAATCAAGATATATTATTATACCCATTACAGATATTCATGGTCTAATCTTGTAATTATATTTTTTTAAATTGAATTTGTATAGCCTTATTATCTAATTACTCACCCCATGCTGTTCATAGGTACATAAATGTTTATTGCTATGTTCCTTAATGTTGGTTCATTGTATTTACTAGAAAGAAGAATGTCAGAAGTAATCTCCATGATTTTCCTACTTTCTCAATTGTAAATGTATGACTTTGGATATAGTTTTTCAACGTTCTGTATTTCTTTAGATAAGAAAAATTAGTACAGCGATAGAACGCATGCTCTTTTTTCCCCCAGTGCATAAGTTTGGGTGCTAATAAGCAATCGTTTTGGATTAAATACATTTAGCATTCAACTTCTAATTAAAGGGACAATCTTAAGTGGAACTCAATCTCAAGGCAGTTTTGTCCACAGTGAGCCGTTTCTCAAGCTCTAAGGAGATTGTGAGACCCAGCGAAGAAGCCTGAAGTACATATAGTCAAGTCTCAAAATTCACTCATAAAGATTTTTTGAATGTCTACCTTGTGGCTGGCCCTGTAGGCTCTGAGAAACCAGAAGTGAATATAACAAGCCCCTTTCTACAAAGGACTCACAGTTTGTTTAACTACTGACCATTTATACTTTATGAGTATGAAATTGGAATATCTGGATATAAATATTAATTCCCTTTCTGGAAAAGCTACCTGAACAAACGTATGATGCCTCTTAGTCAGTCCAGCTGTCATCCTTGCATGGATTACTGGATAGGTTTCACATCTTCAGTGAATATGTTTTGGGGCAGGTTTTAATGATCATTGAAACATTAATTCCATTGTATCTTTTCACTTTCAAAATATTTTCAACCATAACGTGAATTATCACTGTTAGATGGTAGGTTAGGCTACCAGATTTTCACTGTTAACTAGTAAGGAATACACTATTTAACTGATGAATTCTTCTTAGTTGAAAAAATATCTCCTGTACAAATTCCTAGGTTATTAAGACTTGAAAATATCAAGGACTGGGTGGGAGTGCAATTTGGGGTTCAGATTTTCTTTTACCGCTGAGGAAAAGGAGATTAGGGATACAAAAACCACTGCCCACGAAACGGAGGAGCTAACACTGGAATCCACATTTTCCCCTCCCCATCTGATTCTCCTTCTCCTGTGCCTTATTCTGCTACCAAAATTGTTAACAAGGATCATAAAATGAAAATATCTGTATCTGTGCTGCTAAGTCGCTTCAGTCATGTCTGACTCTGTGAGACCCCATAGACGGCAGCCCACCAGCTCCCCGGTCCCTGGGATTCTCCAGGCAAGAACACTGGAGGGGGTTGCCATTTCCTTCTCCATCTGTATCTATATTTATATCTATATATACTATGTCTATGGGACTTCCGCAATGGGTCAGCAGGTAGAGAGTCCTCCTGCAATGCAGAAGACAGAGGAGACATGGATTCTATTCCTGAATCAGGAAGATCCCTTAGCAAGCCAGTCCAGTACTATTGCCTGGGTAATCCCATGGACAGAGGAGCCTAGTGGGCTATAGTCCAAAGGGTTGCAGAGTCAGACACGACTGAACCACTAAGCATGCACGCATACTATGTTTATATCGATTATCTGTACATTCTGGTAATCTTTTTTTTTTAATTGCACTGGGTCTCCTTTGCTGCTCATGGGCTTGCTCTAGTTGCAGTGTGCAGGCCTCTCATTGCAGTGGCTTCTCTTGCTACAGAGCACAGACTCTAGAGTGCACAGGCTTCAGTAGTGTTGGCACATGGGCCTAGTTGCCCCATGGCCTGTAGGATCTTCCTGGGTCAGGGATCAAACCAGTGTCCCGAGCAGGTGGATTCTTAACCCCTGGACCACCAGGCAAGTCCTGGGTAATTATTTTAAATGAAGCAGATATTCTGTTTGTGGCTGAAGAAAGTGAGTTGAAAGCGTGTTTGCCTGCTGGCAACTGTAGATGTGAATCAGTACTACCTCAATGGTCAGAAGCATGGAAATAGAGCACACACAATCCTTTGGTGTTCCTGCCTTAGCAAAAATGGGGATTACATTTGGATACAGGTTCATGGAGAAGACAAAAATGGTCTAATTTTACCTCAGACACACCCCTGTGTCGTTTAATGGAGGAAAAATGTGTATTTGTGTGTTCCCCAAAGATAGATGCTTTGTGAATCATTTTAAAAATATGTACACTGATAAGAAAAATTAAATAAGATCTCATTATTTTAAAAATGTCTAGTATCTGCAGATACAAAGAACTCACATGATACAGATTATACCCTTTGACTTCCTTTTTTTGCTGCTTAAAAATTGGTTTTACCAGGTGATGAGTATGATAATTAAAATATTAATTATAACTAATAAGTATAAAGAATAATTGTCCTTTTAGCTGGTAAAGAACCTGGGAACTCTTCCACATGAGATGCTATTGAAGCATCTAAATATATTTTTAGCAAAGAGAAACCTAAAGGAAAAACCATGAGATGCCTCTGTTGAATTTTTAAAGTCTATTTTTTTACAATGGAATTAGGTTTACTCTGTGAGGACATTATAGAAAGACATGTTTTG
Source organism: Cervus canadensis (assembly GCF_019320065.1). NCBI lineage: Eukaryota > Metazoa > Chordata > Mammalia > Artiodactyla > Cervidae > Cervus > Cervus canadensis. The sequence continues at coordinate 19,697,755 of NC_057394.1, read as the reverse complement.
AATTAACATAAGGAGCAAATTTCTAAACTTTCTAGGAACTGGTACTGTCTGAAAGGGATGGAGGTACTCCTGAGGCAGGGGCTCTGCCTCTAAAAGTTTCAAACAGATCTTACACCTTTTCTGGAACACAGCTGACACCTTTTCTGGGTGATGCTGCAGCAGTTGTTTGAACCAGATGACCTCTAGTTCCTTTCAACAATGAACCCTGTTAAGGCATTATTGAACAATTATGCCAATGGGAGTACAAAGGAAATCCAAAATCAAGGATGGTGTTTGGTTTTATTGATCTGCAAGAATGACTGTGGCTGTCTGAAATTCTATCTTGAGGAGGATCCTGAGGCCACTTCTGGGCTCAATATAAATGAGCACTCTGATTGATTGATGATGCTGCACTGGGAAAGAAACGAAGGGAAGGGTTCACCCCTGCACACCTGCCTGGCATGTGCCACCTTGACCTTAAAAGGCAATCTGTCTTTTCTCCATCTCTAGCATTTGATTATTCATTATGTTCCACCTTTGTTCTTATGCACCTAAGCATATTGGTTAACTCAGCTTTGAAATTCCAATGATAAATAGTCTTCCATGTAGAGGGTTTTTTTTAAAATTAACTAAAAATTATACATTTATAACTTAGAAAAAAGCATGTGGTGTATGTTACTATCCCTTTTAGGATGACTTATGATTTGATTAAAGATTATAATGAACAATCAGAAGATTTAACTATTAGAAGATTTTATTCAAATTGGCCTTTTAAATTATTGAAAATCTATCTGGCTTTGTGTTTTGGGAAGCTTCGTGTCTGACTTCCACATGCCCTTTGTTCTTTTTTTAAGTTTGCCTGGCTTAAAGGAAATTATTCAGTGCAGAGCTCAATTACAAATGTGCTCTGACAGTCAGGAGGCTTCCTCTCTGGTTTTATCTGGAACTCCAACAGAGGTGATAAAGAAGTCCCAAGGCCTGGAATATAAATTCATACATCCACAAACAGTAATGGTGATTTTTTTTTCATCTAAATCTTCAGGAAAGTCCAAATTTCAGGGAGTTTCTGGTTCAGGATGTTTCCATAATTCTCTTTGTCTTAAGACAAAATGCAATGAAAGTATATGTGAGCCCATTATATTGTGCAACCACTGTAAATAAAAATTAAAAAGGTAATCATAGTTATCAACATTTTGATTTGGACCAAAAATCCATGGGTTGTAGGACATTCAAAAGTCTAATGACCTTGAGAGAATTGTAGGGTTTGAATTTTCATGAAGATGAACTTTCCTAAGTGACTTTTGCAGATATTTGTACACAGTAAGCATTTGTTTGATGTCAAGCATGATGAATGTCTTTTTCTTCCACTTATTTTCCCCTTTAAAATATATTTATTTGATCATGCTCTTTAGCAAATTTTTCCTCTGAGACCTTGTACAAATAAAGTAATAGATATAACAGAACCTAAAAACAGAGATGGGGCTATTGACTTGAGTTTTATTTAAAGTTATTATCTAATTGTTCTACTGATGACTTACATGTGTTTATTTTTAGCATTTTACATACTACTTACATGTAATTATCCTAAAATAAGTACTTATTGGAGACTGAAAATCAAAACATGGATTTCTTTCTTTCTTTTTTAAATTATGAAAGTATGATAACATATTTACAAAGACTTGGTAAATATAGAACATAGTTACATATAGTTCCACTGTGTTTTACAATTACAAAATTTTTTTTCCATTTATTTTTATTAGTTGGAGGCTAATTACTTTACAATATTGTAGTGGTTTTTGTCATACATTGACATGAATCAGCCATGGATTTACATGTATTCCCCATCCCGATCCCCCCTCCCACCTCCCTCTCCACCCGATTCCTCTGGGTCTTCCCAGTGCACCAGGCCCGAGCACTTGTCTCATGCATCCCACCTGGGCTGGTGATCTGTTTCACCCTAGATAGTATACATGCTGTTCTTTTGAAACATCCCACCCTCACCTTCTCCCACAGAGTTCAAAAGTCTGTTCTGTACTTCTGTGTCTCTTTTTCTGTTTTGCATATAGGGTTATCGTTACCATCTTTCTAAATTCCATATATATGTGTTAGTATGCTGTAATGTTCTTTATCTTTCTGGCTTACTTCAGTCTGTATAATGGGCTCCAGTTTCATCCATCTCATTAGAACTGATTCAAATGAATTCTTTTTAACGGCTGAGTAATATTCCATGGTGTATATGTACCACAGCTTCCTTATCGATTTGTCTGCTGATGGGCATCTAGGTTGCTTCCATGTCCTGGCTATTATAAACAGTGCTGCGATGAACACTGGGGTGCACGTGTCTCTTTCAGATCTGGTTTCCTCAGTGTGTATGCCCAGAAGTGGGATTGCTGGGTCATATGGCAGTTCTATTTCCAGTTTTTTAAGAAATCTCCACACTGTTCTCCATAGCGGCTGTACTAGTTTGCATTCCCACCAACAGTGTAAGAGGGTTCCCTTTTCTCCACACCCTCTCCAGCATTTATTGCTTGTAGACTTTTGGATAGCAGCCATCCTGACTGGCGTGTAATGGTACCTCATTGTGGTTTTGATTTGCATTTCTCTGATAATGAGTGATGTTGAGCATCTTTTCATGTGTTTGCTAGCCATCTGTATGTCTTCTTTGGAGAAATGTCTGTTTAATTCTTTGGCCCATTTTTTGATTGGGTCATTTATTTTTCTGGAATTGAGCTGCAGGAGTTGCTTGTATATTTTTGAGATTAATCTTTTGTCTGTTGCTTCGTTTGCTATTATTTTCTCCCAATCTGAAGGCTGTCTTTTCACCTTGCTTATAGTTTCCTTTTTTGTGCAAAAGCTTTTAAGTTTCATTAGGTCCCATTTGTTTATTTTTGCTTTTATTTCCAATATTCTGGGAGATGGGTCATAGAGGATCCTGCTGTGATTTATGTCGGAGAGTGTTTTGCCTATGTGCTCCTCTAGGAGTTTTATAGTTTCTGGTCTTACATTTAGATCTTTAATCCATTTTGAGTTTATTTTTGTGTATGGTGTTAGAAGGTGTTCTAGTTTCATTCTTTCACAAGTGGTTGGCCAGTTTTCCCAGCACCACTTGTTAAAGAGGTTGTCTTTGTTCCATTGTATATCCTTGCCTCCTTTGTCAAAGATAAGGTGTCCATAGGTATGTGGATTTATCTCTGGGCTTTCTGTTCTGTTCCATTGATCTATATTTCTGTCTTTGTGCCAGTACCATACTGTCTTGATGACTGTGGCTTTGTAGTATAGTCTGAAGTCAGGCAGGTTGATTCCTCCAGTTCCATTCTTCTTTCTCAAGATTGCTTTGGCTATTTGAGGTTTTTTGTATTTCCATACAAACTGTGAAATTATTTGTTCAGTTCTGTGAAAAAAAATCAAAGAGGACACAATCAGATGGAGAAATATACTGTGTTCATGGATAGGAAGAATCAATATTGTCAAAATGACTATACTACCCAAAGCAATCTATAGATTCAATGCAATCCCTATAAAGCTACCAACGGTATTTTTCACAAAATTTTTTACAAAATCTTTTACAAAGATTTTTAGTTGGAGTTTCAATATCAAACTCTCAGAAATTAATATAATGAATCTACAGAGGAGTTGAAGGATATACTAGACTTGCAAAAGCACTATGAACAAATTCAACATATTTAAGATTTATACAATTTTCACATGACAGTAGGATACAAATTCTATTCAAATTCTCATAGACTGTAAACTAGGAGACACTAGAACATATCAGAGGACATAAAACAGGGTGCAAAAAGTTCATGATCTAAACCTATTTAAATCCCACAGATCTGTTCTCTTATCACTGTGGTATTATGCTAGCAATCAATATCAAAAGATATTTGAAATTAACTGACCTATTTGCAAGTGCAGTGTGACATTTGCCAAGAGAGGTCTTTGACTTAGCCATCGAAAATCTCAATAAAGTAACAGGAATTTCTTAAAACATAGCATATCTTGCTTAAATTTTTCCCACGGATGGCATGAGAAAGCCCCTCATGTATTAACTTGCACTCTGCTAGGCACTGGAAAAGCAACATAAATACTGCAGAAACACCAGCTCCAAATCTGAACAAGTCTGCAATCTCAAGGGAGGAGACAGATGGACAGACAGCAATTAAAAGGGGGTGTGAAGTTTGTGTAGTATGCACTGGAGTCCATAGGATGCTAACTTGGACCAAATAGGTGATGCCCAGCCTCTTGGGGAGAGTGGCAGCTGACTAAAACCAGAAGGACAATACTTATGAGTGAGATGAGGGGTGAGCAAAGTGAGGAGAGTGGAATATGTGCAAGAAAAGGAAATGTGCAAAGACCTGGAGTTAAAAAACGCTGGGCCCCCCTTCAGGAAATTGTGGCTCTAAGAAAAAGAAGAGCTGTATGTTGCAGAAAGGAAGAGAGTCATGTCTACACCTAATTATTTTCCAGCTCACACGTGAACTCTCCAGACAGCCCTCTTCCTCCTGGACTTCGGCTCTGAACTGCCATAAACATGAATGCCAGCCCCGCACAAGAATAAGGAGTTTAGTGATGTCTTTGAACCAAAGTAGTTGTTTGATTCCCATCCAGGAATACCGTCCTCATCACTCTCTCCTAAAGGATTCACAGATGAAAGCAATACACTCATGAAATGTGTGAGGCTCTTTACATAAGCTTCTTTAAAAAAAAAATCATTCCAATGTATGACAAAACCCACTGGGGAAAAAAAAAATCATTCTTCTGATCCCATCTCACAATCTACTTAAAATAAAATACTTTCAAGATTTTGCTGTGACGGAGCTCAGAACAAAGATGGAGCTACCATAATCCCAGCAAGAATGTGGTTGCATGCATTCCACTCAAAGACATTCTCTATAAAACTTTTTTTTTTAAGGGACAGCTGGTTAGATTTTCATCTGTCTGTATTTAGCATGAGGAGTATTCCTGGGCTTAAGAATAAATTGTTTTTTCTTTGACATCCTCACTCTTCATTCACCTCATCAGGCCTTTCTTGGCAGTAGGAAGAGATCTTTCCCAACCTGGTCTTCAGGTTATAGAACAATGCCATGTTTGGATCACATGGAAACTCTGCCCATGAGATCTATTACGTGGGTCTAAGAATCAGGTGCTTCTATGCATCCATGCTGTGGGCTTTCTCTTCTGAGTCATTAAGAAGCCAGGACCCTCCAGATACATAATCTATGCCTTTACATAATCTTGATTTTCTCACTAGAGATTTGCTCAATGTTCAAGAGGAAATCTATGACTTATCAGTAATGATATATGAAAATAAGCCCCAGTAACCATCCAGAATGCACCAGCTCTCATCTCTTTGCCACCTGGGAAATCATGCTATTTGTAAGAATAAATACAATGATGTTGTCATTTAAAAATGAAGGTGAAGCTATATATTAGAATTTCAGCGAAAGCTGTGGATTTGGTGGCATTTGGGGTGTTTTAGAAATCAATGTGTATTAGAGAACCATACATTAGTGGTTTGCATATTTTCCCAGCAGTGCAAATTTCTTCCCTCTAGAGGGGTACAGGTAGCATAAAAACATCATACTTTATTTGACAGACATCCTCAATAGGCTTCATGTATTTTCTTCCAGGGTAGCAATCATCATGTGAAAATATAGATTAAATAGCTCATATTCAATATCTCAGCAAAAATCCTACTTTTTAAAATGTGGGCAGATAAGGATGTCTTGTTCTCCTGTGCCAAGAGTATTTTCAGAATCAGATGCTGTATAAATGAAGTTATGTTTTAAACATTACAATGAAGGTTTAGAAGTGATTTTCGACAGATTTCAAAAAGCACATTGGATTTAAACTGCTTAAACTCCTTTTGCTCATAAATCCCATCCCTTCTGACTGTCTGTACTTGACATTATATTTATTGAATTTGATACCCCTACAATAACAAGTAGGTTTTACATACCCTTGACCACAGGTAGAAAGGTCAGCAATAGTTGTTCTCTTGATGCCCAGTGCTGAAGATGGAAGCATAGAAGACAGTTACCCAAACTTCCCTAGGCTTTCAGCACATCAACACCAGATGTCTACTTAATATTTTGACTCTGATTTTTGGAAGTAAATCAGTAGAGCTGTCTTTGAAGTTAAGTCAGCAAATGATTATATTTTCACCTTGCATAGGAAGATGACCTACATAATATAAAACAAAAAGCATGTATCTCACTGTAATGTGTGTATGCTTTTTTGGTTAAAAGTTGATTATATCACAGTGCATCAAATATAACATATAAATGTGGTACAATGAATGAACTTGAGAGAAAACGGAAAGTTTAACCTCTTTTCAGAATCGAGGTAGTTATATAAAATTTAAAGCCTGGGCAACAAATAAAGGGGCTGGCCTACCAGACAGTTTTACTCCTGGATCTTAAAATTCTTTATATGCTCATATGCTTACAGATGTGTATATATCCTTAAATTATTGAACATGGAAAAAAAATCTTTGCATTTATCATGTAATAGTAGCTATACAGTATCATCTACATTAATGGTGTGTGAAGCCATAACCACTTTATGAATATAATAATACAGGAAGCCTAAAAACATGATTAGAGTCTTCAAACTCTAGCATGGTAAGTATATTTTTTATACACATAAAATTTTCCCTGGAACATTCTGCGCTAAGATTGCATGAGCTAGAACTGCCAATTAAATTCTGTGCTTCTTTCTTTCTCTCCATTTCTGTTGTAGATATAGTGGTATTTCAGAGATTTCTAACAAGACAGTGTAAAAGTATGAGATAAATGCAAAGACAGGGAAATGCTGTTATTTAGTAGTTGAAACAGATCCACACTGGAGGTATTTTCACACCTGTAAATGTTTGTAGAGTCATTGAAATCTCTGCAAATGACGTATTGGAGTTTATTAAGGGCAGTTATTTCACCCATGGTGAACTAAATGCAAAAATGTTTCTGTGAGCGACTTTACACTTTAATATTTCTAACTAATAGGACATTTCAAGTGTATATGCTACAGCTGTACATATGTGTGTACCTGTATTACTCCTGACATTACACATTTTTAAAATTTGTAAATAATACAGACACTGCTTTCACCGGGCTCCATAAGCATCCTATAATGTGTCTCCATTACTACTCCGCACATTGTCGTGTAATTATTTATTTACATGTCTGTTTCCTGCACTAGATTTTTTATCTTCCTGGGTGATAGGGTCAGATACCACTCACCTTCACTTCCCCCAGGTCATATCATATTGCCTGGCACACAGGAGTACTGGAGCAAGTGTTCACTAATCAAATAAAGTAAACAATTAATACATTTAGTATCCAGATTATTAAAAGGGCACAATATCCCAATGTTTTCATTATTCTAAGGCGTCATAGAAAATGCCATAACAAATACCATTTGTTCTAGTACTTTCCCTCTTTCAGTGACATTATAATACAATTATTTTACAGGCATCCAAATGAAATTTCATATATCGTAGAGGAAAAAACCAGAGACCAGTTGTTTGAATTTATCAACCCAGAATCTAATCTCAAAAGAACCTACTTCTCCAATTCTCAGTTGAAGCTTTTTAAGAAAAGACAGGCTGGCTTAGTGTCTGGAAATTTAGTGCCTGTGAATCTAGGTTCCTGGACGGATGGAGACATTCATTTCCTTTGTGACTCCATCTATTCAATCAGATTTAAGAGCTGGGAGTTTGAAGAAGAGACTGATAAGCAATTCCAATTATATTTAAAAAAAAATAAATTGTGTTCTAACAGCAAATAACATAGGGAAATCTACTCCCATGTATTAATCTGTGGAGAATTCATTCAGAGACATTAGCCATTCAGGAATAAACAGAATAGTTAAAGTCCAGTGATAAAAGTGAAAAGGACAGTCAATTTAATAAATTTCCCCATTCTGAGGGAAAGCATTTCACTTTATTTTTGTCTAGCTTATCATTGCCGAGGATGTTCTCCAAGAGTTTTCTGATGGGCTTTGTTCATAGGAGTTAACAGTTTAATTGAATATTTAAAATGGTCACAAGTTCTAATGGAAAGAGTATAAATACAGGATGGTTCTTGGCACATTGGCCCAGAGGAACAGGATTATCACCTGGAGGAGGGCATGGCAACCCACTCCAGTATGCGTGCCTGGAGAATCCCATGGACAGAGGAGCCTAGTGGGCTACAGTCCACGGGGTCACAAAGAGTTGGACATGACTGAAGCAACTTAGCACATTGTTACTAATGTTGACTAACTTTTAGGTGATTAATTCATTAAGAGATTCAAGAAATATCTCTGACTTTTAAATATTTGTATCAGTCATCTATTCACTGTATTTCTGACTGGTTTATTGTGTTTATCCAAATATATTTGTAGTACCAGTAATATTTAGCTGTAAGTGATCCTGATTTATTTATTTATTTTTCCAAATTGGTGGAAGCAATTCTCTGAAGCTCAAAAAGCATATTTTCTTTCGATTAGTCTCTCACTAGTTTGTCATGCAAACTGAAATTCCCATGGTGTATGTCTCTCTTTAAACTCAGATGGTAATTGTAACAATGGGTATGTTAAATTGGTGAGAAAATGCACTGAACTACTAACACCTAAAATTACAAGAATGTGACACAGGAGAGGGAAGGTTTAATGAGGAACAGAGCAGAAGGAGAGGTCAGAAAAGCACTACAATTGTAGTTGGAGAGGAAGAAGCTAAAAGGCCTGGAAAGAAATACTGGTTCAAGAGAATGACTCAGTTTGCAAAGACCAACTGTTTTTAAGTGTCTAGTTAAGTCAAGGCACCATACAATAAATATGATTACTAAGTAACCTGTTCATACACACATGTGGAACCTATAGCTTTACAATTACACTGAGCTGACCTTATCTACCATTGGAATCTCCCTCCTAATATCCCAGTTCTATATGTCTACATTCTTTTCTTTTATTCTCTTACAAAACTATTGAGATTGCATCTCCTTATTCTCCTGTAATCATGTACCCATGTCTTCCAATTCACATTATTCCCCAGATCCACTTGTTTTTGTTGTTCAGTCACTAATTCATGTCTGACTTGTTGTGGCCTTGTGGATTGGGGGCATGCCAGGCTCCTCTCTCCTCCACTGTCTCCTGGAATTTGCTTAAATTCGTGTCCATTTAGTCAGTGATGCTTTCTAATCATCTCATCCTCTGCTGCCCCCTTCTCCTTTTGCCTTCAGTCTTCCAACTGCCTCTACTCAAAGTCAGGCTTGGCACTTCCTGCCACTACCTGTTAGCTGGTTTCCCTATCTTCAAGCTCTAGATACTCTGCCCCACAGATAATTTTCAGACCCTCTCTGAACTCACCCAATCTATCCAACTGAATATCCTTCCATTCTCTGAAACATACAAGTCAAGCAGTTTTCTCACTCTCTCTGTGACTCTCCTTTAAAACAAGCATGGCCCTGGGAAAGATTTTATCCTTCCTAAACTTAACCAGCTCCTCCCATGGTGATTACTCACCTAATGTAAAAAGATTCAAGAAAAGCACCTGCATCAACTCTCTTCCATGGGACCTGGTGCACAGTTGATGCTCAGTAAACTCTCCTCTCTTTGCCCTTCTTCCAGCCTTTGCTGGTACTTCCCATTCTGCCCCTGCTGTTCCTCATGAGTTGTGTTCCTTCTTCCTCCATTTTTCCGGATTCATTTTATCTTCAGAAGTTGAAGGTGCGTATCGTCCATGAAACTGTCCCCAGATACTCAGCAGATGTTACCACCTTCCATCTCTGGAACCATTCTGTACACAGAGTCAGTAACATGCAATCCATCATCACTTATTCTCTAATTTCTATGTTTGTTAAGCCAGTCTCTGTAGCCAAATTAGAGGTTCTCTATTTTCTGGACCTTGCCTTGCTTCTAGAACCCATCCCAGTGTAGAGTGTTTAGGGGGTTCGCCATGGTGTATCTGATTCATGGAGTGAACCGTGACCTCTCAGACATTTTCATCTCAGCCTCTGCTGGAAAACCATCTGCACAGAAGAGCGTGTCTAACCTCTCCACCTAAAATAGCCCTTCCATCACACTGCACCCTTATTCTGCTCAGGATTTTCTTTATAGCACTTACCTCTACTTGGCTGTATGTTAGCTATTTGTTATTTTATTTCTTTACTGTCCACCCTGTTCCCATAAAAATACAAGTTACATGAGATCAGGCACTTCATTTTTAACATTTCTAATAACCCTGGAGACAAGAAGAATGTCTGGCACTTGATAGATATTGAAAAAGTGTCAAAAGGAGTGAATCCATTTAAAATCTAGTTTTCTGATTGACAATAAACAGTTATGATTTTGACTCAAATCCTAGTCCAAGTGAACAGGTTTAGGTTTTATAAATCATGAAAATGAATAGATGACTGGTATTAATAAACATGTATGTGGACAGCTTTACCAAAAAGAACAGAATTCCCCAGCTGGACAGGAGGCTTTAATACATAACTCTCCTCTTACTTTTCTGATAAAACACAGTACTTAGATATAAATGCCTTTCTATTAATCTTTTCTCTATCCACTGACTTAATGATAAACACAGCACAGGGCTGTATAATGCTCATCAGTTATCAAAATGAGAAGTTTGGGGATTAGTGAACATTTGATGCAAGTGAAAATGGCTTTCCCATTCATCACTAATGACTCACGCCCCATATTACTGTGCATGGTTGTAGTTCTCTCATCTCCCAGGAAGCGAAGGTTTATAAAGTGTGCTTCTTAAAGAAATTACTTTATGTCAATATTTAGTTACCATTATTAATGAAAGTACTCACACAACTTTCTGAAATGTTCTGTGAACATTTTTATTAACTGTACAAAAATCCAGAGAAACCATGCTCCATTACTGCCACCTGTTCTTTTAGTTTTTATCCAAGACTAAGTCTTGAGTCATAATGAGAAAGCCTGCTGAGTCAGAATTCTTTCTCTGTGGACTTCTCCCATACTACACAGAACATTTCACTTTTCTACATAGTAAAGTAGTGTGTGTATATATATATATATATAAAATATAAAAATTATACCACATATATTTTATGTGTGTGTGTGTGTTAAGTCACTTCAGTCATGTCTCTTTGTGACCCCATGGACTGTAGCTTGCCAGGCTCCTCTGTCCATGGAATTCTCCACGGAAGAATACTGGAGTGGGTTGCCATGTCCTCCTGCAGAGAATCTTCCTGACACAGGGGTCAAATCCAGGTTTTCTGCATCTCCTGCATTGGCAGGCGGGTTCTTGACCACTAAGGCCACCTGGGAATAAAAATTATATCATGTATATTTTATGTATATATTATAAATTGAGAAAGGAGGAAATTGACATATGAATAGTTTTACTTAGGCATGATTCATGATAGAAATCAATTGAAATTCATATGGTCCATTATCTGTAAGAATATGAATTCATAACTTCAGATCGGCAATTATGAAACTCAGTTATGTGCAAATGAATTCAAATGTGAGTTAAAGTATTTCATATCAAGGACTGTTTGTGATGAAGAAACTAAATACTCTCAGAGCTTCTCTCAACAACATATAAAGGTTGTGAAATGAAAGTGAAAGCCGCTCAGTCATGTCTGACTCATTGTGACCCATGGACTATACAGTCCATGGAATTCTCCAGGCCAGAGTACTGGAGTTGGGTAGCCTTTCCCTTCTTCAGGGGATTTTCCCAACCCAGGGATTGAACCTAGGTCTCCTGCATTGCAGGCAGATTCTTTACCAGCTAAGCCATCAGGGAAGTCCCAGTATACTGGAGTGGGTAGACTATCCCTTCTCCAGTGGATCTTCCTGACCCAGGAACCAAACCAGGGTCTCCTTCATTGCAGGTGGATACAAGGGTTGATTGTTTTTAAATGTGATGATTTGAAAGGGAATTGAGGAATCCTCTTATCCAGGGCTTGGAAGTATTATTATTCCTTCCTAATAAAGTTGACGTCCAGAAAGTTTGATTGACATGCCCAATGTTATAAAGCTGGTTTGGTAGCAGAAGAAGAGTCAGAACCTGAGTATAGTGCTTTTCATACTATGCTGAGTCACCAGAAGATGCTGTGCTTGCGTTGAAGCTCCGTCTTGGAGGATAGGTAGCACAGTGTTGGGCATAGAAGCTAGAAGTTTCAGGGTATCATGAGACAGTGCGGAGAATGATTAGGCTGCAAGTGAAGTGAGAGTTAATGTCAAGGATAAAATATATGATGGATTTATACTTTATCTGATAAACGATGGTACAATTTTAGAGTTGGGTTTCTGGGAGTAAGGGGAGTTTGGGTTTGCTTTTGAGTAGGAAAATGATATGTTTAGATGACTAAACCAGCATGGGGGTTCATGTTGAATAGAACAGGATATACACCAAGAAGCCAAGAGATGAGTTAGGATGCTATCTACAATGGTCTTGTTTATAATAAGGGCCTTCTACCAAGAATAGTATTTTACATTTTATGACCTTATACTTTTCAAGCAGTTCGAACACTTTTCACAAATATTATCACATTTATCTTTACAAGACTGTGCAGAAGGCAGGGGCAATTATAGTCATTGCATACAGTAGTGACACCAGCAGCCTATAGGCAATATATTGTTCTCACTGCTAATATATTGTCGAAATGAGTGAACTTCTTAGCGGATGTCTGAAAATCCAATGCTCTGTCCACTGTATATTTTGTTCTCTGTTCCTTTAACTGTTTATGTACTTAAAACACAGATACAGTCTTTCCTTAGTAAGTTATTGGTCATAATAATCCTCCTTTTCTTCTATAAATGTACTGAATATTTACTTTTTGTCTTCTTCCTTTTGGTTTTTGTTTGTAAGTTAGAGATTCAACTAGAATGGTTTCTGCTTCCATAAATTTTTAACAATACTTTATCCATTTGATCTAGCCACTTACTCACATTTTAGTTGAAAAAGCTTTAGGAAAGAGAACTAAATAAAGATGCTCAGACTGCCATGCCACCAGCAGCATTTGTGAAGCACTTATCTTCCAGCTGTCTTTCGAGGGCTAGGGCAGGTGATGGAGTGACTAGTGGACAAGTGAGATGGAGTCACCACCCTAAGGGACAGAAAGCCTGAAGCCAAGATGAGCGTGCACCAGGGGAATGAAACACTTGTCTAAGCTTTCTGGTATTGTGTTCCTCGGAGACACCATCACAAGAGTTCATGGGAAGTGGGTCATATTCAAATGTGTTTTCTTCATGGTTAAGAAGACAAAATAATCTATAAATATGCTCATGGCTCTTTAGGTGAACCTGGGCCTTATATGGAGTTGGGATGGATTGGAAGAGTAACACTGACAAATATCTACTACCATGTGTAAAATGGATAGCTAGTGGGAAGCTGCTCTATAGCACAAGGATCTCAGCTCAGTGCTCTGTGATGATCTGCAGAGGGGTGGAATGGGCTTAGTGGTGGGAGGGAAGTCCAAGATGGAGAAGATATACATATACCAATAGCTGATTCACTTTATTGTACAACAATGTAAAGCAATTATACCCCAATTTTGTAAAGATATGGGTGATAGAACATGACTTAGTGAATAGAGTATGAGACACTGAAAGTGAAAGTCCTTGTCCGAATCTTTCACCAGCTCCCTACACAGCCTTTGTGATCTGGATTTCTAATTCTTCCAGTTAAATATGGTAGGACTTGACCTTCTATCTTAATAGACATGATTCATTATACATGAGATAAGTCTATCTTTTAGCACTTATTGTACAAAATGTAGCAAAAATCACTAGTAAACCAGAGACTTTCTTTTAACAATCTTTAAAGAAAACTTTTTCAGGTTAAAATAAGCATAAGAAGTTTATCTGAGAACTGTTTTTACTAAGAAGCATTTTTTCTCGTAAAAAATTCTGAATAAAAGTAAGAACATGTGTTTTCACTTGATGGACTATCTTACTAGTGGTTCAAAAATAAGGTTGTAATTACCCTGCCTTTAAAACAGGTAAGGTTAGTTTTCTCAGGGAGCCTACTGCGCTGTGAACCATGGTGGAATATTAGAAAGCCTTTTAATTATTAATTAACCAGAGAAAGAGATGAAATTTGGTCAGGGAAAATGTCTCAGTAGTGCCTTCTAGAAAATTATGGAGAAAGCCCCAACCCCACCTTATTACATAAATCATGGCTTGAAATGGGGTGTTTGAAGGTATTCATACATGCTCCCTCTTAGGGAAAGTAGATGAATGAGCAGATCTAAAAAATTCTGCGTTTCATATTTGGGAATATGCCAAGAACTAGGGCAGAGGCCTGCAAGCTATTGTAAGTGTCAAAGCATATGTGATCTGGGAAAAAAAAACAGAGCCAAGTCATGTAAAACAAGGCCAGGGTGATTAAATCACCTCCAAGGTGTAAAATATGAGCCAGACCTCAGAAACAGAAGCACATCAGAACCTTGAAGCCAACTTTCAAAGCCATCGCAAAGTAGAGAAGCAAAACAAGACCAAGCCAATTCAGGTATCATTGTTTGAGCAACTTCTTGAAACAAAGGGCAAAAACTGATGTTTATTAACAACCCAACATGTGCCAGGCACTGTAACTTTCCTCCCAGAATCACATCAAGTCTGGGCAGCAGTCGTAAAAGGTTGTTGATAAAGATAATGAGGGCACAGGGGAGATTTAGTAAACTGCCAAAGGTCTCTTAGCTAATAAACCATAAAATCAGAATCGCGTGACCTCAGAGCTGGTAATTCTTGACTACTACCTGGTGCCCTACACTGGGGAAAAAGAGATTAATGAGATATGCACACACTTCTGTATTAAATTATGTAACAGCCCCATGGTCTTATTTGGCCAAACTTGCTTTGGAGCCTAGCACTGCCTGGGAACTTGGATTTGTGACCTGAGAGCCTGTTAAATTCATCTGCATCCCTTGGAGAAACAGCACACAGCAGTCATTCCTATGTGGGCATGGATACCAGCCCACTGAACTCTGTACAGTCCAGGGATCTCCTTCTTTAAACCTTTTGCACCCCTTGCTAAGAGCATTTTGCTAATACTGGCAGACCTCTTATATGAGCCCTAGGTGATGTTTATGAATTTTGTGACGTCTTCCACTGCACTAAGATAAGTCCAGTTTCATAACATTTAAGAAATCTGATTGAGATTAACATATACACACTACTGTATATAAAAGAGATAATCAATAAGGACCTATGGTATAGCACAGGAAACTCTACTCAATACTCTGTAATAACTTACATGGGAAAGGAATCTGAAAAAGAATAGATGTGTGTGTGTGTGTGTGTGTTTAGTTGCTCAGTCATATTCAATTCTTGGCAACCCCATGGACTATAACCACCATGCTCCTCTGTCCATGGGATTTCCCAGGCAGGAATACTGGAGTGTGTTGCCATGCCCTTCTCCAGGGGATCTTCCCTACTCAGGAATTGAACTCACATCTCTTGCGGCTCCTGCATTGCAGGCGGATACTTTACCACTGAGTCCCTGGGGGAACCATGTAAATCAACTCTTCTCCAATGTAAAATGAATTTTTTAAAAAAGGAAAGAAAAACATCACAGCTAAGAAAAAAGAAATCTGAACAACAGTGGAGCTCTGAAGAGTCTGCATTCCCAAGCTGGAGGCTATGATCGTATTAATAGTACCTTCTGGCTGCCAACCTCCCCAAGGATGTAGGAGCCCATTCCATCTGATTTCCTAGGGCTGGAAACTAGACAGCCACAGAATTATGTGAAGTCTTTGCAGCCACATTCACTGGCATCTCTCTCTTCTGCACCATCATTGGAAGTCTTTGACTGGACTCTGATTTCCTTGGTGAAGGCTATGACCTAATCCATCTCTCTCAGGCTGATTAGTCCAGTCACTACGCAGAGTCTGCAGAAGGCTAGGTGATCATTTTCACATCTTCTCACCCCTGAACTTCAAGAGCATGCTCATTAGCATACAGCAGCTCCTGGATTACTATACAAAGAGCTTTTCATCATGTTCTAAATCAACTGAGTTGGAAGAGTTTCTTAAGAGAAACCTCATGATGCCGACTTCCATGTCCTTTATTAAGTACTCAACTCAGCTGCACAAAATCAATTAAGCCTGAACCTGTTATGCTTCCAGGTCTTTATTCCACTGGCAAGGGAGAATATACCAGATAAACTCATCAATTCTGACAAAATCAATTATATATCAGGTAAAGAGCTTTAATATATCCGTGACCCCAGGACAGTTAAAAGTGTTTAATACATCATCAAGTCTCAGACTACTGGGATCATTATTTCATAAAGCCAAGAATGGAGATACCTTGACTTTGATCCTCATATTTCCAACATTCTGCTTAACTCTGTTAGAGTCTAGAATTGGAATTCCAGGAAGACAACATCAATGTCATGCAAATAAGAAATTTCAAGTGATTCAGGCCAGTTTTTTGTTTGGTGCTGCTAATGGAGGGATGCCATACCATTACTGCTGCTACTGCTAAATCACTTCAGTTGTGTCCGACTCTTTGCAACCCCATAGACGGCAGCCCACCAGGCTTCTCTGTCCCTGGGATTCTCCAGGCAAGAACACTGGAGTGGGTTGCCATTTCCTTCTCCAATGCATGAAAGTGAAAAGTGAAAGTGAAGCCGCTCAGTCGTGTCGGACTCTTAGCGACCCCACGGACTGCAGCCTACCAGGCTCCTCCATCCATGGGATTTTCCAGGCAAGAGTACTGGAGTGGGGTGCCATTGCCTTCTCCAAGAGATGCCATAGTAGCCGCTAAAGTTAAATACCCTCCATTTCTTCTTAAAAATTCCTGTGAGTTCCCCTAAAGCTTAACATATTGAGGGAAAGTGTGCAATGATGATTATTATTCCTTATAATTATTTTATTGGCATTTTATGAGCACATTCAGGCTCTGAGTTACATACAATCAATTCTCTTTACTCAGTGTGGTTATGTTATATAAAGTCACCAAGAATGCGAGCACTGAATTATCAATACTGAACCAAGGCACCTAAAGAAAATACACGGTTAGGTTCCTGTGAGCCTCTGGTCACATCTTCATCAGCCAGTCAATACATAGCCTTGTTTTATGTGAGTTTCTCCTTAAAGATACCTTATTATATATTATTAAAGACACCTTAATATATATTATTAATTCATTAATATTGACGTCATAGCCAACAACTCTGTAACTTATGCCTAAAGTGAAGTTGGTCTAACACACATATTTTCCCCATAAGGCATATCCCAGCATAGATCTCAGAAATACCAGAGCATCTCAGCTCAACACTTGGGGCCCATTTTAAAGAGTGAAGTCATCAACAAAATGACAAACATTTTAAAAATGTAGCAATAAATAGGCTGTAAAACAGACACTAGTTTAGAGCATGACAGCATAAACTCTTAAGAAGGCAAGCTTCATCTTGTTCGGCCTCAGCTGAGAATGTGAGCATAGAAGGACTTAAATTTGCCACAGGTCTATGCATGCACACGTCCACTGAGCTGGGTATTACAAATAAATTTCAGCAAGTGGGTGAATTTGCAAATACAGAATCTGCAAATAAGATCAACTGTATTTAGCAAGCATTATTTATTTATTCCTCATTTCAACTTCACAAGATGAGAATGGCGTTGAGATGGTCATTTTATGGATAAGTAAATGGAAACTAGGATGGGGTTGTGTGAGTGGGGAAATTAGCCAAGGCCACACAGTTCCTAGGGTCTTCCCCTGTGGCTCAGATGGTAAAAAATCTGCCTGCAATGCAGAAACCCAGTTTGATCCCTGGGTTGGAATACTGGAGAAGGAAATGACAACACATTCCAGTATTCTTGCCTGGAGAATTCCATGGACAGAGGAGCTGGCAGGCTATAGTCAGTCCATGGAGCCGCAAAGAGACAGACACAACTGAGTGACTGACACATTCACTTTCACTTCACACAGTTCCAATGGGCAAGAACAAAGATTAAGACCTCAGCTGTCTGACTCTATAACCTATTTATCACACAATGGCTCCATCATCCCTCACTTGCCAATATACTATAATGTTTGAAATTATCAAATCATGTAGTGTCAAGTCTGGAAGGTTAGAATTACTCCTGGCTCTTACAGGACCTCAAAATAGAAAGTGAAATTCAACTTTTATTGCTTTGGTAGACTGCATTCTGGGGACCTCATACCCTGTCATAAAAGGTCACCAGGAGCCAAAATGTTTGTATAATTTCGTCAAGGTGAAGCTGAATCCGATTTATATGATGCTGTGAAAAAGTGGGAAAAAAAACAAATGGAGAAAGGCCTCACCAAAGACAGTTTTCTGGTTTGGTTGCTGTGATTCGGAAGGTAGTTGTATCATCTATTTCCCAGTTTATGAAAAGGGTAAAATGGAAAGAGCAACATTCAAGCTAGGGAAGCCATTGCAGTTCTATTTGCATTCTTGACATTTCTGTGCCAGGGTACAACAGTGTACTTGAAAATTTAGGCCTCTTGCTGAAACAAAAACAGCTGAAAGAGTCTGATGTTGATGATATCCCTCTTCTTAAGTGCAAGTGGGCTATGCCATCTATTAACCTGGTGGCTCAGATGGTAAAGATCTGCTTGCAATACAGGAGACCTGGGTTTGATCCCTGGGTCGGGAAGATCCCGTGGAGAAGGGAATGGCAACCCACTCCACTATTCTTGCCCAGGGAATTCCATGGACAGATAAACCTGACAGGCTACAGTCCATAGGATCACAGAAATTTGCACATGACTGAGCGACTAACACTACTAACCTAATTGCAATTTTGTGAATCAACCAATAGAATTCTTCAAAATTATAGGAAAGGTCATATTCTTTTAATTCATTTTTGGATAACAAATCAGGCAGATGATTCGTGGTGTTCTGAAAGGAACCACACAAAAAAGTTTGCATCTGAATTATAATTAGATGTCTCCAGTCCAAGTCGACAAGCAATTAATTCTGTTACTTAGACCTCTGGAGTCAGTGATCCATGAATTGACATTCACAAGGTGGTTGTTTAAATCGAATCTTTGCAACTCCAAACAGTCCTTATTCATTCAAAATGGAAAGACGATGATAACTGGGAGATATAGGTGTCTGGGTTTATCAGTTTCAACTTGGTTTACGGAGCCTCTTAAATGAAAAAAGAACATAAGAGTCATGCTACTGCTAAGTCACTTCAGTCGTGTCTGACTCTGTGCGACCCCATCCCTGGGATTCTCCAGGCAAGAACACTGGAGTGGGTTGCCATTTCCATAAGAGTCATAACCCCTTTTAATTTCATTTCTCACTATGGTAACTGGTAAGGAAAACAACCCACAGAACCAGAGATCAAATTGTGTGTGTGTGTGTGTGTGTGTTTTAAAGGCATCATAAGCATATATTTTTAATTTTAAGTAGTTCTAAAGAATGAACACTTGCATACAGGATTCAGGAGTTATTTGAATTTATTTCCCTTAATGACCTGATGGCAGAAGTTGTAAAACGAGGCCATCTGGATGTGATCAGCATACCCAATCCTGGAGAGAACTCACTGAGCATTCCATGTTCACGCAGAGTTCCTGTGAAGTTTCAGATGATGCTAGCACAGGCCAAATTACAAGAAAATTGGCCCTGAAATTTCATTGAACGCATTTGAAAAGGCAATATTTCGATTAAATATGAAAGAGAGTCTTGTGGCTGTGGGAAATACCTAGGACAGTAAATGCAGCCACGGGATGCGGCCCTCCTCACGGTACTGCTTATTTAGCTTGGTGCCCGGTTTATGTCAGGGCATCATTCAACTTTACAAGGACACCAGACTCAGCCACACCACTTGAAGATGCTACTTTTTTTTTATTTCTGAAAAATGAGAACGGCTGAAGGCTTCCATGCTATTTATGCTCTGCATAGGGTAATTGTACAGCTTTAACAGGGTAGAGACGGGAGAGCAATAAAGCTGGATAAACAAATGATATTGCAGCTTAGATAAGTCTCCAAGAGTCTGAACGCTTAATCAGATAGCTTGAAACAAACGTGTCTGCCTATCTGAGTATCAGCAAAGAAAAGTCAGTTACAGAAATTACTGGCACCTCGTGTTTCTTCTATTAGCCCAGCAGTACCACAAAGCCATATACATGTAAAGATGAAGTATTGCATATAAAGCTTAAATGTGGTTTAGTTCAAACTGATACGTCATGAGAAAAAAATGTAGAAATGTTTTCTCCAGTGGCGATGCCATTTCTTATCACTTTTTTTTTAATTGGAGGACCATTGTTTTACAATGTTGTGGTGGTCTCTGCTATACATCAACATGAATCAGTCATAATTTTTATATATATATATATAAATCTCCCCTCCCTCTTGAGCCTCCCTCTCCCCTCATTCCACCCCTCTAAGTTGTCATAGAGTGCCAGGCTGGGTTCTCTGTACTATAGACCAGCTTCCTGCTAGCTATCTGTTTGACACATGATGGCATATATATGTCAATGCTACTTTCTCAATTTGATCCACCCTCTCCTTCCCCCACTGTGTCCACCAGTCCATTCTCTACCTCTGCGTCAATTCTATTCCAACAAAATTTTTAAAAATATTAAAATAAAATCTTAAAAAATGTAAAGAAAATGTGGGTAGGGGACCAACCTCCACCCCAAGATGACTGCTGATAATTCATGCTCTTCTGCATTCCCCTTCACCAATGGATGGGAGCTGGCCCTGTGTAACTGACAGAGTATAGCAAGAGTGATGCTGTGTGGCTTCTGCAGGTAGACCATCACGGGCATTGCAGCTTCTGCCTTGTCAGTTGGGTCTCTCTTTCTTGGGGGAAGCAGGCTACCGGGACTGTAGGACACCCAAGAAGCCTCATGGTTTGGCTTCCAGCCAACAGATGGAACCCACCTGGAAGTCATAAGAATGAACCACTTTAGAAGGGGCCCCTCCAGTCCTGGTCAGCCAGCTGACATCTAACTTGAACTGCATGAGATACTGCAAGGGACAAGTGCCCAGTCAAGGTCCTTCCAAATTCCTAAACAGAAACAATGAGAGGTAACAAATGGTTCGGTTCCACTCAGTCTGACTGTGACTTGTTGTTCAGCACTACTTAACCATGCAGTTGATAAATAAATTGTGGTTCATCCATATCATGGAATATCCTATAGCATATAAAAATGATGTATCTCTACATATATTTGCAGTTATTTGCAGCTATTGCTGGTTATTTTTGAAAAACAAACTGCCAAATAGCATGCATTGTATGATCTTACATATATTTTCCTTAGATTACTTTTTCATGGATTAAAAAAAAAATCCAAAAGGATAGTCACCAAAATATAAATAGGAAATGTCTATAATGGTGATAGATTTTCATTTTATTCTTTATAAGTTTGTAGTTTCTATATTTTTATCAATAAACTTGCACCAACTTTATAACAAAAAAAACAGATAAAATCAATTTTAATAAAATATTTTACTTAGCTCAACATATCAAAAATGTTAGTATTTCTGCGTATAATTATATTAAATTATGATTGATAACTTTTTGATGAACTATTCAAAATCTAGTGTGTATTTTACACTTTCAGGACACTTTAACTCAGACTAACCACCTCCCAGTTGGCACTAGTGATAACCTGCCTGCCAATGCAGGAGACATGAGATGCAGGTTCAGTCCCTGGGTTGGGGTGATCCCCTGGCATGACAGGCCACTCTAGTATTCTTGCCCGGAGAATCCCATGGACATGGGAGACTGGTAGGCTACAGTCCATGGGATTGCACAGAGTCGGACACAACTGAAGCAACTTAGCTTGCACTCAACCACATTTCAAGTGAACAGTCAACATATGTGGCTAATGACTGACATGCTGGCCAGCACAGCTCTAGAGATGAAGGATCCATGAAGAGTTTGTGGGGAAAAGAGTCATGAGATGAGGGGGAGCTTCAGATTAGTCATATTCTTTTTTTTATTCTTTGTGCCTTAAAATATTTTTTTTTCCATTGGAGTATAATTGCTTTACAGTGTTGTGATAGTTTTTGCTGTACCACAATTTAATCAGCTCTAAGTATACAAATATCCCCTCCCTCTTAAGCCTCCCTCCTACCCCTGCTCCCACTCCTCTAGATCATCACAGAGCACCAGAGGAATGAAAGTGAGTCATTTGTAGTGACGTAGATGGACCTCGAGCCTGTCATACTGAGTGAAGTAAGTAAGAAAGAGAAAATAATTATCGTATATTAACGCATGTATATGGAATCTAGAAAAACGATACAGATGAACCAATTTGCAGGGCAGGAATAGACACAGGCATAGAGAATGGACATGTGGACACAGCTGGGGAAGGCAGGGGTGGGACGAATTGGGAGACATCCCCATAAACTGTAGCCCATCAGGCTTCTCTGTCCATGGAATTTTCTAGGCAAGAATACTGGACAGGTTGCCATTTCCTACTCCAGGGAATCTTCCCAACCCAGGAATCTAACCCAAGTCTCTTACATCTCCCACACTGGCAGGTGGGTTCTTTACCAGTTTTGCCATGGAAGGCAAAGTTGAGACAAATTGGAAGAGTAGCAGGTTGTCTATATTCTTACATGAGATAGAGAGGGAGAGATTGGGAAGGGAGAAAACATTCCAATAATGTGTAAAACTTGAGGAAATTGTGCCCTACAAAGATAAATAGAAAAGGGGATAAAAGAACTACAGAGAAAGCTGATATTTACTGATGCTTCTTCTATATATATACAGTATCTTTATTCTCAAGACCATGTAGATAGAATCAGGTAACAGAGGAGACATTTTCTCTAATGTTGTCAGGCATACCATCCAAAAAAGAAAGCCACACAGCTTTGAGTGAAAAGATCTTTGAGTAAAAAGACAGTCAAATTACATGGATAAGTATATAGAAAAAAAGGAAAAGTTTTTCAGTAAAGGCTTCTTCCTAGAAATTTTCACTTCTCTCCAGTTTCTAGAGCTAAACACAGAAAGATATTTATAATACAACAGAAATGTCTTAAACTTTCTTTAGTACTGACAGCAGAAAATACAGAATTCTATTTCATTGAAATTTGTAAACTGAGAAAAAAAATTTTAAGAGTAGAGCAGAGAAAGGACTTCATTCACCATTGAATTTGCCTTGGAATAAAAAATTTATATATGTCTAAGGACCCATTTTTTCACTAGAGAAATATTTCCACATGGGTCATTGAGAAATTATTGTTCTAGCTACAATGCTTCATACATATGCCTTTTTTTTTAAGTTTATTTTTAACTGAAGGATAATTACTTCACAATATTGTGTTGGCTTCTGCCATGCAACAATGTGAATCACCCTTAAGTATACTTCTGTCCCCTCTTTCTTGAACCTCTTCCCCAAACTCCACACCATCCCACCCTTCTAGGTTGTCACAGAGCACCACATTGAACTCCCTGTGTTTTATAGCAGCTTCCCATTAGTTATCTATTTTACATATGGTAATATATATGTTTCAGTTTTGTCATTAGCCAGGCTCCCAGGTATAAACCAGTGCATTTGAGAGAAACTTTGTTTTAGAGCCTTTTACATCCATTATCATATGTGACTTTTCTCCCCATTAATTCCTGTGACATAGCATTGTTACCTTCATCTTTCAGATGAGGAAACTGAAACTCTTTGAGAGTAGTAAGTTGTCCTAAATTGCAGAGCTTAGAGGCAAGTCAGAAATTAAAATCCCAGATATTTGTATCCAAGTCTTAATACTTTATCAGTACTCACCAGAGCAGATGAGACTTCCAAATAAACTGGGAATTAACCATGTCTTTACTTACCATGCTGTGTTTAGTCACTCAATAGTGCCTGACTCTTTCCAACTCCTTGGACTGCAGCCTGCCAGGCTCCTCTGTCCATGGGGATTCTCCAGGCAAGAATACTGGAGTGGATTGCCTTGCCTTCCTCCAGGGAGTCTTCCCAACCCAGGGATCAAACCCAGGTATCCTGCACTGCAGGCAGATTCTTTATGATCTGAACCACC
Organism: Cervus canadensis; assembly: GCF_019320065.1. Classification (NCBI taxonomy): domain Eukaryota; kingdom Metazoa; phylum Chordata; class Mammalia; order Artiodactyla; family Cervidae; genus Cervus; species Cervus canadensis. The sequence goes on along the minus strand of NC_057394.1, from coordinate 19,673,850 downwards.
AGGGAAGCCCGTCTTTACATACAGCGTCTACAGTTCAAGAGACCTGGGTTTGATGGACCAGATGGCTTCACAGCTGAGTTCTACCAAAAATTTAGAGAAGAGCTAACACCTATCTTACTTAAACTCTTTCAGAAAATTGCAGAAGGTAAACTTCCAAACTCATTCTATGAGGCCACCATCACCCTAATTCCAAAACCAGACAAAGATGCCATAAAAAAAGAAAATAGGCCATTATCACTGATGAACATAGATGCAAAAATCCTTAACAAAATTCTAGCAAACAGAATCCAATAACATATTAAAAAGATCATACATCATGACCAAGTGGGCTTTATCCCAGGAATGCAAGGATTCTTTAATAACTGCAAATCAATCAATGTAATACACCACATTAACAAATTGAAAGATAAAAACCACATGATTATCTCAATAGATGCAGAAAAAGCCTTTGACAAAATTCAACATCCATTTATGATAAAAACTCTCCGGGAAGCAGGAATAGAAGGAACATACCTCAACATAATAAAAGCTATATATGACAAACCCACAGCAAACATTATCCTCAATGGTGAAAAATTGAAAGAATTTCCTTTAAAGTCAGGAACAAGACAAGGGTGCCCACTCTCACCACTGCTATTCAACATAGTTTTGGAAGTGTTGGCCACAAAATCAGAGCAAAAAAAGAAATAAAAGGAATCCAGATAGGAAAAGAAGAAGTGAAACTCTCACTGTTTGCAGATGACATGATCCTCTACATAGAAAACCCTAAAGACTCTACCAGAAAATTACTAGAGCTAATCAATGAATATAGTAAAGTTGCAGGATATAACATTAACACACAGAAATCCCTTGCTACAATACACTAACAATGAGAAAACAGAAAGAGAAATTAAGGAAACAATACCACTCACCATTGCAACAAAAAGAATAAAATACCTAAGAGTATATCTACCTAAAGAAACAAAAGACCTATACATAGAAAACTATAAGACACTGATGAAAGAAATTAAAGAGGACACAAATAGATGGAGAAATATACCGTGTTCATGGATTGGAAGAATCGATATTGTGAAAATGACTATACAACCGAAAGCAATCTTAAAATTCAGTGCAATCCCTATCTAGCTACCAATGGTATTCTTCACAGAACTAGAACAAATAATTTCACAATTTCTATGGAAATACAAAAAACCCCGAATAGCCAAAGCAATCTTTAGAAAGAAGAATGGAACTGGAGGAATCAACCTGCCTGACTTCAGACTCTACTACAAAGCCACAGTCATCAAGACAGTATGGTACTGGCACAAAGACAGAAATATAGATAAATGGAACAGAATAGAAAGCCCAGAGATAAATTCACGAACCTATGGACACCTTATCTTCAACAAAGGAGGCAAGAATATACAATGGAAAAAAGGCAACCTCTTTAACAAGTGGTGCTAGGAAAACTGGTCAGCCACTTGTAAAAGAATGAAACTAGAACACCTTCTAACACCATACACAAAAGTAAACTCAAAATGGATTAAAGATCTAAATGTAAGACCAGAAACTATAAAACTCCTAGAGGAGAACATAGGCAAAACACTCTCCGACATAAATCACAGCAGGATCCTCTATGACCCACCTCCCAGAATATTGGAAATAAAAGCAAAAAAAAAAAACAAATGGGACCTAATGAAACTTAAAAGCTTTTGCACAAAAAAGGAAACTATAAGCAAGGTGAAAAGACAGCCTTCAGAATGGGAGAAAATAATAGCAAATGAAGCAACAGACAAAAGATTAATCTCAAAAATATACAAGCAACTCCTGCAGCTCAATTCCAGAAAAATAAATGACCCAATCAAAAAATGAGCCAAAGAATTAAACAGACATTTCTCCAAAGAAGACATACAGATGGCTAACAAACACATGAAAAGATGCTTAACATCACTAATTATCAGAGAAATGCAAATCAAAACCTCAATGAGGTACCGTTACACACCAGTCAGGATGGCTGCTATCCAAGAGTCTACAAGCAATAAATGCTGGAGAGGGTGTGGAGAAAAGGGAACCCTCTTACACTGTTGGTGGGAATGCAAACTAGTACAGCCACTATGGAGAACAGTGTGGAGATTCCTTAAAAAACTGGAAATAGAACTGCCATATGACCCAGCAATCCCACTCCTGGGCATATACACCGAGGAAACCAGATCTGAAAGAGACACGTGTACCCCAATGTTCATTGCAGCACCATTTATAATAGCCAGGACATGGAAGCAACCTAGATGCCCATCAGCAGATGAATGGATAAGGAAGCTGTGGTACATATACACAATGGAATATTACTCAGCCATTAAAAAGAATTCATTTGAATCAGTTCTAATGAGATGGATGAAACTGGAGCCCATTATACAGAGTGAAGTAAGCCGGAAAGATAAAGACCAATACAGTATACTAACATATATATATGGAATTTTAAAAGATGGTAACGATAACCTTATATGCAAAACAGAAAAAGAGACACAGATGTACAGAACAGACTTTTGGACTCTGTGGCAGAAGGCAAGACTGGGATGTTCTGAGAGAATAGCATTGAAACAAGTATACTATCAAGGGTGAAGCAGATCACCAGTCCAGGTTGGATGCATGAGACAAGTGCTCAGGGCTGGTGCACTGGGAAGACCCAGAGGGATGGGATGGAGAGGGAGGTGGGAGGGGGGATCGGGATGTGGAACACATGTAACTCCATGGCTGATTCATGTCAATGTATGGCAAAAACCACTACAATATTGTAATTAGCCTCCAACTAATAAAAATAAATGGAAAAAAATAAAATAAAATAAATTTTTAAAAAAGAGACCTGGGTTTGATAACTAGGTCAGGAAGATCCCCCTGGAGAAGGGAATGGCCACCCATTCCAGTATTCTTGCCTGGAGAAGCCCATGGACAGAGGAGCCTGGCAGGCTGCATCTATGGGGTCACAAAGAATGGGACACGACTGAGCGATTAACACACTCACTTTACTTACAGATGAACAGAATATTTACTGGCCCTTGAGAGTACACACTCGGCATTCTAGAAAAGAGAAATTTTTAAATGCTAGGCATCAAGATGAACAAGTGTGAGTGCATATGAGGCAAAAAGAGAAGAGAATTGATGATTTCATTTGCCTCAAAACCTGGCTGCTACAGCAATGAGCCTGTAATATCTCAGGATGGTAGAATAATACTAATCATAATATTCTGTCATGAGTAAGATGTTAAGGAATAATAGAAATTTTTTTAAATGTCAATATAAAAATAGCAGTATTTTAAAGCAAAAGCGATCATAAAGTTAATGTTTATGGAACTTTCTATTAATAACAATATGTTTAATACATATTACATTTTCTGTAGTGAAGTATTTTCTGTAAAATGTTTTCAGTTACATATGAATGCGACAATATAAAGCCATAAACTCAGAAAAAAATGTAGTTTCTGCAGTAATTCCCTTGACAAATATATTCTGAATACTTATGCTCTTAGGACAGTACCCAGCACATAGTAAGTGTTCAAACTTATGTAATAACATTAACATTTTGAATAAAGGAAATGTCAAATTAAGAACATATGTGAAAGTATTTTGAGGACAATCAAACAATATAGCAGTGAAAGCACTGTTAAAATGAAACAAGTTGTTTAATGAGTATCAGTTTTCAGATTTGCAAAGTTAAAAATTTTCTGGAGATCAGTCTCACAACAATGTGAATATAGTTAACACTACTGAACTTTCCACCTAACAATAGTTAAGATGGTGAATTTTATGAAATGAAATTTTTATCATAATTTAAAAATGAGGCAACATAGTTGGGGAAAATTGCCAGGAATTTAGTTATAGATCATGTCATTAACACATTATCAATTGTCCTTTCCCCCAGTAGCTGCCATGTTTGCTCTGGATTCCATCACTCTCTTCTTCCACGGGCATTTTAATTTGAGAGTGCTCCCAGACATCTTGACTGCTACAAGCTTTCTATCTGCAGCCATTAAAAATGTTAAAAGAAAATAGTCACCGTTCTGTAAATACAAAACCACCTTAAGAAACTGTCCTCATTCCAAAAAAAAAAAAAACCACTGCTAAAATCAGCAGCACTGATAAGTATTGACATAAGATCTCAGGCTATGAGTGAAAGGTACATGGAAATAATGAAAATCAGACAAGCTGTCCATTAAGAAATTTCATATAGAAATTCTTCAATGTCATTTAATTCTACTTGTAGTTGCTTTCATGAGATTTTTGTTTCACAGCTTTATAGCCATATAATACTAAACAGTAAAATATAAAGTGAAAAAGAGTCTGATGTTTCACCTATAGGAAGTCAAGCATCTGGACATTTCAGAAATAAATCATTGACTAACTAATATTTGACTCTGCAGACCCATCCTGAGTGCATGTGTTCCTTTCTCTAGTCTAATAACCTAGAGGATTGTAAAATGAGGTATGCAGAGGAGCGAGAGGTGTAAATTGTTAGATACAGAGTTTCTTCAATATCAATCAATTTTGATCTAGTTTCAATATAATGCACTTCTTTTGTAATCAAACAGAGCTCCTGTAAGGTAGACTGCAAGCAAGAGCATGGAGGTGACTCAGCTCATTAGGAATCTTTTGATTCTCCCTTAAATAGGTCTATTTACACCACAGTTTGACTTCATATTGGTCTTGTTTAGTTTGTTAGATTGTTTCTTTCTTTAGTGTGTGCAGGCGAGCCTGAGGAGTTTATAAATGATTTTCTGAGCATTTGTAAAGGTGGGAGCTTCAACTTCAGTATGCTTTAGTATGGTTTTCTAAAAGGCAGGTATTTCATCTTGCTGAAATGTCTTGATGCATATTTTTGATTAAATGAAAAAGCTAACTATTTGACAGGACAATAAGACATTCTACACTCATTTGGGAATAAATCTGCAAATTTCTTCTTAATATAGTCAGTATGCATATCATGTGGGGCTACACCCATAGAAATAAATTTATATACCCATGAACCTGAGAGTGGTCTGAAGCTCTTAGCATTCTACAAGAATGCATGATGACTGTAGTAAAATATATTTATTCCACAAGTGAGGAGAGAATTGATTGCTCTAGAGAGCTCACACCATAACTAATTCACGGAGACTCTTTCTTATGATGAAGATAAATATTCTATGTCATTCTGACCCATAAAATATACTGTTTTTACAACAGACTCATTGTAATAATTCATCTTAAATGTCCTATGGACATATTTTCCTGTGATTACCAAACAAGAATCATTTGGTATTCTTGTTTTCAAAATAAGTTTGGGGATTAAAAATGATAAGTTGCATTAAGCAGCATTGTTATGTGTTTTTCAGAAACAGAGATCTAACATTATATATAAGATGTAAGTGTTCCCTTCTTGATCTTTACCAAAGAACTATTATTTGTGCACATTCATGGGTGTTTTTGCATTTTAAGGTTCACTTGGGGGAGATACTGAGGCTGCATATAGGTGACTTTATTTGCAAATGAGCAAATGGACAGTAAACTAAACCCTAGTGTGACTTTTTAATCCAGGTAAAAATAATTTCCTTTTTCCTTCTACTTCCTTACCACTGCTCTGTCAATTTGAATTTTTTTTAAATTGAAAAGTAAAGGAATATATTAACTCTACATTCTTTGAAACATTTCTTTCATCCATTATTAAAAGTGTGGCATTTTGTCTTTTTTTTTTTAATTAGAAAGCTGATGGAAGTTACAAGTGCATAATAGAAGGTTTTGGGATAGGGTACTTGTGAAGGATTTTAATAAGCCATTTTTCTTTTGGTTGGTGTAAATTATCTTAACTGATGGCTTAGAACATATTTAATTAAGTATCCTGTGTATTATCGATATGTTTAATATTGGTAAAAAGAAAAGTTATTTTCAATAGAAGTCTGAGTTAAAATGGCATGAATTTGAAATGTTGGTACTAATTTCTTCTCATTGCTCAGTCGCTAAATTGTGTCTGACTCTTCCTAACCCATGGACTGCAGCACGCCAGGCTGTCCTTCACCATCTCCCAGAGTTTGCTCAAACTCGTGTCTGTTGTGTCAGTGATGCCATCCAGTCATCTCATCCTCTGTCGTCCCCTCTCCTCCTGCCCTCAGTCTTTCCCAGCATCAGCGTCTTTTTCAAAGAATTGGCTCTTTGCATCAGGTGGCCAAAGTATTGGAGCTTCAGCTTCAGCATCAGTCCTTCTAGTAAATTTTCAGGGCTGATTTCCTTTAGGATTGACTGGTTTCGTATCTTAGTCTCACTGAGTTCATAGATCTCAGCATGAATTAAGAGTTAACGTTAGTAACTGCAGATATCAACTCATATAATGTCCCATATTTACAAATGAAAAAAATCAGACTCAAATCAGTATAGTTTCCCAAATCACACAGATAATTAAACATAAACCAATAAATCTAAGCGAATATGGTTTTTATTCTTATTGTTTAATTTAAGGAAATAGATTAGGGGAAAGGAAATCAAAGTGACCATGTGAATTTGGGTGACACTTACAACTCCTTCAAATTTCAGTGTTTAACACATTACTCTGAAGGAGCAAAGATAACATTTCTCTTCATCTAACTGAGCCAAGGTTGGTGTAACATTTAGGAATATAAGACAAAGGGCTGGAAAGATAGCCACTGGTTTTGTCTGACTAGATTTGGGGCCACTTCAACTTAGACTGGATTTTTAATTTTTTAAATATTTTTATTGAGGTATAATCACAGCATTATTTTAGTTTCAAATGTACAATGTAATGATCCAGTAATTGTGTCTATTGTATAACAATCACCACAATAAGACTAGTTAAGATCCATCACTATCACAATTGTAAATTTATTTTTCTTATAATGAAGACTTTTAATATCTACCCTCTTAGCAATTTTCAAATATGCAATGCAGTATTATTAACTATGAGGCCAGTTTTCTAATAGCCTCAGCCAGCACATCCCTTTCCTAGAACAACCACAGGGCTTCCTCAGCATTTAGACCGTCATTTCTAGTCTAGAACTTTATAGAAGCCTGAACTTACTGACATGATCACTGGGTTTGGTCTACTAGGACACATACAAGGCCTGGCTACAATCTACAATTCCATCTTTCCCTGAATTGGTAGGTGATGGAACAGGGCCTGGGTGAATTCTTTGATTCTTTTTCTTTCTTTTTTTTTTTTTTTACTAACCACTGGTAATCATCCTCTTTCTGTATGAGGCAATAATGCTAATGGTAATAATTTCTTCTGAAATATGTCAACAGTTTATAGTCCTCAAAGGATTTCTACATAGAGCACTGATGCTGACTCTTATCATAATCCTGTGAGAGTGTAAGAGAAGTGATACCAAGTGATACTGCAGTCAAGAGCCTGACAGATTTGCAGCTGGTTGCCCATTTGTTAAACATCTGCTAAGCAGGGACACTGCCTTACCAGTGAAACCAAGATTGGAATCTGGTGCCCTGGGGCTCTCTTCTCTTTCTTTTCCTTGTCTCTTATTTTCCTTAGTTTACTTTCACACAGCACTGTAGCTTCCCCAGGGCCTGTTCACCACCATCCATTTCACACTGTACATTTGTTGTATTCTCAGTTCAGGGCAGCAGGTCTTGTCCCATCCCTGGGGGAGAACCTGAGAAGCTCTAATGAGTCGCAGGTGAGCAACAGGAAGTGGTGAACAACAGGAAGTGGTGAGCAACAGGAAGTGGTGAGCACCAAAAGAAGGCACTGAAGTGTACCATGTTATTAACAGAAGTGTTTCAGTCATACTGGCCTGAAAAATGAAGCTTCTCAGCTATATGTACCTGGTTCATTTCCAAGCTGTCTATTCTGTTCCATTCATCTGCATGTCTGTTTTTGTGCCAATACCATATATTCACAGATGAAGAGAACAAGCTAGTGGTTCCCAGAGGGCAGAAGGATGGGAGGAGGGGCAACGTAAGATAAAGAGGTACAAATTACTAAGTATAAAATAAATTGAGTTATAAAGATGTAATGTATAGCACAGGGAGTATAATCAACATTTTGTAATAACTTTGTATGGAGTATAAGCTATAAAATATCTAATTACTATGTCATATACCTGAAACTAACATAATATTGTAATTAATTACACTTCAATTTTTAAAAATGAAGCTTCTCCTAAAATCTCAAAATCTCTAGTTGGTCTAAAGTCCATGGATTCTGCTCATCTTAAGTCCCATCTTTAGCAGTCTTTAAATAGGGTATATATATTGTATGTAATTTCGTCTCAGAGCAATTTGACATGTTATTTTGGCATGTATAGAACTCTGATATTTTAAACTAGTAATTAAAGTGGAACTAGCTCACAAATGCTTTAAATATCCTCTTTATATGAAAAGTCTCATACAAATAGGTAATTTTGTTCACCAGCAGTGGTTACATTTTGGATAATACAGGAAAAGATAGTTTGCTCAATTTTAAGCTGATGATTAATGTATCTGTGAGTGAAAAAGCAATAATAAAAGGCGGGGCTTGAATGCTTCTCTGTAAGCTATTTCTAAAATGTAAATGTTTGTGGACCAAGTACATCTTCGTAGCCAATATTAGCATGAAAGTGAAAAAGTGTTAGTCACTCAATCATGTCTGACTCTTTGTGACTCCATGAACTGTTGCCCTCCAGGCTCCTCTGTCCATGGGATTTGCCAAGCAGAATACTGGAATGGCTAGCCATTCCCTTCTCCAAGGGGTCTTCCTGACACAGGGATCAAACCTGAATCTCCCACATTGCAGGCAGATTCTTTACCATCTGAGCCACCAAGGAAGTCCCAATATTACTTGGGAACAACAACAACAAAAAAAAACCCAACAAATATTTATTATCATCATGAGTCATGTGATCATACTCTGAATGTAAATTTTAATTATTTATGAAAATATTCAAATATTTCTACTTACCCTTTACTATGTATATATAGTGTTGTGGAATTTTTTTTATTTATTAATGCAAAAACATTGATTGAAAACATGAGTTAAGGAAATGGGCAAATATCAAATTTTTTTTGTAGAGGTACTTAAAGAAAACAACTTATGAGATTTATAAAAATAATTATACTTCTATACTGTACATACTGCTATTATATAATAATTATATAATTACACTCTTGTCTTTAAAGTATGCTCACCATGTGAACTGGAAACAGGAAACAAAAAATTATCTTGGCTCTTCTATTCTAGCTCTTTTACAGTCATTTTAGGTCACTTAATTTTTCAGTAAATGGTCTAGGTATACATCCAGGACTCTCCCAAGACTATGTCTAAATAGGAAAAATATATGTTACTGATAAGTGTCAAATGAGCTTATTAACCCAGTCTTGGGCATGTTATCTCAGATGCTCCTAAACATCCCCATGGTGCCTACCCTGACACCTGTAGTGTCTTTACCTGGCTCTTGGGTATCTGTTTTGGGGAACTCCACCTGAATGCTCTCTTTCAAAGCAACACTAAGTTTCTTAAGTCTTTTTGTGGCCTGCCACCAACATGGGCCTGTTTTCTGACCCAGTCTTTAAAAAAATCTATTTCTGGACCTTAAGCTAATACACAATGCAACCTCAGTAAGACAGAAGTATACATTTTCAGAATTAGCCTCATAAATTTTATCTTATAATGTTTATACATGCTTTATTCATCTAATTAGGGGAAAATGGCTATGTAAGATAGTATGATGATATTCCACTATACATTTAAGGTGACAGAAGGTATGGTTCTGTTTTCCTTTTTAAATTCTATTAGAAAGAATACTGATATAAGAGTCAGAGGACCTGAGTCCTACTCTCAGCACTGACACTAACTGGTTTTGTAATCTTCTGCAAGCCAATTATGTCTCCGCCACTAGATTTTTAATTTCTTGAATAGAATTCATGCCCATTTCCTCTCCCACAGTGGTAAACACACTGCCATTCACAGAATAGATCCTTAACACACAAGTGTTTCCATTCCAAGGCAGGCCTGTTGGAGAATTAAGGGTGGATCTCAAAAGAGAATCAAAGCTTTTTTAAAAAAACGTCGATTTTCTGTGCTATGAGCATAGAGATAACAACTTTGAGACCTTGAATAGGTGGGATGAAAGAACATGAGAGACAGCAGATTGGGAAGTGATGAATTAGATGAAGGAAACCTGGAACCACAGAGGTTCAGGTGGTGGTTGGAACAAGAGAAAAAATTATTGGACTTTGATGGTTCATGGGTTAAATAGAAAACAGCCAGGTTAGCCCAATGTGTGGAAGGCAATGAAGGAGATCGTTTAGAACAGTGGTTCTTTAGCTGCAGCAGTTTTCCCCTAGGGGACATTTGGTACTATCTGGAGACATTGTGGGTTACTGTACTATGGGGTATGCTGCTGGCATCCATGGGTAGACACCAGGGGTGCTTCCAAACATCCAATGGTGTCTAGTATGCTTTCTAATAGAATCTAATCCACGATAAAGATTTTTCCAGCTCAGAAATATCACTAGTGCCTGGTTGAGAAACCGTGATTTATAAGGACTGTTCAGCAGTAGTGGATGACCTGAAAGTCTGAGAAAGGGTCAATTTATTTGGTAATTAGAAAACTGATGCTGAGTTTTAAGAGAACAGTTTTTCTAAACTGTGAGAAGATAGGGTTGGTAGAAGTTGGTAGTGAGACAGAGTTCACAAGACATGATTTCTGAGATGTAAAGGAAGATGGATGGGAAGTAAAGTTTGTGGTATTTCTGAGAATCAAGGGAAATTGAATCTATTTATACACTAAGATAAAGAAGCCAAGAAAGAGAAGGGGAAAAATTAAAAATATGAGAGAGAGAACGACAGTCTACAATGATATGAAGAAAATTAAGAAGGTTAAGAGCATGTATAGTCAAAGCTATGATTTTTCCAGTAGTCATGTACTGATGTGAGAGTTGGACCGCAAAGAAGGCTGAGGGCTGAAGAACCGATGCTTTCAAATTGTGGTGCTGGAGAAGACTCTTGAGAGTCCCTTGGACAGCAAGGAGCTCAAACCAGTCAATCCTAAAGAAAGTCAGCCCTGAAGATTCATTGGAAAGACTGATGCTAAATATGAAGTTGCGATACTTTGGCCACCTGATGTAAAGAGCCGATTCATTGGGAAAGACCCTGATGCTGGGAAAGATTGAGGGCAGGAGAAGGGGGCGACAGAGAGTGAGATGGCTGGATGGCATCACGGACTTGATGGACATGAGTTTGAACAAACTCTGGGACATAGTGAAGGACAGGAAAGCCTGATGTGCTGCAGTCCATGGGGTCCCAAAGAGTCAGACACAACTTGGTGACTGAACAACAACAGCACAAAAGGGAATTAGGGCCAGGATCATTGTGAAGGTGAGGTGAAGACGCAGGAGATGGGTAAATGATGGAATCTTAAGATGCAGAGATGAGATGCTCAAGAAGTTCACAAAAGAGGACCTGTCTAAAAGAGAGAGGTTTGGATATTGGAAACAAATGTAGAGCCAGATTCATATACAGAGATAATGTGTATAAAGTGCCCAGAAGTTGTAGCCACACACAGGCGTCCAGTGAATGGAAGCTATGGTGGCAGCAATTTACAAGGGTGGCAGAATCCTTGTAATAATTCCGAAACTTCACTTTCTCAAGTCTAACTCTAATATTATTAGATTCTGGAGAACATAACGATTGTTATTAATTTCAACAAGGCTAATCAGAAACTGATTTATCTTCACTACGTGGTAAACTTTGTGAGCCAAAGTTTAAATCTTGAAATAAACCTCTAGTCTCCAGTTCAGTTCAAGGTCAGTGGACATTCAGTAAATATTTGCCCTCAAGTCTGGCCTTGCAACACCATGCTGCTGCTGCTGCTAAGTCGCTTCAGTTGTGTCCGACTCTGTGCGACCCCATAGACGGCAGCCCACCAGTTTACCTGTGCATTAATGAAAAATAAAATATCTCTTTTGTGTGTTTTTCTAATTCAGTAAACAATGAGGCTTCTATTTCTGGAAATAGTTTCTGCAATTCATTATGGAAATCCTTTCAAATGTGGTCAGTACCTACAAATCATATTAGTACCTACAAATACACATCAAATGTGTATTAGGGAGAAAAATTAGTTGTGACTCTAATAGAGGTGTTTTCAAGCCAAGAGTTCTCTTGGCTTATTTATACAGCTTGTATTTACTTTTGCTAAAATAATTAAATTTGTAACAATTATGAGGCTGCCCAGATCTCTTTAGCAGTGGATATTGATTGTTAATGCAGAGGAGCTTTGCCTCATTAAAAATGAAGTATTTTAGTCATTGTGGCTCCATCAACAGAACCTGGTGTCGTTGTTACAATAATCATATGTTTGATGGATATATTAGTGTCTCTTCAAAGCTTCAGTTGTAATATAATGATTTGCAAAGCTTTCAACAGTTAATTATCTTGTATGTCACAGAAATGTCTCTTCACCCTGATCTAAACTGAAATGAAAGGTGAGATTCCCCTGAAGAAAAGCATTTACAGAGGCTTTGCTAGCTTGTTTGTTTCTGTGACTCAGTGTCCAGTGGGGTAGAAGTGCAGAGAATTATTCAAACATTTGAGGCGGCCAGTACCTGAATAATCATGGAATATTTGAGTACTTGTTATGAAAAGCAGAAAATGAGGTCTGAAAGCTTAAGCAGGGCCAGGTTTTAGAAAATCATGATTTCCAGATGAAGAATGTGAAAGTTCTCTAATAGTCAGTGGAGAACCACAGATTCTTGAGCAGGGGACTAGTGTGTTGGCTTAGAAGGATTAATCTGGCTGTTAGAGTGAGTGGAGTTAGGGGTTGTGGAGGGAGTGAAGTAGAGAAAGAGGGGCAAGAAAAATATCTGGAGGCAACTAGAACACATAGAAAGGTTTTGCGATTAACCTGGCACCCACTAATAAGGGAGTGATCTTTCAAGACAAAGTGGACAAGAGAGAAGGAAAGACCAGAGGCTATCTGGGATCTGTTGTTTAGTCACTCAGTCATGTCTGATTCTTTTGGGACTCCACGGACTGTAGCCCACCAGGCTTCTCTGTCCATGGGATTTCCCAGGCAAGAAACTGGAGTGGGTTGCCATTCCCTTCTCCAGGGCATCTTCCAAACCCAGGCATCAAACCCAGGTCTCCCTCATTGCAGGCATATTCTTTAGACTGTGCTACCAGGGAAACCCCATCTGTTTGTGACCATATTTGATGAATCATTAAATATAGCGTAGGTAGGGAGAGGCTAGAGTCAAAGATAATAGAGTCTTGCATTTGAGTAATATTTAAATCATTAATGCAATTAGTTAAAAGATATATATTTTAACTAGTTGATATTATGAATGATTCAGACTTGTAGAATTGAAAATACCAGCAGAAAAAGCAGTCATACTGAACAGAGAATTAGAATATGCTATTCTACAATACATTTCTCTTTGTGAAAATGTACAAGGGTTTTTTTTTATTTGTTTTGTTTGCTTTTTACCATAGAATTACTGGGTCACACAGTATGAGAATTTTCAGGGTTTTTTTTGGTTTTTTTTTTTACAATGCCAACTTGCTCTCTGAAGTGCTTGTACAAATTTAAATTTCCCTCAGTCCTTTATAAGAGTGTTCCTTCCCTAATACTTATTATCAGAATGTTTTTACCATTTTGCTAATGGTAAAAACATTAGCAAATGTCTCTTTAATTGACATTTCCTTGATTACTAATAAAAGTGAGCCTTTAAAAATATGTTTAATGGTAATTCAAGGTCCCTGTTTTCTGGATGTCCTATTCATATTCTTTGTCCATTTTTCCTATATATTTTATTTTTCTTATTGCTCTTGTAGGTGTTCTTTATTTTAAATGGTGCTGATCTTTTGTTTGCTCATGTGTCTTGCAAATATCTATTCTGAGTCTGTCTCTTTTAATTTCACAAATGTTGGTCTGTTTCTAAAATATAACTTTAAATATATTGCCCCAAACTCTCTTCAGTTATGGCTATTTTATCTTATAAGACTCACCTAATATGTCACTCCTTCTGTGAAGCCTTCTCTGATTTCCCACGTGAAATTTTCTGTGCTTTAATATAGAGTCATTATAGCACTTCTGAGAGTTATATTATATTTACCATCTCAATCTCTAGATTATAAGTTGCTGGTGGCTCTCTTCACCTTTGTATTTCTAGAAGCTGACGCAAAGTCTGGTTTTCAGTGTGAATCCCCCTTGGGAAAATGAGTTTACCATTTCCACTTATTTGTGAGGGATTTTCACCTCTTTAAAGCCATCAGCCCTATCTCTTCATACTCATATCACCCCACAATGTCAGGCCTCATATGAGATGATGAATAAGCATAAGCCTTATTTAAAGCTAATCAGGACACTTGAACTGCTGTTTTCTTTTACTCATCCCAAGGAAAATAAGCATTAGAAAAAATAATTTTTCATATATGTGTGTATATATATATATACATATCTTGCTGTTAAAATATAATTAGCATATTCACTAGAAGTTTACTATAAGTTTCAGAAAGAACTAAAAAGTTGATCATGGGCTTTGGCAGCTCTAGTTTTTAAATGAAGAAATTTGATGATTATTGCAAAGCAGTTTAGTCAGTTTTTATTCAAAAGTATTTGAGATCTAAATATATGCCTGGACAGCTACCCACTGACAAAATATAGAGTTATTTCATTTGTTAAAGTTCCTGTCCTTAAACTCTCAAGAATCCAGGGCCTTCCTTGTGATGCATTAGGATGACCTAACCCAGTGGCAGCCTCCTAGAAGATATGCTGGTGGGGGTGATCATGGAAATTCACATATCCACTCATAGACCAGAGGCAGATGGTCAAATAGCAATGACCAGATTTACCCACTTTGATCTCCTTAAAGCTTATGTTACACACTCTGGTTACCAAGGCCTCTTTCCACAGCATCATCTTAATACCTAAAGGGCAGTGACAGCCTGGAAAATTGCAGAGTCTTTTCTTTTAGACCTTTCTCCCAAGCTCTCCATTCTTTTCTTTGCTGTATATTTGTATGGTGTTATTTTTCTGTTAAGCCTCAGTGCTATTTTAAGTATGACGGGCACATCTTTTATGTGGTTCTGTAGCATCATGGATGATACCGTTTGGAGCTGACAGTCTTCTTATTAAAAGTGCCATTTTTCTTTTTTGTCTGTAGATAAGATCACTGAGAGAATGGACTTCTCTCTTTATTTCAGTGAAGCTACTGCTACCTAATTTTCACTGATGACAGGACATGCAAAAACTGACTTTCATGCTCGGCTGGCTCATCCTGGCCATGGTGATTGGACTTGAGCGTGTTAATTGGTTACCCACACTCACACGGGATTTGATCAGATACCTCATTCTCTATGGCAACTCTGTGAGCCTATCACAAAATTAAGAGAAGGGTACTCTTTTCACATAACTTCATTAGGAGTATTTGCTCAGACCTATGGAGTACATATGGCCGTCTTAAGGAAAGTTCCAAGAACACCATGCTGGAGGGGCAGGTCACTTTTCTAATTTTACCCTAAGATCTTTATACATTCCATGTGACAGTCTTTTCAGCCGTAAAGAAAAAAAAAAAAAAAACATTGTTCGTGTTCTAAGTGTAAAAAGAGCAAGTGGGACCTCTACAATTCACATTTGTGAGCTGCTGAGTCTTGAGTTTTTATTTTTAAATGGACCCTCGGGACCAAAATAAGTTGAGTTAATCAGACCCTCTGTTCCTAGCACAGTATTATTATACATTCCTATAAGACTTGTTTTATTTCCTTCTTTTACCCTGAACTCCCTTTTCCCCCTGCATTCACTCTGATGTGTTTGCTGTGCATCCTTAAATGTGCATGCAACTTATACAATATGCAGTGTTTGTGAAAATTTCCAAACTTTCAAGGATAATAACCTATCCAATATCAAAAACCTTGGTTACTGTAACTTGAACATGAGCAAGCTACAGCTTTAGCAAATGCCATAAAAAAGGTAAATGATGGAGCCCTAGGATCCATGGGAAATGTTCAAAACCAGTCAACTGGAAAGTGATCTCATATTTGTGAGCCATTTTGACTGTGGTAGGTGACCTTTATTGAATAGTGACTGTGATCTAGGCACAGAACTAGGGTTTGTACCTTAGCTTTACAAATGCTATTCAAAGTGGCATTCAGTTCAGTTCAGTCACTCAGTAGTGTCCAACTCTTTGTGACCCCATGATCCACAGCATGCCAGGCCTCCCTGTCCATCACCAACTCCCGGAGTCCACCCAAACCCATGTCCATTGAGTCAGTGATGCCATCCAACCATTTCATCCTCTGTCGTCCCCTTCTCCTCCTGCCCTCAATCTTTGCCAGCATCAGGGTCTTTTCAAATGAATCAGCTCTTCACATCAGGTGGCCAAAGTATTAGAGTTTCAACTTCATCAGTCCTTCCAATGAACACCCAGGACTGATCGCCTTTAGGATGGACTGGTTGGATCTCCTTGCAGTCCAAGGGACTCTCAAGAGCCTTCTCCAATACCACAGTTCAAAAGTATCAATTCTTTGGCACTCAGCTTTCTTCACAGTCCAACTCTCACATCCATACATGACCACTGGAAAAACCATAGCCTTGACTAGATGGACCTTTATTGGCAAAGTAATGTCTCTGCTTTTTAATATGCTGTCTAGTTTGGTCATAACTTTCCTTCCAAGGAGTAAGTGTCTTTTAATTTCATGGCTGCAATCACCATCTGCGGTGATTTTGGAGCCCAGAAAAATAAAGTCAACCTCTTATCCCCACTATAAATGGAATTAAGAGAAAAAGTAACCAACCAAAAGATATACAACTAAATTCTGATTCTGCAGTTAAATTACATCTGCTGTCTTCTCTCCAAAAATGGCAAGGTTCTTGTCTGGAAATTCCAAGGAATAAAAGATGTCCTAAAGAGATCTGAGATTTCACTGATAAAGTGACATATGACCTAAGCATTGAAGAACAGATCAAATTTGGACAGACTTGTAGGAGAAGCTCTCATCATAAACAAGGATACAAAGGTGAATTTGAAAGACAAGAACTTGTCCCCTTTCACTGGATTACAGGTGTGGCCATTAAAAAGAGAGAAAGGCAGGCTGAATTCTAATCATTAGATTAGCTATTAAGCTAAGAAGTTTGCAATACAGGAGACTCGGGTCCAGTTCCTGAGTGAGGGAGATCTCCTGGAGAAGGGAATGGATCCCCATTCCAGTATTCTGACCTGGAGAATGCCATGGACACAGGAGCCTGGCAAGCTACAGTCCATAGGGGTTGCAAAGAGTCAGAGATGACTGAATGACTTTCAAGAAGTTTGGCTCTGTCTAAAAGGATACAGAACTTTATATTCTGGTAGATTAGGATCAGGGGTGGGAGTGCAGGAGATTTTTTTCCTTGGGTTCAGATATCCAAATTAAGACAAAGCAGCCACATCACCAATGAACTTTGCACAGCCCTGCCTGTGTTATTTTGGACACAACCCAGTTGAGAAAGATAAGACTAAGAACTGAAATAATTGAAAAAGATAGTGATAATAGGTATTGAGCCATGGGGTGTGTCAGGCTGGGCACTTTCCATAAGTTATGTTGATTAATCCTTGTAACAATACAAAATGTTAGTCCTATTATTTTCCCATTTTACAAACTTAGAAAATGAGACTTAATAAAAGTTGGCTTATTAACCCAGAATCACATAACTAGGAAAATGAACAAGGACCACGAGAATCAGTTGGTGTCTCAACCACTAAACTCTACTGTCTCCTATAAGTAAACAGTTAAATGTGTGGCAGGAGCCAACTAGTTTAAACTCAAGGCAGTATTGGGGATATTTTTATCTGATTTCAGCTGAGAAAATAGAACACAGACAAGTGCTCTCTAAGGAAAGCAGGCCATAGGTTTATAGAATGAAATCATCACTTTGAAGGATGTACTTCATCCTCTCCAAGTACTTAGGCAGATAGGACCGCGCATTTTAATAGAGTCATGTGGCTGCAAAGGGCCTCCAGAGGGTCATTTAGCCATCTCCTTTTTGCACCTGAAGGTTTTTTTTAAAGATTTGAAATGCATAGGTAATGAGGTTTATGTCAGGGGGAGGGAGGTCAAACCTCTAGTATTATGTGGGTTCAACTGCTCTGAAGGATATGGTCTCGGCTGAATTTTTGAAGCAAAGGGAAACTAAATCTCTTCAAACAAGGGAGCTGCCTTTTCCTTCATTTATTTAACATCATTTCTCTACCTCTAAACCAATCTTTCATCTTGGAGAAATGGAGAATGGACTCAATGACTCTTCCTCAGTTCATGAACCAACTGGGCACAGAGTGAATTTGGGAGTCTGAACAGCAGGCAGAAGACTTTAGGAGCACATGTACATGTATAGAGATGGCTCATAGAAGCCCGTGCATTCTAGAGGAGAAGCCCTGGCCTCGTAGCTAGAATTCCTAAGTTCCCAACACAAATCTACAAATGCTTCTACGTGGGTGTTTGATAAAGTCCGCTTATACTCTTTCCATTTTCTTAAACTGTAAAGTATACATATCTCCACTTACACAAGATGTGCAGTCCTGTGTATAAATCACATTTTAGTAAATAAAGATATATTTCCAACCCACTAAAAGAGCTTAATCTATAGAAATCTTTAGGCCATTCTCTTCATTCCCTAGATTATTTAATTTTATGTATCAAGACTTCTTAATGAGTGGTCTGGATTTGCCCCTTACATATTTCATAGAAATATTATAGGAATTCAATGTTTATAAACTCCTAATTTTCTCAGATTGATAAAAAAAAGGCAGGATAATTATTAATAATAAGTATTTATCAGCATTATAGCTCAATATTTTAGTATTGGGGCTATAAATTGAACATTTTAATAAGTTATGTTTGTTGAAGAGAGAAGAGAGAGAGTTAATCGGGTGCATGCTAAGTAGCTTCAGTCATGTCTGATTCTTTGTGACCCCATGGACTAGATAGCCCACCAGGCTCCTCTGTCCATGGGATAGTCCAGGCAAGAATACTGAAGTGGGTTGCCATGTCCTCCTCCAGAGGATCTTCCTGACCCAGGAATAGAACCCACATCTCTTACATCTCCTGCATTGGCAGGTGAGTTCTTTACCAGTAGCACCACCTAGGAAGCCCTAATTAATTCATGGTTATTGAATGCTGAGTGCTTTACATGTATTAGCTCATTTAATCTGCATAACAACCCTTCTCATTAAATCAACACATATCGATAAAATGCCTGCTATGTGCCCATAGCTGGGCTGGGTATTGGAGATAGAATGATGGGTGAGACAGGTACAGGCTTCAAAGTCACGAAGCTTCAGAACCAGAGTAAATTAAACAAGTTCTAATCATACATGGAAAAGTGTGCAGGGGCCCTGGGGAACAGAGACTCTGGATCTTAACATTTCAGTTTGAGACTCTGCGTGCAGTTCTGTTCAGAACCCATATGGGTGAGGAGATGGTGGGCTTTATGGTTAAGTAGTATGACCCAAGTATGGCTGCCTCCAAAGCCAGAAGTTTCTTTCCTATCACATCATCCTGCCTCCTAAGAGTAATTGATCATTTCCTAGAAGATCTCCTTCCCCTTTAGACATTTAAATGAGGATCCCTTAAATCCAGTTGTATTAGCACTGACTCTTAGGATTGCCTCCTACCATGAAGAAAGAAGTCTTGGTCTCTTCCATTCCACTCTAACTGATGAAGATGCTATCCCTACAGTTGCCTAGATGCTGCCTTCAAAGATGTGTGAGTGGAGATGATAGCAATTAAAGGGAGTAACGGTGTTCAAACAGCAGGTGTTCTAACATATCATTTTCCAGAATCAGCAAACATGTTAACTTCAATGTTTCTGTCAACCTTCAAGGCACCACCGGCATAATGAGTTGATTTTCTATTATAATTATTATTATTTTCATGAAAATGAAACATAACAATTGGAATTTTTCAGATAGAGTACTGACGCCCCATCCCTGAGGCTCATGAGATTACTTTTGCTTCAGAGTATTTCAATTACCCTGCAGTGCTAAGAACAGCTACATTAACATCCTATTAATTCCATAGCAGCCATTGTTCCCTACTTGGTATCCAACAGAGTTGCCTCATAAGGCTGCTTTCTTTCCTCAGATGATTTGTACCATGCAAGAACATGACGTGTTGAACATGCCACCTGACCTACTCTGCTGTTAGCGCTGGGCACATAGTGTGGCTGAGTCATAGAAACACAGGGCTTCGTTGTCATTCCAGAGGTGTTGCATCCTGAATAATGATTCTGTGTCATTAACAAGTGGAAATCCTGGTAATTGAGCGTAGGTGGCTAATATCAAAGGTGGGTGTCATAGTCCACTTTTATTATTCTTGGAGAAAATTTTAGTACTACCCATAACTTGCCTTCTCTCACTTGTCTTAATTACCATTTACAGTTTAGGGTTTAGAGGCCAATTAACTAAATCTCCCATGTTTATAAAGAATCATAAGAAGAGGAAGCAAAGATGGTCCAGGCCAAAGAAGTCATCCTAGTTACTTTAGCTATTCATTCATTCACTCCAAAAATGAGTGAATGCCAGGTTCAGAGTCTGGCTTTACTCACAAGAAAAGAAGGGAGACAGTATAGAGAAGAAGGAACTCTCAAACTTCAACAGGCACCTTGGGCTACATGACCAACTCTTAATTCTGCCAACAGGATGCCCTTAGGTTAACTTTTCATTTTTATTAGTTAACTCTTTGCAAAAATAATTAACAAAAATACAGCTAGTTTTTCATAAGTGAAGATGATTCCTGAATAGAGATGTGGAGGTTATTGGAGTAGGGATGGGAGCAAACTTGGAAAAGTCATTTCCTGGGGGCATCTTTCATAATTTAAGAAAATTGAAAACTTCTCTGAAAAAAGATTAAAATGTTTTGGGTATGTGTCTGCCCTTCATGTGTCCAAAATGATTTCAAAAACCCATCAGTAGAAGCATTTTAATGCAAAACTGCCAATAACTTGGTCACTAAAATTACTGAATGTGGAAGAAATAAGCAGGAAAATGGGGGCGGGGGGCAGTCATGCGTGCATGCTCAGTGGTGTCTGACTCTTTGTGACCCCATGGACTATAGCCGGCCAGACTCCTCTTTCCATGGAATTCTCCAGGCAAGAATACTGGAGTGGGTTGCCATTTCCTAACTCCAGGGGATTTTCCCAACCCTGAGACTTAGCCCAAGTCTCTTGCATCTCCTGCACTGGCAGAAGGATTCTTTACCACTGTGCCACCTGGGAAGCCCAACATATTTATATGTAAATTTAAATTATTATATGTAAATGTTAGTATCTCAGTCATGTCCCACCCTTGGCGACCCTGTGAACTGTAGCCTGCCAGGCTCCTCTGTCCATGGAACTCTCCAGGCAAGAATACTGGAGTGGGTTGCCGTTTTCTTCTCCAGGGGATCTTCCAGACCCAGGGATCTAACCCATGTCTCCTGCATTGGCAGGTGGATTCTTTTCACTGAGCCACCAGGGAAGCCCTTTTAAAAATAAAATTATATATGTAAAATCAGAGTTCTTTTTAGAACTGTCATACATTCATCATTTATTTAATGATATTATTGAGCACCTACTGTATACCAAGCACTGTTTCAGGCCCTGGGAATACAGTGAACAAAACAAAGCCTGCACTGCATTGGCGTTTACATTGCAGTGGAAGAAAACAGACAGCAATGGAGTAAAAAGTAAAAGATTTAGTCAGTTAGTGAGAAGTGCCATGAATAAAATAGTGCAGACGTGGGAGCAAGAGTGCCCAAGTATGGGGGAAGGGAAGCTTGTCCTTATAAATGGCATTGTCAGGGAAGGCTTCACTGACAAGGTGGTATTTGAGAAAATGCCTGATAAATGTGAATGGAAAAGCATGGGGCTCTCTAGCAGAAAGTGAATTATAGGCACAGAGAACAGCAAGTGCAAAGGTAAAGTGGCGTGACTATGTGTGACTTCTTTCAAACACAGGCAGGAGCAGTTTCTCTGAATTTTGTAACTTGGCAGAGAGGTGGCATTGGGGTGGAGGAACACTGTTTACACAGCAAGCCATGTGACTGATGCCCCCAAAAGTTAGAGTTGGGAAGAGAAATGCAGCGGTGTGCCCTTCTATAGTATTTCTGATGTACAGATAAAAGATATACATGTACACCCGTGGCTGATTCATGTCAGTGTATTGCAAAAACCATCACAGTATTGTAAAGTAATTAGTCTCCAATTAAAATTAATTAATTAATTAAAAAAGATATTAAACCATTGCAAGGGCATAGATAATAGTAAAATGTAAGTCAAAGAATTAGAAAGTGATTAAGTTTTGAGTATTCAATACCTTTGTTTTACCATCTGAGCCACAAGGGAAGCCCCACAACTTTAACGCAAATGAAAAAAGAATTCAACTATCACAACATTGCTCATCAGCTCTACCCCAAGACAAATAAAAAGTTTTTTTAAAAAAGGAATTGAAGGTTCAGCTTCAAAAATATTAGCTTCTAACTGCATTCCCTGGTAGCTCAGCTGGTAAAGAATCTGCCTGCAATGCAAAAGACCCCAGTTTGCTTCCTGGGTCAGGAAGATCCCCTGGAGAAGGGAATGGTTACCCACTCCAGAATTCTTGCGCTTGCTTCCCTGGTTGCTCAGGTGGTAAACAATTTGTCTGCAATGCAGGAGACCTGGGTTTGATCCCTGGCTTGGGAAGATCCCCTGGAGGAGGGCAGGGCAATCCACTCCGATATTCTTGCCTGGAGAATCCCCATGGACAGAGGAGCCAGGCAGGCTACAGTTCACAGGGTCACAAAGGGTCAGACACGACTAAGCACTGCACCACTGTTTTACAGTTAATTTCATTTTAGGTTTATATAATTTAATTCATAATAAAATTTAATGTTTAGATCATTTATCTTTAACAATGGCCCTGTCTAACCACCTTGCAAAATTCCTAAAAATTTAATAGCCGCTTCTTTTGAACTTGTCCAAACTGGCTCATGCGCCCTTGGCTTTCCTCTGAGTGTGGGTTCATGGCAGAAGAAATGAGTCATCAGACTAGGATGACTCTTTAAATACTGTTGTGAGACCAGCTGTTAGGTGGTTAAAGGCAGAAGCAGGGAGATGAGTCAGGAGACTTTGCAAGAATGCTAAGGTTCAGCCTGGGTTGTGTGGAAAACCCCTGCCCCAGGTCACCGTCTCCCTTGCACGTAATTTCGGATCATTGGTGGCTAAGCTGGATCTTAGTTACTTACCATAATTCTTCTAAGGCACAAGTGTTCTTCATAGTTAATGTTTCAGAAATTGGGATGCATCTCAAAATTGATCATGTACATTTAATAGGTCCTGTTTCTTTTTTTCCTATGAAGCTGGTATTAAATCAATGCAGATCTAGCAACTGGTCACATTTTCCAACCGAGAAAACATTCCCTTTTGCTTCGTGAAACACAGAATTGATCAACCCGAAGTATTGTTTGTGGCCCACAATTGAATAAAACTGATAGAAATAGAAATATATTGCAATACGTATTTCAATATTCAATATCAATATATTCAATATTAAATATATTGAAATTGAAATATAAATATATACTCTATAAGTAAAGGCCAGGGAAAAGGAGAATGTGTTCATAGCAGAGGTAGGCACAGGAGCATCGGGAAAAGTGTAAGAGGAATCAATGAATCGAGCATTCAGGGAGGCCAGTAGGTTCTTCTCTGATTAAATAAGACAGGCAGCCACCTAGGAGTGTGATTTCAGGATCACTGCATCTCTTCCCCAGCAGCCTGCACTGTCTCCAGATGATCACTGTTAAAATGTCTAAAAACGACCCGGGAGGCCCAGCATATTCACAGAGGAGCCATTAAGAAGATTAAGGGACGGCAGTCCCAGAGGAAATGAGACAGGAAAATGTAATGAAGGGTCAGCGTTGTTTAAAGATCTAAATCAGAGTTTTTCAGAGTCAAGTAACGCCTGAACCCCTTTGGAATGTCCATCACATGCTTTTAGGGCACCTTTCTGCCAACCCCACCTCCTTTCCCCTTTGTAACGACTGTTCATCTCCATCCCTTGCTTCCTGTGGCTGACCTTGTGGTTTTTGGCGTTTGTTTGGCACACAAGCACAGATTAAGTATGCCTCTATTCTTTTCTCTCCAGCCAAGGATAATTAAATGTGTATGTTATTTTATCACACTTTGCAGTATTTAGAATGTCACATCCAAATCTCAGTTTATTAAACAACTTGAGAAACGAAAGTCATTCGATAAAAATATTTTTCCATCAGTAATTATCCCTGAGAAAGAGATGTTTCACTTTTATAACTGAAAATAAAAATAATGTAACAGGGCTATAATAGACACTGGATGACTATTATCCTTGAAATGAGTGTATACAGCGATGCTTAACGATACATTATCTGTAGAGTGTTATCAACTTAGATGAGAGCTGGAAGCTAACATGTTTGTGAGCCCAAACAAAACACGGGCACAGAGATATTCTAAATAATCCAGTTATTTGTTGGTCATCCAGATGACATTTTTAGATTATGTATCAAGTGTTTTTCCTTTAAAATTCCTAAAATAGGCCTGTAGACCACACCTCTCATTGAACGCTCACTGGAACAGCATTGGACAAGTTCAATATATTGAACAAGTTCAATATTCTTAGCATCATTAGCAATTCTGGGGTCCTCTGGCCCCCATGCCCCTCCCATCCAGCCACCCATCTCTCACTTCACAAAAACTTCTCTGATATGACCTAGATCTGTAGCTATCAGAGTTCAACTTAAAATTTTATTTGGGGAAAAAAAGAGTTTTGCTGTTACAACAATTTGAAAACCACTAATCAAGCATACAGGATCCCCCAAAAGAATGGTCTAGCTGAAATATGGTTTTAAGGGATAAGAAATAAGGAAGCACATTCCAACCTTACCTATACCACAGTTTTAAAGGTCCTTCTTGGGGGAATTATTATATGAATATCAATTTAAAAAAACACATTTTTCTATTTTAAGGAAGTATTGAAGCAAAAGCCACAATTTCCAATAGTGAGTAGAGCACAACTGATGTTTTGGAGACCCCTTAGCAGACTTACTGTTATTTAATCCTCCACAAAGTCTCAGCTCCATTTTATAGATCTAAAAAGTAAGAGATTTTAATTCAGATTGCTCTGCCTGGGTCCGAAGTCATGTTCAAACTGATGGTACTGTGTTTTAAATTCTTGAAATCTCTGACATTTCCTCAGTATTTTAAAGTAGCATGTATTATAAATAACTCTCTCCCTGGCGAGTGTTAGGTTTGGCCTTGCCCAGAATTAGTAACTGGGTTGGATGACCAGGATGACGACCCTGTGTAATCTGGGGTTCTTCACAGGGTGGTTTTGGCATGGGAGGGAGATGAAAAATAGAGGAAACCAGGCTGCAGGATTAAGCCTGAAATATTATTTGGTGGAAAAGTGTTCCCAGGCTAAACTCGAGTTCACTCATTCACTACTCCACACACGTTGTAAATCAACCAGAAGAGAGCTATTTCCATATTTTAAATTGCTGCAAAAATCTCTGCAACTTTCTCATTTTGCAGATAAAGTTTCAACATCATAGGAGGCAATGTACACTGAATTTTAATGCTCACTTCAGAAATCGCACTTACTCACTTTGTGGGTTTTTGACGCTCTTCCAACAGGCAACCGTAACCTAATTTGTTTCCAGAACGTGTTTACTTCTGTAGTTGTTGATTATTAAAATGCTTTTAAGCTTCTGTCTCAGCTGTTTAGAAAACTAAAGAAAGAATCCCTGTTGCCTTTGAATAATACCTTGCTTCTTGCTAGTGTCTCAGTGAAATATTTCAAAAATCATTTCATAATATTTTAGCTGTTGTGATATATGAGCTATATGATGAATCTTTTCAACATACTGAAAACTGGAGAAAATCATGAGACACAGAAAAACACAATAATTAATAGTAAATATTTAAATATCAATAGGGCTTCTCAGGTAAAGAATCTGCCTGCCAATGTAGGAGATGCAGTTCAATCCCTGGGTTGGGAAGATCCCTTGCAGATGGAAATGACAACCCATTCCAGTATTCTTGCGTGAAAATTCCATGGAGGAGCCTGGCAGGCTTCAGTCCATGAGGTTGCAAAGAGTTGGACAGGACTGAGCAACTGACCACACATACAGATAACAATATTTGAAAACATCACAGAAATACATTTTGAAAACATCTAAAATATCATTAAATATGTGTACTGGAAAATCCTTAAATGTAGTCTAAGCTATAAAATATATAAAAGAATTAATAATATGCATTAATGTATGTAAAATAATTTTGCATACATAATTGGAGTAAAAGGATTTACAAACCTGAAGACTTTGTTAAATATAAGCACTTTCCAAAAATGTTTAACTATCCATCATGTCAATATATATTTTTAAGTTCCTGTTTTGTGACAAGTATAGCAAACACATTTATATTTGGCATATGTAAACTTTATATACCTTGTACTTTAATAGTTGTGTCTTGTTACATAAAGTATGTTATATCTGGTTCTGTTCCCTGTCTTGGCTACTAATATAGTGACATAAATATCAATATGAGATAACATCTTATATATCATTTCTTAGAAACTGAGAGATAAAAGCACCAAATATATCCTGCAAGTCTCTGAGCTCTTAAATGATTTCTTGTGTGTTTATTTGTGTTGGAAAGAAAGAGGAGGAGGGGGAGAGGGAGGAAGTATTTGCTATAACTCATGTTGTGATTTATTGGATGCTGATCTTAAAACCACAAGATTACATTTCAAAGGTCAGCTTTACAGTCGTGAAAAACAAAAGTTCTGTGTGTTTGATACTAATGAGCCCTGTTTATTCAGTGGGTGAAGTCAGACAAATATTAGATTAAATCTAAATCACGGAATGTTCTTATTAGGCATAGAAGCTTCTCTGAGTACAGATGTGCTAATATATTAAACAGAATGCCATACAAAATATTCCCCCTGAATTACTGAAGTAAATAAGTTATGCTAATCAAATGGAGAAGGGGAATCATTTACAAAATTATAATTGACTCTAATTTTGTAAAAGCACAATTAGGAGAGTCTAATACCTTTCAAAATGTGAACTGATAGCCCCATGACACATTCCTTTGAAAAAATAAGTAAAATCCTTCTTACAAAAGCAGTTGCCATGTCCATGGGTTTATTTAGATCTTCTTCAAGCGCTTTCATTTTCAGAACATTAGTCTTCATCTACATCCAGTTAACTTACTCACAGTTCAAGTTGTTCTCACTTTTCTATTTCCTACTTTCTCCTCTCAGTGTGGTAGATCATGTACGTATTGGCCATTTAGATCATGTATGTATTTAACAAATGGTTCAGTGCCAGGCACAGTCCTTGGCACCCATAATAGAAAAATGACCAGGTGATGATCCTTGCCTTCAGGGAGTTCACTGTGTAAAAACACAGGAAGAAGTGGTAAGTCCATGGTGTTCGATCCAGAAAAGGCATCTCAGACTCAGAAAGAAGCACTTCCCAGGCAAAGAAAGGGGAAATTGTACACATGGGGAGGGAAGGGAGATATAAACATTGAAATACTACAGAGATGGAGTGGAGGAGTAGATGGATAGGGAGAAGGCTAGTTTGGAAGTATCCATACATCAGGCTTGGCCCTCATGCTTACACCCAAGTTTGATCTTCATTCTACAAGGATCAGGAGTCTCTGAAAGGTTTAAACAGTAATTGGAAAAGTCCATCTTGTGGCTGTGTGGATGGTGAGGGAGGCAGAGACCAAAAGCAGGGGCATAGCTCAGACTTTCCTAACCATTTGCTCCTGGAGCAGAGGTCCTAGACCACAGCCTAGGCCAGAGAAGCAAGCTCCAGTGAGGACAGTGAGGGGGACCTGTCACAATGTCAGGGGTAACAGGACATGGGGACCAGCTGAACGTGTGATGTAAGCAGAATAGAAACACTCAGTAGACCTCGCATGTTTCTGACTCCAGGTAGGTAATAGTCTCATCCATGAAGATAGTCATGAATGGCGGTGGGGATGGGGGATGGTCTTACAAGGGAAAGAAATGCAATTGAGATAAAAGTTTGAGGTGACTGGAAAAGCTTCCACCTTATGGAAGGCATACTTAGAGTCATGGAAGCAAGACTTTTGATAATGCCCCTAAAAATCTGAGTGTGGGCTGCTCTTTGATCAGGCAGGAAGGTTTGCCTACATATGCCAACCTTTACATAGAGGATAGTGAAGCCCTATGCACAGATATGGCTTTTAAGCAGCTAATTTTAAAAACCCTTTTTTTTCCCCCAACAAATATTTAATTAGCCCTCTTCAGTACAAGAAATGTGAGTTTTGTAACACAACTTACAAGGTTCGATGAGTGCACACAAGCTCTGGCCACACAGTATCGCTTGCTTTATTAAACTCCTTTGTATTGTGGGGGGAAAGACAAAGAAATTGGCCTTTGAAATCTGAGAGCACCTGAGAGACATAATTTGAGGCAGTGATCAGAATCAAGCTAACTGATACTCAGTGCTGGTCTCTCTTGAGTGGTTAATTCCCAGGATTTCCATAGCTGCAAAGATGATCTTAAAGATAAGGTTATGTGGCCTTCTAGCAGCTTTCAGAAAAGGAATTCTTCAAAATGAATAACTATTAAAAAAATATCTTTCCCTCAAAGTATTTGGTGATAAATTGAATGCTTCTCACTGAATTGAACATATCATGATCTAGATAGAAACTCAGTCTGAAAAAAAAAAAAACAAATAAAACATGGCACCTTTCATAGTGTCATAAGATGAGCTATTTCTGATACTTAAAGTGTCTGGTTTCTAGAGAAGGAATTTCTGTTAAAGCATGTTCTTTCTTTTTTTTTTTGGTGATACAAATGATATATTTTGTATATGACACGCCAATTTTGTTCATGTATTGGTATTATAGGTTTATATAGACTGGAAATCTACATAACCATCTCTTACAAAGAAAAACAATAGGCACATACAAGAAGAGCATCGATACTGCGTCTTGGTTAAAGTCAGCGACTTGTTTGTCAGAGATTCATGCGTGGCTCCTAGTTCAACTTTAATATTTGAGACAAAGTGGGGAAATATGGCAAATGCTATTAATAGAGATTCCCTAATAATTCATGAATGGTTTAAATTATGTATTGGAAGCTATATATATATATATATATTTTTTTGCAACTTGTTTTTCAATTTATCACATTATCACAACACATTGCTTGGTAACATATTCATGAAATTTTCCCAGACAAATTAGTTCCACTTCTAGTGTTCCTTCTTACCATTTCATTTGGAGAAAGGTATAAAAAAATAATTGGCTTTGAAAGAAGAGAAGGTGTGTCCTCTTATTATTCTGTGTTGCTGTGGTGAAGATATGAAATCAGAAGTGACAGAAAATGGAGTGGAAAAAGTCTGATATTTTTACATTGTGACCTGTTTGTGAAGTCCATGGAGTGAGGAATTTCATACACATACATACATACATACATACATACACACACACACACACACACACACACACATATATATATATATACACATGCATATGTATGTAGATATATATGTATATACATGTATATATATGTTTTAAAACTATAATAATAATACACTTACAGTAATACATAATATTAATTATTATATTATAATATAATATATTCTATAGTATAATAATTATAATTAATTATTAATTATAATAATTAATAATAATACTAAAACACTTACAGTAATGTACTCATCTTTTGTAAACTCACCTAGGCAAGTTTTAAAAAAATAAACCTCTGGATAATGCAGAGTTTTTAGATTCTGAAACTGAAAGATTCCCTACTGAGTTTCTAGAAATTTCTACAAGAACCTCTGAAACCATTCCAGGCCCTTCCATCTCTCTTCCAAAACTTCCAAATTCTTGTTTATAAACTGCATTTTCATTAATGAAAAGAAGCCATTTCTTAGAAAAGATAATCTGTTTTTCTTGCTTATTTTTCAAAAGATGGTTTTAAATGTTGTAGATGAAGATTTTTTTCCTCCATAATTTCAGATTTATGTCACAGTAGGGAAAAGATATTTATTATCCAAAGGGTAAAGAGAAGCGCTTTCGTAGGATTACCCTTTCTTTCCCCTTTGGGAGATATGAATTTCCATGACCTTCTGGTTGGAAATCAGTGAATAATTTCAAAGCCTCAAGGCATTCTGGGAGCTATGATTGTAACCAAAGGGTTCAGATCAGCGTCACACCAAACAGGAATGCACAAGGTGTGATTTCTCTGAAAATTCTGATGACCCTCATTTTGATTTTTTTTTCAATATTTCCTTTAACCAGGCCTATAGTAGACATCCAACATATACTTGTTGATTTAGTGAATTAATAAGGTATTTAATTATATAGCTACATAATCAAACTCCAGTGGTGCCATTTCTTGGTTCATGTTGAAATCTACCATTAGGGGACACATTCTATTAGACTTCCATTTGATATTTTCACTATTTTATTCTTCAAATAATTATATGTTTTTTCAAGTGTCTCCTTTCTGCCCTTTGCATCAGTCTCCTGGTAGTAGTTATCTTTAATATCTAATGTCTCAAATATCTTTAAAAGCTTTTTATTATTCAGAGATTATTTTCATTTTCCAGCATTTTCTCAATATTACTGTAGAATTTTTACTTAGGCACAGTTACTGGAAAAAATGAGAAAAAATAGAGAGATATGAAACCGTGAGAAGTCCAAAAACATAAAATATTTATTGGCATATTGCTTAAGAATATATCCATGTGTAATAAAACTGCATCAAGCAAAAGGGAATAAATACAAAAAGCTGAGGAGCAGCTCAACTTGTAGGAGAAGTTGAGTGGATGTAATTGAGGTGGGGCCCAGAGCAAGTTTCTCAAGCAGTGCAAAGTCTACTGTATCTTAAGCCTGAAAGTAGACATAATTCATTATTTTATATGTCTTTATTTTATATATAATGTTGTAATATATATTAGTATACATTACATGACAAATGTCAATAACATGTAAATATATCTTCATATAAAGGAATATATATTATTTTATCTCTGTAAAATATTTCAAATAACAAAAAATATTGGGAAGGATGATGATAAAAACCATAGGGAGACCAGGGTTGTACAAATAAAGCAATACTAATATCTATCTCTTATGTTGAGGCAGATTTCAAATTTATACCCATCATTATGAGTCTTTTATGAAAAGCAAATATAATAATGGCTTTTAGTGACATCCTTCCAGGAAGAAATTAAATTTTCTATTTGTTTTCAAAATGCTTAGGTCCTCTAAAAATTAATTTCTGGTTTATCTGTTATTTGCATGCTTCCTAAACATTTAATGTCATTTTCTCCGTAAGTAATAGAAAGGAAGGATAAAAATTATGTCAAATATTATCATTTGACAATTTGATAATTATTTCTTTATTTCTTCCCTAATTTTTTTGGACCAGTACACATGCTTTTGGTGCATATGGGATTAACATAAGGAGTTGGCAGAGTTAATTTCTGTCTTAAGGTAAAATTTCACAATATCAAATCCTTATTTTTCTGAAATAAGTTTTTTTGTTATTGAAAATTGCTTTCAGTCAGCCATTAGCTAGAAACTGTTATGGTACTTTGCAGAAATGTTTCTGGTTATAAAGATCAAAAGGTCAAAATCTATAAGATTTTGTTCATTTTTGATTTTGAGGAATTCTTTAAATTGTGTTATCTTTTTAGGAAAAAATCTATTTGTATACAAGTCATTTCCTGTTATAGTAATTTTTTTCTTACTTGAAGTTTAGGCATACATTCTAACAACTGAACTTAATATCTAAAATCCAGAAAATCTAAGATTTATGGTTGCATATAAAACCTGTATAGTTCACTCTTAAGAACGACTTTAATCCATGGTGTGACAAAGGGACTTTTACATTGATATACATGGTAATAATCCCAAAGTCTAGGGTCTTATGTTTCAGGACCAGTCCTTGGTCATTCCTGGTTACAAATTGGCAGATTGTTCTTCTAAATTATTGTTGCTTCAGTAGTAAAAACAAGAAGAGGGCCTGTATACAGCCATCCGAATGGCCATGTGGGAATGAGGTCACCACAGGTGGCCAGTTTAGCTCTGCATGTTCAGAAAACTGACTTTTTAATTCACCTTTAGAGTGAGATGGGGGAGTATTTATCCCTTGTTCCTGAATGTTCCTAACTGCTATCCGGAGTATCTCTTTTCTCACATTAAGAGTTTGGAAAGCCAGATGAGAAATTGCAAGGTGTTAGAGATCAAAGAGTTAAGCAAAAGGTCTTAGACTGCTTTGTAGACAGTCTCACACAGTCCACAATAGTGATTATTTCTGCTCCCCTATAGAAAATGGAATTCTATTTTAAATGATAATTCATTTCTTTCCACGCATCTTTTCTTTCTCAATTCTTGTTAATCACCACTGAATTATACATATGTTACATTTTCCAGTATTAAAATATGTCTTCTGTTAGGTCTTAAAATCAATATGTTATTTGGGCAGAAAGATGTTAGACTTGATGAAAAGTTCAGAAAGGATCAATTTTATCAGGGACATAATTATTCATTTTTCTCTTGGGGGGGTCATTAACTGAATGAGATCAGCTCTTTTAAATGGAAATATTTTCATTATTGCTTCACAAAGGGCAGCATGAATAATAATCATTCGCGAGTTGATTTGTTTGTAGTTGTGGACTTCTTACAGAGAGCACAATAGATCACAGTATTTGCCAAATCTCAGTGGCCTGAACTACAAAGGTTCTTTTCTTTCTTAGGTTACATGCATTTGTGTGTCAGGTAGGGAGTCTGTGGTGTGTCCTCACTGTCAACCCAAGGGGATATATCAGTAGCTGTCTGGAATTATACCAGTCACTCTGATGAAGGGAAGATGGAGCTCTGGCCATGGTGTTGAATGGGCAGTTAATTGCTCTGCCCTGCAAGTAACTATATTACAGTTGACCAGCCAAGACACATCACTTGGTCCCACTTAACCACAAGGGGGCCAAGCATTGAAACCCTACCTTTTGACCAGAAATGAAGAGAGGTGAAAAGATTTGGCAAACACTGCCGATGACTCTCCTAATCATGTATGAAGTTGCCGTCATCCTTCATGTGGGAATATTTCTATCTGGAAGGAGTAGAAACCTCGGGTTGTGTCAAACCATGTCAGTGACTACCATGATCATGTTTTAGATTCTTTTTTCTTTTTTTAATAATTACTCTTTTCTACACCCAAGTTACTAAAGAACATAAACTGATATCTTCATTAGCATATATGAGCATTACTCTGAAGTTCCCCTTTACTTCTTTAGACTATAGTTTGATTTAGGAAGAAATTAAAAAAGCAGACCAAAGTTTCTCTTCTAAATTTTAAAGTTTCATGATGGATTGTGGAGTTATTAAATTGTGATATTTACTAGTATTCAATTATATAGTCATGTATAATGTGCTTTTAGTACATTTAAAAAATATGCTATAGTTACCCAGCATTTAGAGCCCACAATACTGAATCGAAATAGTGAGGAATCTCACTTATCTGTAACCTCAGAATGAATGGAAACTATAGTGTACAAGCTGTAGGCTGTGTTGGAGGACTGCTGCTTAGATTTGTTTCTCTTCTTTCTTCTACTCACCTCTATATAGTAGAGAACTACATTTCCCAGGATCCCTTGTTCTTCCGCTGCTGAGTCAATTCGACCAATCAGAACCACTCTTGATTCCAGAGAAGGAAAAACGTCACGAGTATTTCCTCCTCCTCACTCTGTCTTCTTGTGGTGCCTCTAGCACCAGCAGCAGCTGCACTCCCCCCGTGGCTGCATAGTTGTCACCTCACACCTGTCAGAATGGCTATCATCAAAAACTCTACAAATAACAGGTGTTGTCAAGGAGTTGAAGGAAAGGGAACCCTCCTACACTGTTGGTGGGAATGTAAGTCAGTGTGGCCACTGTGGAAAACAGTATGGAGGTTCCTCAAAAACACTAAAAATAGAATTGCCATATGATTTAGCAATTCTACCTCTGGGTATATATCTGAAAAAAAAATGAAAACACTAATTCAGAAAGATAAGAGCACCCCGGTGTTCATAGCAACACTTTTTCTTTTAAATAAATGAGGTCAGTAGGATAAATGGAAAGAATAGCGGATCGGAGAAAGAAAAATGTAAATATTAGTTTCTCCTCTTTCTCTCTCTAGTTATATGATTCCAAATGAAGTGCTTCACTTCTTGTATCTCTTTTTCCTTGTTTATAAAGTAAGGATTTTGTACCATTACTATACAACAGGATGAATGAATGTCAGGAACATAATGCTCAGTAAAGGAAGCCAGTCACAAAAAGATAGGTTCAGTAAAGTTTGAGTAGAGATAGAGCTAACCTATGAAAGCATAAATCAGAATAATGGTTGTCTTGGTCTGGCAGAGGGCAAGAATTGAAACAAGACAATTTTCAAGGGTGATGACAATGTTCTTCATGGTGACAGGGGTGCTGTTTACCTGGGTGTATATATTTTTTAAAACTCACCAAGCAGTATGCTTGAGATGTTCACATTTTACTGTATGCTGTCATACCTCAATATAAAAGGAAAGGGGGTACTGAGAAAGACAATTAATTAATTAGTTAATCAAACAAAAATGGAGCTTGGATTACATGTCTTTAAGATTCTTTTAGCTCTGAAATTTGATTCTTTTCTACTGAAGAATTTGAATGGAATAAAGAAAATAGAAGGAGGGAGGAACAGAGAATATTAATAAGCTTAAAAAATTCTACAAACACATATTTTAAAACTTTTTTGGAGAGTTCATGCTTGCTTATTAAGAGAACAGGCAGTGGAAACCAACTACATAGATTTTGAGCTCGAATCCATGAGTGATTAGCTTTGGGAACTTGAGCAAATAACTTAAGCCCCATCACTGAGTTTCAACATGTTTATAACAGAGTGAATTCTTGTCTCTAACCTAGTGGATCACTGTGAGGCTTAGATGAAAGGATGCATATATAGTTTTTAGCCTAGTTCTGGGCATAGAGTAAATGCTTATAAGTGATAATGATTATCATTATGATGATGAAAAATCTTCCCAGAAATTTCTTCATATGCACCGGCAGATACATATATTAAATCCATCACTTTTTTTTACACAAATATGATCACATTATGAGGCTTCCCAGTTGACCAGTTAAAGATTCCACCTGCCAGTGCAGGAGTCACAGGAGATGTGGGTTCGATCCCTGGGTCAGGAGGATTCCCAGAAGTAGGAGGTAGCACCCCACTCCAGTATTCTTGCCTGGAGAATTCCATGGACAGAGGAGCCTGGCGGGCTACAGTTCATTAGGCACATCATTTTGCAAATTTCTTTTTTTTAATTTAATATACCTGTAGTTTTCCCATGTTAACATAGAAAGTTCTGTTTGGTAAGGGAATCATATTCATTATATGGATGGACCATGATGTATTTAACTGCTCTCCTATTAATTAACATGTAGACTCTGTTGGGTTTATTATTATAAATAATACTAAAATGGACAGTCTTACATGCAGTATTTGAAGGATGTGACGTTTTAACTGGAAAGGACTTCTAACCGTTTTACTGTCAGAGTTAACTTTTTTTTTTATTTTAAGACCAGTTCTGTCCACTAGGCTTCCTAGCTTTTTACATAAGATTCCTTAGACAGGCAGGCAGTTGATGAAACTCAAACGGATGGTTGTTATCCTTTATACTCTCAGTCTTCTACAGTGAAGCAATAGTTAATAAACCATAATTCTGAAAGAAATATATAAAAGTAAGTAAATGCTATACCACTGTCTTAGGATGGGAAATATATTTAGTGTGCTTACCAAATGTAAAAACCCAGCCTAAATGGGCATTTCTGAGCAGAGATGAGATCCTCAAGACTTGCAGAAGGAGAGGTGAATGGAACTGAGATTTCCAAAATTTAATTTTGAAACTAGAATTTGAAATTCTTTGAAAATTGTATTTAGTTGCTCTAAATACAAAGACAAGTAACTTCAAACCAGCTCATCCTAGCATCTCAAGAATACAAGGCCCTCTGGCATTATTTTCCTTTGGAGAAAAAGACCATGAAGTCATTCTGCCTTATTAAGAAACCTAGTGGGAATCAAGAAAAGTTTTAATAAGCTTATAGCTACTCTTGACAGTTGAGTAGTAAATACTAAGCATTACTTCATAGGAATGAGTAAGTATAACACCTTCACAGGCTGTTTCTATAACATATGGACTGTTAAGTGCTTGAGAAATAATTTGTTTGTTTTTGCAGCTCATAGTTTAATGTAATGAAGCACTATTGAGTTGAATAACTAGACAAGAAACTCCTTACTTATGGGGAATTATATTCTGAATTAATGAATTGCAAATTGTAAGCCAATCCAACTCCTATAAATATTATGGAAAGAAGTAGCAGCTCTACCTACACAAATTTTCAAGGCAAAATTATTCCGTGACGAGAAAAAGATTTAGAGCATAATTAAGGTTCCTAAAATATAAGTACTTAAGAAGAAACTTACCATATGTTTAAAATTATCCAAGACTGCATTTATGATCTGTGATAAGTATATATTTTCTGGAATGCAGAAAGCCTCTTTAAAGGTTTTCTGTTTTATTTTTATGGCATTATTGTGCAGTTCACCTCTTGCAATTCATTATGGGCTTTAAAAATTCAAAAAATAAAACAAAGATTTTTATTCTGTGCCTGTGATAGTTATTTCACTTCGCACAGAAAACACTAACTCATTAGTAAAAATACAAATAACTTAAAAGGATAGACTTAATAAGCTGTTTTCTGAGAATATTTTGTTAACACAGCTCTGTGATATAAGCACAGAGTTTTATTCAAGTCTGAATGTTAATTAATTGGAGAAGTATGGTCTTGGGAAGGTCTTCAGTCTCTGTATACAGGAGATCATTAAGAAAAATGTATAATCTTATGGATCATTTTTTAAAATGGTTTTAGCATTCAAAAAATAGGCACAACACATAAATAGGGGAGAGCACTGAATCTAAAGCCAGAACCCTTGGTATCTAAACAGGCTGCATCCCAAAATAATTATGGAACCCTGGGCAAGTTCTGAACACCTGTGAGTCTGTTTCTTCATCTCTTAAAGATGTAAGATAAGATAGAATTTTCCGGCCGTTAAAAAGAATTCATTTGAACCAGTTCTAATGAGATGGATGAAACTGGAGCCCATTATACAGAGTGAAGTAAGCCAGAAAGATAAAGAACATTACACCATACTAACACATATATATGGAATTTAGAAAGATGGTAACGACAACCCTATATGCAAAACAGAAAAAGAGACACAGAAGTACAGAACAGACTTTTGAACTCTGTGGGAGAAGGTGAGGGTGGGATGTTTCGAAAGAACAGCATGTATATTATCTATGG
This sequence comes from Cervus canadensis, assembly GCF_019320065.1. NCBI lineage: Eukaryota > Metazoa > Chordata > Mammalia > Artiodactyla > Cervidae > Cervus > Cervus canadensis. The sequence continues at coordinate 19,636,498 of NC_057394.1, read as the reverse complement.
TGAAACAGATCACCAGCCCAGGTGGGATGCATGAGACAGGTGCTCGGGCCTGGTGCACTGGGAAGACCCAGAGGAATCGGGTGGAGTGGGAGGGGGGATCGGGATGGGGAATACGTGTAAATCTATGGCTGATTCATATCAATGTATGACAAAACCCACTGAAAAAATAAATAAATAAATAAAGGGGGAAAAAAAAAGAATTTTCCTTCTTCAGAGTGTCAGGCTTAAGGATGTGAATAGCTAGTGCAAGTGAAGGTGTTTTAAGAGCAATTCATTGGATTAACAAAAGTTGTAATGAAAAATAAAAACTAAAAGAAAAGCAAAGGCTTTCCTAGTCAAATAATCATCAAGGAAAACATAGATTAACCTGAATGTGAGACAGAGGGGTTGGGGGGGTGGGGATATTTCTCAAAAGTGAAAAGTAAAATGAATGTCGCTCACTTGTGTCTGAGTCTTTGCGACCCCGTGGACTGTAGCCCACCAGGCTCCTCTGTCCATGAAATTCCCCAGGCAAAATTACTGAAGTGGGTTGCCATTTCCTTTTCTGGGGAATCTTCCCAACCCAGGGATTGGACCCAGGTCTCCTGCATTGCAGGCGGATTCTTTGCCATCTGAGCCACCAGGGAAGCCCCTTTATGAAAGACTGTAGTGAACAGGTTCTGCCTGTAACTTCGGTTAACCGTGAGAACCCTCTCTGTCCCCTGCAAATGAAGCATGTGGAGAACACCCCTGGGAAAAGGTAATTCCAGACACAAGGGGGCTGTTGTGGCTTTACAGGTAGGAGTTAGCATGTGCAGTACAGACAACTCAGTGGGGCAAAGCGGCTGCAGCATGGATGGATTCATGGCTTCTCAAGAGTGATTCTAGCTGAACATTTCCTGTCTGCTTCCTGTAAATGTGTTTAGTATCAGACCAGTGTCGTCATAGTTCCATAAAACTATTCCTCACATGTGATGACCTCAGTACGATTCAAATGTAAGTACCTTAGGGATGACGTGTTTTTAACAAAGTTTACCTCTCCATTTTGAACATGTGCAAATCTTGAAATTGTCACTAGGACCGTCATCATTCCTGAGTTTCCTAGTCTAACCAAGACACTGGGGTCTCATGGAAGAAGCTCCTTGGAGAGGTTATTTTATCTATCTTGGACTTGTTTTCTTGATTTATAAAATGAAAGAAATGAAGAGATTCCCTTCTCCCCCCATAGAAAACAAAGATCTTTTCTATGTCTAGCAATCTCTACAGATCAGCAGAACATCCTCTCCAAGGCCCCACCTGGGTCTCTCATAACATTTGAAGTTGTCCCCTTCTCCCTCATCTAAATTAGCCTTAAAGTCTAGAATATTATTGCCATAAGCCTTACGGTGGCCCTAAAGGTAAAGAACCTGCCTGTCAATGCAGGAGATGCAAGAGACATGGGTTCAGTCCCCTGGAGTAGGAAATGGCAACCCACTTCAATATTCTTGCCTGGGGAATTGCATGGACAGAGGAGCCTGGTGGGCTACAATCCATGGGGTCGCAAAAAGTTGGACACAACTGAGCACACACAATTACTTAGATGAAAGGTACAGCAATTACAGGGCACACACACACAAAAGCCATTCAATCTTTCTCCTAAGTTTGGTTAGCTTCTTAGGTCAGATCACTGTCACTATGTCAGCTGCTGAAACAGAATAATCTATGGTATCCACCAAACACCTGCTCAAGACCCAGCCTGTGGATATATTTGCTAAAGTAAACAGACTATTTCAAAGAGTTGGTTCTAGAATTAAATATGCCTGGCAGGCAGGACAAATTGAAAGATACCTGCAAATAAAGTAAAATAAAATTACAAAGCTCCAGATACATTTTGAGTGTTTTAGCAGATTTTGATATTCCTGTAATGGATATTGTTAAAATGTCAACTTGAACTCATGACTAGCTTCTGAAATATTATTCGCATGGAATGCTGATTCTCATTCTGGTACTTGAAGAGCAGCCTTTGCCTGGTCGTTCATTCAGGAGACAATGAGCATTTTCTGTGTGTCAGGCTCTGGACTAAGAGAAAAAATGGACACTGGAATTAGAAAATGACCTTATGATTCTGTCTTGGGTTCCATAGGTATTCAGAAAAGATACTAACAGCCCCCCTCCCCCGCCGCCCCTCCCACCTACACACAACAAAACATCTAAGTGCTTTAAATACACAGGGCCCTAAATAAAATTATAACTTTAAAAACTATTGTGTGAAATAGCATATTATAAAGAGCACAGTAAAAACATCATGATTTTTAAAACTTCATGCTTAGAAACTAAAAAGCCCAACTGAAATCGGAACAAACAGGGAATGACTACAAAATCAGTCGTTTCACCTTCCACAAGCTATATTGGTAGCAAGTGTTTAATTTTGTATTTTAATTTTAATATATGCATTAATTCCTAGGTCTCACCTATGAATGGTATGCCATCTTGAACCTAAGACTTCCATTTCCCTTTATGAAACAAAATTAAAACAGAGACCCTAAGGTCAAGTAGAACTTGAAATTTTCTAGGTATGATTTCACAAACACAGGGCTTCCCTTCTTTTTTTTTTCACAGTGTATGAGCACTTCAATGATTATTATTTGGAGGAGAAGAGGGTGGGAAAGTAAATAAGTGTACCCAAAAACACACATAGCTTTTTTTTTTTTATTCCTCTCTGCTGAATGTTAAACTCATTAAAAGAACAAGAAGCATTTCATGGATTACTGATAACAGTACCTCTGTCACAGACAGGAGGCCAGATTAGCACCGTAAATGGAACCATTGTGTGCACTATCGAATGCGAGATATTCATCCTCAAAACTGATCCGCCTCCCGCCAAAGACAGGTAGACATAATGAATACACAAAAGCAAGCTTTTATTTTTTTTTTTTCCTGGAGCTTCAAAACAAGTTATTAGGATGTTCATCATCAGCTGCAAACAGCGTTTCAGGAGAAAACAGCAAAATCCACATAAATATGTGTACCATCAATATGCTTGCCCAGTTCAACACGCATTTACCATGCAGTTAAAAGCTAATATTTTAGAAGCCAAATTTTATATATATTTTTTTAAGCTCTGTATTGGGGTATAGCCGATTAGCAATGTTTTGATAGCTGAAGTCTTTTTTCATTTACATAAAAGTTGCGACAAATTGGAAATAGTTGAATTCAGATCCCTAGCTCCAAATACTGAATTAGTAAATTTAATTAAAATCTGTTAGCATTAGATAGTCTTTTTTTTTTAAGTTTTATTTGTTTAGTTTTGGCTGTGCTGCAGTTAGTGGTGGTGGGGGGAGCTACACCTTCTTGTTGCGGTATGCGGACTTCTTATTGCAGTGGCTTCTCTGGCTGTGGATCACGGGGCTCTAGGGTGCGTTGGCCTCAGTGGTTCAAGCCCCCAGGCTCCAGGGCACAGGTTCAATAGTTGTAGTACATGGGCTTAGTTGCTCCTTGGGATGTAGGATCTTCCCGGATCAAGGATCACACCCTCGTCTCCTGCACTGGCAGGCAGATTCTTCACCACGACCCACCGGGGAAGCCCCTCATTAGATAGTCTTTTGAAGATTAGGCCTTTTGACCCCTTCATCTCAAAGATGGGAAGTGAGATCTAGAAACCCTAGCTAATGGCAGTAGAAGACAAGGATGCAGGTCCCAGCTCCAAGTTCATCACTGTTTCCTCTACGCTGTGCTAGTCTGTCTCTCTACCCAAGTAACCCCCTAAGAAGGGCCACGTTTCCATAGTTTGTCAACTGTCTTGAAAGTGAGGTCTCCTGGCGCTATGTGTCCCCTTCATGCTGAACGCCTCAGTTTGGCCTGTTACAATATTTTATTTATTCATTAGAACCCTTTATGCTCATAAACATGCCCATTAGTTTTACAAATTACCACATTACTCATAAATGAGTTGTCCTCCTAATATAGCACATAACTTATTGTTGCATTTTATTGGGCCATTTATAATAAAATTATGGAAGGTGTTAAATAACCCTTAGAGAAAAAACAAATTCATCATTTTAGCAAAGGCATAAGTGTTCCATTTTCTTCTTAGGTATTTGTAGGAGATTTATATTCATAGTATGACGCTGTTCCTTAAGAGGACTCCTGGGTTTCTATCTGGGGCCAGACCTCTTGCCTTTTCACTAGATTGCTTATAAAAGTTAAAGCCACTTATGGTGTTCTTATTTTCACCATCTAAAGAAAAATGATTTGCTCTTTCCAAATCACATGAGATCTGTTTAATTTGTTCTTTAAGTCAGCAATTAATGTTCAGCGCCACAGCCTGAAATCACGTCTCGTTGTCACCCGCTCTTCAGAGAAACGTTGGCACTAACACGTGTGACCTGCAAAAAAGCAGCCACCTCCTGTAAAATCTAACAGTGTTTTCTTCTAAAGTAAGAGATGTGGAGCCCCACATTTCAGCTCCCCTTTGGAGTCACTGAAATGGTACATATATAGCTGAAATCAAAGATGCCCTAATCACGGGACTCCCACAAAATCTCTTCTTTTTCTTCTTAGCAGTCACAGATATGAAAGTTTTCTGATGGGGCCACCAAGAACCATATTAGGAATTAGCCTCATCAAATGAAAGCTGATATGCAAAGGAAAAAAAAAAGTTAAGACACACTGAATTAATTATATCTGAGATTTGACTTACACATTAGATGATTAAATATGTGCATTTGAATGAGCCCCTGAAGGTAGTCTACTTACTTTAAATAATTGTCCAGGGCCTTTTGGCTAAAGTGACTTTTCCCCCGTAGCCTGCTTTTGTTATCTTAATTTTTCAGTGTCTTAATTTCATGCTTTCTCCATGCCCTACCTTCAGTTAATTTCAATAAGCGTTTGCAGAAAACAAAATATGCAGGGGACAGTCCTAGAGCCTGCAGGGGAATGGAAAATTGAAAAGGTGGAGCCCACTTACCCCCTAGGGGCTGTCTCTCTAACGCAAGAGACAGATTCACATGGTTAATGCATTAGCCATTATACCAATAACTCCAGCCCAAACACAGATTCCTGTCATTTACGTCTTTTTTTTTTTTATAACAGGAATTTATTAAATCAGGTGCTGAGTTAGCAAGAATAGAGTTGGGGGGCGGGGAACAAAACCTCTTTGCTTGCAGAATAGCAGGAAAACAGACAGACAGCTGCTTTCCAGTACAGGGTAGTGAGCACCAAGTCACCCCCAGCTTGGGATCCTTCAGAAGTACCAGGCTTGGGGCCTCCTGAGAGTGCTTGGGCTTGTGCTCAGTCACTCTATCATGTCCAACTCTTTGTGACCCCATGGAATGCAGCCCACCAGGCTCCGCTGTCCATGGGGTTTTCCTGGCAAGAGTATTAAGAGTATTGGAGTGTTTCCATTTCTTCCTCCTGGGGATCTTCCTGACCCAGGAATCGAATACGTGTCTCCTGTGTCTCCTGCATTGCAGGCGGATTCTTTACTGCTGAGCCACCAGGGAAGCCCATGGAGGAGTTGAATCCTAAAAAATTCTGAGTTTGGCAGACAACATCAGAAGTCAAAGCAGTTTCCCAGTGGAAGAATAGCACCTCTAAGCTGTAGTTGTTTCTAGTATTTTGAATGTCATGGAGAAATCAAATTTCAAAAAGTATTTAGGAAATGGATATAAAGTCACCAAATATTTTTATTGCCAATTAAGATCATTCTTAAAACAACCAGCTAGTCTCACCATGATTATTTTAAAAGAAAAGGATGTTTCAACACCAAGATCATAAAAAAAGGAATAATCTTAGAATAAAGGACAATCATTTAACTTAAATAAGTTTAGCATCATTTTCTCCCCATTTTTCATTACCAGTGATATTTGTCACACCAAGCATTGTTCTTGGACCCACTACTGTGAAACACTAGATTGGAATTTCAAGTCTTTGGGGCCACTGCAAGCAGTTTCTAGAGAGGAGAGTACAGAGGGGCGATGAGAGAAGAGGCTTGTGTGAACAGACTACACATGAAAGATCTTGGAAGACTGTGCTGAGGAATTTGGCCTTTTTGGTTCTAAATAATGCACTGGGGAGCAACTGAAGAAATCTTATAAACTCTGTACCATGAGATTGTTACAGAAGGATCACCTGGACACACTGGGGCTGACTTTTTATGATATAGTATGAGTTAGCTGGACCAAAAAAAATTAATAATACAAGAGGCCAAGCTAGTAGATATGGAGAAAATAGGAGGAAATGAACAGATTCAAAGTGAGAAATCTGAGTGGCCATATTGGGCCAGTAAATACATTGAGAAGTATAGACATTTAGGAGATTTGAGTTACACTGTTAGGACTCAATGATTGGATTTGGAAGAAAGGAGAAAAGGGGGAAGTCATGAAAACATTCTAAATTTTTGAGTGTAACACTTGAGTTAATAGGTGAGAATGTCTCAATTCACTCTAGTAGCAATCTCAAAAAGAGAAGCAGATGATGGGGAGCTGAGGGGAGTTGGGGGTTTGATTTTAGATGTGTTGAATTTGAGATGTCTTTAGGACGTCTAGATGTTATCTAGCAATTGAAGACATGATTCTAGGGTTTGAGGACAGGTGATCCGGAAAGCCAGAGGTGAGGATATGGAGAGAGTCTATTGTTGAGAACAAAACCCAGAGTGAAATCCTGGTAAACAGGGACACTTAGAGGAAAGTCAGAGGATTTGTGGCAATGGCTATAATTGCTATAATACAAGCAAAGTGCAATGGAAATATAGAGGTGTGAGAGACTCCAAGACCTGGGATATGAGCTGAGCTTCAGATAGTGAGGTCTGCATGGGCGGTGCCTAAAACAAAGACATTCTTTCTGGGCAGAGACAAGGAGAAAAATTTGGCTTCCTTTTTACTCCGAAACAGTGCTTCTGGACGGGATCTCCCCCACCCTAAAACAAAGACATTCTTTCTGGGCAGAGACAAGGAGAAAAATTTGGCTTCCTTTTTACTCCGAAACAGTGCTTCTGGATGGGATCTCCCCCACCTAGGGATGGAACCCAGGTCTTCATTGGTGGGATTTTCTTTGCTTTGGTGGGATTTTAGCTGTTGCTCTTTTCATTCTCTACTGGAATGAGTGGGGTGATGCTGCTATATGATGAGGTTCTTTCTCCTTTATGGTCTGAAAAAAAAAAAATGCTTGGCTGACTACATAGACTGCTCTTTTTTGTATTTTGGTTTGGGCAGAAGAGGGGAGCATTCTGTCAGACCCCCACCCCCCGTTGGCTTTGACAGAGAATAGCCCCCGATTGAGTTCCTAACTATCGAAAAAATGAATCCCTCCCTCTGCCCTATCCTCAGCAAAGTTGGGTCCCTCCGCCTTTTTTTTCCTTTTTGCACTTTTTAAAAAATGATCTCCGTTAGGGACTTCCTGGTGGTCCAGTGGTTAAGACTCTGCACTTCCAGTGCAAAGGGCACAGTTCAATCCCTGGTCAGGGAACTAAGATCCCACATGCCCTGTGGTGCGGCCAAAAGATTTTTAAAAAATCTGAGTTGGGGATACATGTAACTCCATGACTGATTCTTGTCAAAGTATGACAAAACCCACTTCAATATTGTAAAGTAATTAGCCTCCAACTAATAAAAATAAATGAAAAAAAAAATCTGAGTCAGGTTTATATTTTTCTTTTGCTTTTATCAAATTTTCTTCGGCTTTTAATGGTTTATTATACATTACCACATATAACTTCAAGTTTAGGAAATAAAAGCAATACAAGCAAAACCCTTGACCAGGAGTGATTTGAGTGGAATTTGCATAATACAAGATGTAGTACTATCAGGACTGAGGGTCTCTGTGTTCATTATCATGTTATGGTCCAACAATTCACATGTAGTTTTCATTTGAATTAGTAAATGTGAATTCTGTCACAGTACAGGAGAGTAGTTTGTGCTTGACGAGGAACCTGGATAACCAGAGCTTCACATGCAGTACTGAAAAATGTGTTTAGAATTAGAGCCAAGAATAAAATTTTTATTGAAAATAATAATGATGAAGTTACCATTTATTTCCCCTTTACTCTGGGCCAATGGCTGTCTTAAGGATTCACAAGTTGTGGCTCATTTAATCCTCACAAGAGTAGCTAAGAACTGGCATGTCCCCATTTTACAGATGGGAGACTGAAGCTCAAAGAAGGTAAGAATTGGCGTCAGAACTGGGACTGAAATTCAGACCCAAAGGCAGTGCTTTCTACATATTTGTTGAGAAATGTGTCTTCTCTAACTGGATGACTATCTTCTAGGCCATCAAAGTCCTCCAGAAGTGAGGATAGTGTTAGGGAAGACTCCTATTTAAAATAGAAGGTCCAAGACCGCTGGGAGCAACTCCCACTTCTCTGAATTTTGCTGTCACAAATCATAGCTATTTTTACAGCCGTCAATGTCACCTTTGAATGTTGTAAAGAGAAAAGACGAATAACAAACCCACTAAGAAAAAAACTTTCAAATGATATAAATAAGTAAATGTAAATATACCTCCTTAGTATTCCAAAAAGTAAGCAGAGATTGGTTAAAATAACATATTCATATCAAACATGTTGAACTGAGGGGAAAAAAATCAGAATTTTCTGACAGTGATCTATCCATTATGACTCAGTTATCGTTATAGAGTATGCACTTAACAAAAAGAGAGACAGTAAAATCATTCAGTGAATGAAGGGAAAAAGCCCAAAATTCTCTTCCCAGTGTGTTGCTCATTATGGTTTCGGGTTTAAGTTGCAGTTGGAGAATTCTCATTAGAAGCTGTGTTTATTTCAATCTCCACTTTCCTCCTTTGTTGGTATAAGTACTTTGAAAACAACATATTCTTTATAAACATAATTCTGTATCCTGTGACAATCTACCTGAAATTTTATTGAATATCCTATTGACTACCCTCTTTCTTAAGTTAAATGTTCTAGAAAGCATTGTTGTTATAGAGTTGTTGGTATTTTATCATCACCCCAGGGGGAATTTAGAATCTATTCCTATATGTGAAAATACAGTGGCAAGAATCCCCACAAACACACACATACACACACACACATATACATACACTTTTCACCAATGAGAATTTTAAAAGAATATGAAAAACCTATGATTTCTTCCCTTGGCCTCTATAGTGGTAAGGGAGAAAATCCAGAAGTTCAAAAATATGGTCCTAATGTGATATATCAAAATAGGTGGCATAATTTGTAAGTCTATTTTACTTTAATAGGGAAAGTGGATCACTTGTCAGCATGAACATACACACATCTCACTATAAAATAGTATATGCTCTGGTAAACCTTAGGAAGATATAGAAAAGTGCACATTTTACCAATGTATCATCCATAATCTCATAAACCAGCTTAAACCACTGTTAATACTTTTGGATTTTTCCTTTAATACAAAATTCTGCTTTAAGTAACTAAAATAACTCATATATTGGTAAGTGGAGACCAGGACTATTTTGGTTAAATGTCTCTGAATGCATTAAAAAATAAACCATAGCAAACAGACTCCTTGGAGTCATTTAAAGTAGGCATCACTTTACTCTACTCTTCTTCCTGTACTGAGCTTTATTATATTCACACATATATTTTGTCATGTATTTATTATACTATACTATGCTATACTACACCATATGGTATTATATTCTATTGCATGGATTGCGGTGACTAGACATCAAGTTAGGGATGGGACAAGCTACATCATGATGCTTAGTAGTTAGGAACCATATTCTGTGTTGTTATATCTTCTGAATCACCTGTATGTAATATGAAATATGGACTGGATAAATTCTCATTAAGTTGTCTTCTTTATATCACCAGATAGCAAATATATCCTTATTACACTTGATCAGTGCAACACATTTCCAATAATGAACCAAAAATTTACCTTTTGGACGACTCTGCCAGAGCAAAATCCAAACTTATTACAAAGGAGAAATGAACATTAGAATTCTTTTGTATTCTGCAATAAATAAATACATATCTTAGAAATGATTTATTTTTCTACACAATGTAGAGTGTACACAATTTCTACACAATAAAGGAGTGTACTGCCATTTAATCTAGAGCACAGCTCTGTGGAAATGATGCGCCCTGTTCCTTCCTCCTCTCCTTCCCCTACCAACCCCCTCTTCCACCCGCTCCATCCTTCTCCTTGTTAGTAAGTACCTTTTTATCCCCTACATGCACATGATTGAGTTTAGAAGATTCACCTAAACTGCTTAAAGGCTTTATTCAGATACTTATGAAAGTTTTTATTCCTGACTGCTTTTTTTTTTCTTTTCCTCTTTTTCTTCTAGACAAGTTCCCTAATCTTGAAACTTTCCAGTTACCATTTGCACTAGTGTTCTTGTATTATTTTGCTTGTGCATCAAAGAAGCATTCTCATCATTGACAGATAACTTTTCATATTAAAGAGAAAGATATACTGTGAAAGCAACAGTATAGAATTTCTAGTTTGTTCATTTTTAAGAATGTGTGAAGTTATTTCTCTTTATAGTACTTTGTAGGGAGTTTCACTGTATTACTTTTTACTGGGATTTTTATGACCAGCAAAGAGAGAAGTTGTTTTAGTCTAGGAGAATCTCTCATGGCTTTTATTTCCATTTTAATTCAGACTTGCACTAAGGTTTTGACAGGCAGTATTTCTATATAGGCAGCATGATCTTTTCAAAGTATTTGATTTGGGGAATCTAGAAGTTCCATGATAGTCAAACCTCAGATTTAAGAATCATCTCAGACATCTTCTCAGAACCCCTGATTACTTTTAATTCTGAAGTCAGAAAATGCAGAAGTATGCTATTTGTGTGCTTCCCATTCCAACCCTAGAGAACCAGTCAGTATACAGCTGTCGCAGCCTAAGGGTCCTCTTGATCTGGACATGACCCATGGTCATATCGCATTTCAAAATGTATAGGCACATATTTTGTTTCAACTGAAGCAAAGCTGCTAAAAGTTTAATTTTGTCCTGATGGGAAAATGAAGAAATTTCCTGAAGGAAATACAATAGCATTATCATTAAACACGTAGACACTCACTGTCTTAATAGAGCCATTACCCTATTTACAAATATGTAACAAAAAGATGTTGAGAATTATCCAGCTGAAGGGAGGAAATAGCAGTGTGTGTTTTCCCACCAACAAACAAGCAGCTGTGACCAGACGAGACGACATCTGTAACAGCGTGGTGGAAACATAGACTTTATTGTTTTAATAACAGGGCAGAAGCAGTAGTTGTTATTTTTTCCAATCTATGACCCCAAAATGTGTGCAGTCTGGATTTCCTTCCATGAATGGTCTCTGTCAGACATTCTTGATCCAGACATCTCAGTCTCTACTCTACCTCTTAGGTTCTGTTCACTCTCACACACAGACACCCCAGAAATGGAGCATTCCATGCATCCATTTTCCAAGGTTAATAGCCGCAAGCTGATCTGTTCCGCTCCTGGTTGTTTTGTAGGAAAAGATCATTCTTTGAGAGAGAGAGAGTGTGTGTGTATGTGTGTGAGAAAGAGAGAAAGAAAAAGAAAGAGAGAAAGGAAGAAAGGGAGCTTTCTTTCATATAAGAGAAAGAAAGGGAGCGTCAATTCTCTGCAAACATCAGTTTAACTAAAGATATACAGACTGTCCCTGACTTAAAATAGTTTGTTCAACTTATGATTTTTTGACTTTACAATGATGGTGCAAATTGATATACATTCAGTGGAAACCTGACTTCAGATTTAGAATTTTGATCTTTTCCTGGTCTAACTACACGCAGTTTGATCCTGTCTCATGATGCTAGACAGCTGAAAAGAGCTGCAGCTCGCAGTCAGCCACCAGACCCCTGGGGATGGGGGTGGGGGTGGAGGTTAAAAACCAATACACTTAGGACCCTTCTGCACTCAGACAACCATTCTGTTTTTTACTTTCAGTAAAGTAGTCCAAAAAAGTTGCAAGAGATGTTCAACATTATCAACATTATAAAATAGGCTTTGTGTTAGGTGATTTTGCCGAACTGTAAGCTAATTTAAGTGTTCTGAAAACATTTGTGTTAGGTTAGGCTAAGCTATGATATTTGGCGGATTAGGTGTTTTAAACGCATTTTCAACTTAATGATATTCTCAATTTACAATGGGTTTATCAAGAAGTAACTCAGATATTAAGTGTGGGTATAGGAAGATCTGTACCTTCAATTTACAAGGAATTTTCTGAAATTCCTGAAATCTGAAATTTTCTGAAATCTGAAAAAGCTCCTTACCCCAACTAAAAAGAAGTGAAATGCTCTTTTATTCTTAAATCTATTTAATTTGATATAGTATAAAGTGATTTTTGAGGCTACAATGATAATGCCTAGCTGGAGTTAATATTCTCACTGCATGGAATAAAAACTGAAAAATTTTAACAGTTCTCAAAATATGGAGCAGCTTTATATATTTAACGTATATACTATAAAATCCCTAGGAACAAGCCTAAGAAAAACTTAGTGGACAGAAAGATTTGTAGAACTAAAGTTAAGAACAATAACTTTGGAAGTCCTATAGTTCATGAGAAAAAAAGAGTTCGAAATACTGACTAGAGAATAAGTTCCTTAAGGATCTGAGATTTTGTTTGTTTTGGTTTGCTGCCTAAAATAATGCCTAGCACTTAGTAAACAGTAAATATTCATTAGATGACTGGATAAACAAGTGGATGGACAGACAGATGGACAGATGGATAAAGCACATTAGAATTCTAGCTTGGCCACTTACCTGGCACTCTTCATTTAAAGCGCTTTCTACATGTAGATGCATAGTTGTATTACCAGCACTATTCATTTATATTCAAATAAAGTTTTGAAATTTTTTAACTTGTCAATTTAGAGTCAGATTACATCCTAAAGGGCCCTTCCTGGTGGCTCAGATGGTAAAGAATCTGCCTGCAATGCAGGAGACCTAAGTTTGATCCCTGGGTCAGGAAGATTCCCCTGCAGAAGGGAGTGGCAAGCCACTCCAGTATTCTTGCCTGGAGAATTCCATGAACAGAGGAGCCTGGTGGGCTATGGTTCATGGAGTCATAAAGAATCAGACACAACTGAATGACTAACACTACATCCTAAGGAAAATAAGCTAATAGTAAATCATCCAATGTATCAACAGTCTCATAGCCCAGCTTCTTCGGTTAATTTGTTTGGGAATTAAGGACCAGAAAGATTAACTGATTTGCCTAAGTTCTCTTTCATATAGTTGGATTAAAGTATAAATTTGGATATGTTGTATAACTTTGTAGAAGTTATCACCTGATAATTCTACACTAGTTGCCTTATTAAGTCAGCAAATTCATGACTCATTTCCACAAATCCATGTGGAATTTTCCAAGTTTTGGAGGAATCTAAAGATGATTGGAACTTATTCTCTAGGAGATAATAAATTAAAGAAAACACACATAAATAAGTAAATATGTCATTCTAAAGAAGGGAACATGTGCTGTGGTAGATGTATAAACAAAAGGTAGAAGGAACACAAAGAATGGAGCAACTAACCCAAACTGGAGGTTTGGGAAGAGAAAATATAAGCATTATCTTGACAGCTGATAGGAAGACTAAACAGACTTGTCAGTGTCTGCAATTAAAGAAATCTGAGAGGCCTCGGCTTTCATTATAGTCAAATTAAATGACTATAAAAGAATCAGAAGGATTCATTTAAGTGAGCAACTAGCCAGTGCCATTCATTTAAAACCACATCAACATATGCAAGGAAGCATGCTATGACAAACCTAGATAGCATATTAAAAAGCAGATACATTACTTTGCAAACAAAGGTCTATATAGTCAAAGCTATGGTTTTTCCAGTAGTCATGTATGGATATGAGAGTTGTACCAAAAAGAAGGCTGGGCACCGAAGAATTGATGCTTTCAAACTGGGTGTTGGAGAAGATTCTTGAGAGTCTGTTGGACTGTAAGGAGATCAAACCAGTCAACCCTAAAGGAAATCAACCCTGAATATTCATTGGAAGGACTGTTGCTGAAGCTGAAGCTCAAAATACTTTGGCCACCTGATGCAAAGGAGTCAACTCATTGGAAAAATCCCTGCTCCTGCGACAGATTGAAGGCAGGAGAAAAGGGGACGACAGAGGACAAGATGGTTGGATGGCATCACGAACTCAATAGACATCAGTTTGAGCAAGCTCTGGGAGATAGTGAAGGACAGGGAAGCCTGGCGTGCTGCAGTCCATGGGGTCACAAAGAATCGGACATGACTGAGCGACTAAACAACAGTAGTTTTGCTAGTTCCACTTTGTAGAAGCTCACAGCATGATTCAGGATCATGTCACATGTTGTGTCTTCAGCAATTCTGTGAGCTCCTTGAAGTCTGCACCTTGTCCAACTTAGTATCCCAAGCATTCAACAGAGTGCCTGGCACATTGTAGATAAGCAAGAAATGTTTTCTTAAATTGACTTACACTCACAACCAGTATATTAAAAACAAAATAATAAAAAAAAGGACAAGCTGCATGATTTTCTCTAGACACAATTGTAATTTACTATCCTGGACAGTCTCACCAATCAAACATTTATCTCCAGTCCTTGAGAGGTTAATTTTCCTTCCACAATTATTATTAATACCTTTTACCAACTTGGGACCATAGCAAAATTGAACTTATGAAAAATGCCTGGTTTTTTTCATCCTTGGAATAATTATACCTTTCAAAAAACTATCTTTTGGGGGTTTCCAGACAACAGTGTTTTTCAAATCTCAGGTTGCAAAAGCTGAATCATTTTATCAATAATGTGTAAGATAGAGACATGTCCAAGGTTACTCAAGCAGGGTCATAAATCAACTCCTAGACGATATGTCTCCTAAGATTAAAAAAGAGAGATCATATAACATTTTGTAGATGGAAAGTCTCACACAAGTTGTCATACGTTAAAAATGATCCAAAAAGGCAATTGCATAGAAATACAGTAGTTATCAAGCTGATCAAAAGCATATAGGTAATTTGGAAATAAAATGAGTGTTGATAATTATATTAGCATTACAGTTTGGCAAAATACATTCGTGTTTTCATTTGCCAAATGAAGAAATAGGTTGGATATATTTCCACTATGAACATAGAAAAGCAATAAAATATTGCAAATGAATGATAATGTTTTTCATTCGTCCTTGAAGTCTAATTCAAACTTTCACTTCCTTCCTATTAAAGGCAAGTTATTACCTTAGATTTCCTGAAATCACTGTATGCTTTTAAAGTACCTACTGATATATTTGGATACTACTGAATTTAAAACAGAAAATGGCCAATGCCAGATGACCCTGACTACAATAAACTTAGAAAATTGAAGTGATTATAAAGCAGTTTGCAAGTAAAAAATCATTTTCTCAGTATTCTTAAATCTTTCACTAACCCTACTTCTTACTGTATCTTCTCCAGCTCAACTCTCCTTAATTCTTTTCACATAGAAAGACTTCACAATTATTTTCCCACCATTTCTGTTAGACCCATAGCCAAGCCCCATACCTTGCTTACTTATTTCAGTTCAGCATCATTATTAAAGGATGTTTGGTTCAATGGTCTGGGTCAAAACCCAGAGCTAACAAATCACTAACTGAGTGAAACTGGGCAAGTTATTTCAATGTTCTAAGCCTCAGTTTTCTCACAAATACATTAAGAGTTGCAAGGTTGTTTTGAGGGTTAAGGGACATGAAACATATAATATCCTTACTAAGCAACCTGAATGTCCATAGATAGATGAAGATGTGATATATATTTATGTATATGTGTGTGTGTGTGTGTGTGTGTGTGTGTGTGTAATGGAATATTACTTGGCCATAAAAGGGAAAAAATTGGGTCATTTGTAGATATGTGGATAGACCTGGAGTCTGTAATTCAGACAGAATCAAGTAAGTCAGAAAGAGAAAAACAAATATTATATATTAATACTTATATACAGAATCTATAAAAAATGGTACAGATGAACCTATTTACAGGGCAGGAATAGAGGTACAGACCTAGAGAACAGACATGTGGACACAGTGGAGGGAGGAAATGGAAGGGGAGGGTGGGATGAATTGGGAGATTGGGGCTGACACGTATACACTATCACGTGTAAAATAGATAACCGATGGACACCTACTGTATAGCGTAGGGAGCTCAGCTCAGTGCTCTGTGATAACCTAGAGGGCTGGGGTGGGGTGGGGGGTGGGAAGGAGGGAGGGGATATATGAATACATATAGCTGATTCATTTCTTTGTACAGCAGAAACTAACAACAATGTAAAGCATCTATATCCCAATCAAAAAAAAAATGACTTCCAATAAAGGTAAACTTTGATTGCTATCATAGTTAAGCAATAATACCTGCGGGATCTGGTTGGTGTGAACAGTGTGCTCACTTAACTGACACTGGACTGAGAATCAAATGATCTGCTCTGGGCTCGCTTCTGTGAACCTGCACAAGTCGTTTATTTCAGGGCTTGAGTTGTCTCACCAGTAAACTGAGAGGCATAGACCAGATGAACTCTGAGGTCACGTCCAGCTCCCAAATTCTTTGTTCTGAATTAATTTCATGCTTTAGATTTTACTCATGATGTTCTGGTAGATAACTGGAATTGTATCCCTTTCTTATAAAAGTATCATAAGCTATAGGCCAGAAGAGAGAAAAGAGTGGACCCATGAAACCTGGTCATGTGGTCAGAGCCAAAGAGAATCCAATTTGATAGAAAGTCATTTTACTCAAGTGCTGTGTGTCAGCGATTCTGCTGAGTACGATGTTTGAACAGAGCACCTTGAGACCAATGTCACAGAAAATATTCCAGCAAATAATTAATGGTGTGTGTATATATATTGCCAGTTACCCTGCAGGGGCCCAGTCATCTCTCAGAACAGATTAGTGGTCCTTACCCAGGTGCTCGACCATTCCAATACACACTTTTCTCAATGATCATTATCCTGAAATAAATCCAAATTAAATTTTATGAACCAGGATTGAAATTATGTGCCTTTGGTATTGAACCTTCTAATAGCAGTTATTTTTATTGAAGTATTAAAGCAATTGGCTTGAGTCATCTTGGAAACACAGCCTTCATATTTCAAATATGGTTAGGAGACTGTCAGTGCATATTACCGTGGATTGGAGATATTTGCTTATTAAATGACTTTTTTTAACCAGGAAAAAACCCATTACAGGAAACATCTTGTTTACCAGGGTGTCCAGGGGATAGCAAATAGAAGCAACATGTTACATTGAATTATAGAAATAAAATAAGCTGATTCAGCTAATAGATTCAATAGAAATATGAGATGTTACTTTCCAAGTCAAAGACAGCTGCAACTTAATTTCACTGACAGATTTTTACTGTAGGATGTAAACATTAGGTAAAAAATGTTCAGTGGAAGCTATAGTGGCTATAGAGTGTTATTTCAACACTCCTGTTTAGGCCCCCATACCCAATGACTTTTCAAAGGTATTCTCGTTGTCTTGCCCATATAGACAGAAAACAAAACGGAAGCACTAAATATGTTTGATTGGTGGCAAGGTTAGAGGAGAGATGAAGAGAACAGGCATTGAGTGAGATAGTTCTAGGTTCATCCCCTGAATATGTGGACTTTGTGTAGTAGTTAACCTCTTGGAGTTTCAGTAGTTTCATCTATAAAATGGAGAAAATGATATAACTGAGGTTACTGCAAAGTCAAATGCAATGACATATAAGTGAAACTTCACAGTATGCCTAAAACAGAACTTACTGAGTGAACAGAAACTACACTATTGATGCCACTATTTGGTCTCGCTTACAGGTCCTAGAAGAGTAAGCTGACAAAATACACTCCCCTTTACATGGTCTAATTTGTACATGTCTGCTCTCTCGCAATAGATTATAATGGGGTGGCAGCAGAGATGATATCTTAATTATCTGTGTGTCAGTGAGAACTCAAAACATGGATCGGACCCCCAGGATTGGGTTGTACAATCAAAACATGGATTGGACCCCCAGGAGGGTTCAATGGAGATAGATCTGAGAAACAGGCACCTTAGAATCTAGGATGGATGGCCTACGTATCTCAGGAAAGCTGCAAGAGAGGTTATTTTTGGCAATAGAGAAAGTTGTGCTGATGACAATAAAGACAGAACTTGGGTCCAAGGCATTCTCCCAGTAGACTATATCCACATGTACTTTCACTGACTTAGTAAGACAGTATGAAGTCCTCTGGGTTTCCCAGGTGGCTCAGTGGTTAAAAAAAAAAAATCCGCCTGCCAATGCAGGAGATGTGGTTTCAATCCCTGGGTCAGAAAGATCTCCTGGAGAAGGAAATGGCAACCCACTCCCGTATTCTTGCCTGGGAAATCCCATGGACAGAGAGAATACTGGTGGGCTATGGTCCATGGGGTTGTAAGAGTTGGACACGACTTAGGGACTAAATAACCATTCCAAAGAATTAGAAGAAAGGAATGACTTCTGGTTAGAAGGAGGGTCAGAATGCTGTGAACAAGCCATCTCATTTGAACGAATGTTGTTTTCTGCCCAGGAGACCAAGCCCTGTGAGTCTGAGCTCCAGTTCCTGTCCAGAATTTTAGAGACAGCTGTCTGTTTGGAGACAAAAAAAGATTTTAGCTTCTTTTACTCATCAGAGAAGGAGTAACCAGGAAGGGTGGCATGGCATAGTTGGCCGAAGCTGCAGAAGTGGTCACTCCTTCCCCTATACTTCGCACTTCAACGGTGGCCCTGCACATGTTCCGTCTCCTCTGAGAAGGTTCTGTGGGTGTTTTCTTTCCACACCAGACTGAAATCTGCAAGACTGGACACCTTTCTAAATGTCACATCACCCAGTATGCTGCCCTTTATCTAGTAATCTCTCACAAAAAAGAGGCACAGGTTGGAGTAGCAGAAGGCACATGGAGTTCAGAGTTCTAGACACTTGACTGTAACCCCTTTCACCCTGGCCCCCTTCTCATCTCAGAGAACAGTGCCCCTCCGCAGCCTCTGGTAGCTCAGGTATAAGATGGACAGACCACCCGGGTGCCTTTCTCCTTCTCTGCACAAATCCAGGCACTGCTGGTCAACAGTGTTCTCTTAGCGCCTCAGAAATTGTTCCATTCAGTTCTATCAGCCCTTTGCTTAATTCCCACCACCATCCTTTCTTGCCCAAACCATCACAGCAGCATCCTGATTGGTCTCCTCACCTCCAGACCCCCTCTCCAGTTTGTACTCCATTTTACGGCCAATGCCCTTATTTGCTGTCTCAAATCAGACCACCTCCCTCTCCTTGGTTCTCTGGGAAATTTGACCCCTTTTTGGAATATTTTACAAGTCTCTTCCTATTCTACCTCTTTCTCCTCTTTCCAGCTTCATTCTTCACCCCCATCTCTCCCCCTTCTGAGATATGCTGAGAGATTCTTAGTTCTTGCAGTAAATTTTTCCATTTGGGATCTTATATGTTCTCCATCTGGAACGCTTTATCCTCTCTGATCTCTATTCTCTCTCTTTCTCTTTCTTCTTCTCCCTTCCTCTAGGAAGCATTCTTTAACATCTCCACTCCCAACAAGGCTGGTTTAGCTACTTAGTACCAGAGCTTTGGGGAACTACCACAAATCAGAATTTTTTTTTTTCCTAGATGAAGGGTTGTCTCAGTTGATGATAGAGATGAGTAAACACATGCGAGAAAAACAAAGTTTGTTGCTTAAATAAATGAATGGACAAGTGAATATAAACAATTTTGACAAGAATCACCTGTAAAACAGGCCACTGAGACCCCGGTGTTTTGTTGGTCACTGCTTATTTACAGTGACAAATGGACGTATGTCATACAGACATATGGCAAAATATCCAGATATAATTTTTTCCTAGTTTTCTCCTTCTCTAGGAAGCTCAGAGCATTTTGAAATATATTATGATAGCTCAGTTCATAGGGTAAGGAAACCCCAAACTGCCCAGCCTTGTAGATGGAACCCCGTCAAGTCACAAGACTTCTCCATGAAGTGAAATAGAAGCAGGATTGGAATCTGAGCTTACTGGATGATTTAATGCTGACTCTTTTATACTGGGAAAACCTTTATAAAAATGAAATATATCAGGAAATGAGGACATTTAAGGAAGATAGGCAGCAAGAAAAAAAATACACACACACATTTATATATACATACAAGGTAGATGAAAGACTTGGGTAAGCTGTTCTCTTGTGAAATCCATCTTTTTATCATAACTGGAAAAGATCTTTGTAAACTGAACAATAGAGAAAACGTTAAGATATTTTTCTATCTGTTCCCCTGATGCCCCCATTGAAAGCTCTCCTGCTGTTATATTTTCCTAATCTCATGGCTTCTCTTATAACTGAGCAGGATGCTACAGAAGCTGACATTTGATGGGCCCTGGCGAACCAGAATGGTTTTGCCACAGAATAAATATAAATGCTTGTTTGGGATCAACAGTGTTTTCTTTTGGAGTTTGCAGAGCCAAAATGAAAGAGAAGGAGCTGCTAAACACTGCAGGTCATGGAGACTGCAGGTTACAAGGGTGAGTTGGAAGCCCGGAGATGGCAAAGAGACGCCTCTGTTACAGCCAGTGTTACACATGTAGACAAATAATCCAGAGCTCGTCTGGGGCATTTTCAGAGCCTTCCTTTAAAAGGGCATCCACCAGACAACCTAAGTCACCATAATGGCTATGTGTACATTATGGGTATACACTCGAAGAAAGAAAATACCCTTTTTTCCTACTGTAGGCAGGGTAAGTAACTTAAAGTTCATCAGTGAGAACAATATTCTAGGATCAATTGTATGATATACTTCATTTGCCCTAGCCATTCCTGTTTTCCTCTTCCTATCTTTTACCTCTTTCTCCTTTCGTTGACCCCTGTTCCCTCCATTCTTTGGAGGAGGATGAGCACTGAACAGAGCCATCTACAGAGGCTTGTTTTGATTTCAGAAATTGGGGTGACCTCAGGCTCACAGGCTGCACAAAGAATCCTAGTAATGCCAGTGTTGGCTCTCTCCAGCAGCCCCAGGGCTGGCCAAGTGGATGAATTTCAAGACCATTCTGAACACTCCCCAGGCTTTAGCCAGAATTACAATGTCAGTCCGGCTTATTCCCTTCCCAGCCTCCTTCTCTTTACACAGGATCGATAAAGCGTTAGTTGGCTGTCCGAAGCCCCTACTGACTGTAGCAGGCTAGAAAGTAGATTGGACTTGGAGACACAGAGATGTGGGTTGGAGGCCAGTCCAGTCAGTCATTACTTGGGCAGTTCCCTTAAACCTGCTGCTTCTCAATCTGCCAACCTATAAATAGAAAGCCATTCATTAACTCATCAAACAGTTTTGGAGCCTTAGCTCATGCCAGATATAGTGTTAGAGCTGGATTTTTAAAGATAAAAAATGATATCTACTCCAATGGTAGGAAAATATGGTAGATATATAAGGTAGGCCAAGCATAGTGAGATGAAGTTAAAGGAAAAAAATACAGGATGCATCCATACAATACTTGCTTAACGAGTGGCACTCAGGACATATTGCTACACCCTCAGGCTGCTTTTTTTTCTTAAATGATCTTATTCCCCTGTGGAAACTGAAATTCCCCATTCCTTCAATGCTGCAGTTCTCATTAAGGTATCAATTTGATTATCTAATTAAACAACAGAAATTCATCCTAGGGGGGAGTGAATGCTCCCCCCCCAAGACTTACAATTTTAAAACTAGAGTTTTAACTCTAATGAAGTCAGATTAAGGCAACCAATAAAGGACCTACTACACTTTGGCTGCCTGACACGAAAAGCTGACTCTTTGGGAAAGACTCATACTGGGAAAGACTGAAGGCAAAAGGAGAAAGGGACTGCAGAGTGTGAGATGGTTAGATAGCATCACTGACTCAATGGATGTGAATTTGAGCAAACTCTGGGAGATAGTGAAGGGCAGAGGAGCCTGGTGTGCTACAGTCCATGGGGTCGCAAGGAGTCAGACGTGACTTAGCAACTGAACAACGGCAACAACAATTGTGCTTAAAGTCATTCAGAAGATGTAATCTCCATCTTCAGGAGTTCTGAAATCTACATAAAATGTTTGTGAAAACAACATATCAAAATAGTAACAATTAAAGAGCTACATTTTAAAAGCAATGAAAATTTTAAGTGATTGACATTAAAGGGATTTTACAAGACCCCATGTAATGTCAAATGAATTATGTGTTGTGCAGCCATGGTGGAATTAGTGTTAAAGGAGAAATCATTTTCTCAGTGGAAAATATGAGGGAGGCCAAGTTGAGCCTAATGAATATTGCTGCCCAAGCAGCACACCCACAGCAGATTGCCTTCACTTCCCCTTCATTAATATTCTAGCATAGCTCATCAAGGAAACCAATTCCATTCGCCATTCACTCCTCACCTTGTATAAATAGTTCAGCATCCTTTGCTTAGCAAAACAAAGACCATCATTATTATCAATGAAAGCAAATACTGAAAAGACCAAAGCTGTGCTCAGTCTCAGAAAATAAGTGAATTAGCACTCTGAGAATTTGGAGAGACTCTTGTGTATAAACACAAGGTATGATAAACACACCAACTCTTTATAGAGCACACGAACATATCATAACTTACTGGATCCTCCCAGCAACTCCAAAAGTGGGAAAGGATGAGGAAGGATGACTTTCCCAAGACCATCCAGTTGGTAGCTGGCAGACGTGGGATGCATCAAAAGCTTATGTCCTCTCTACCACTTTAAAGTGTCATACAGGAGAAAAAAATTGCCATGTTATTTTTTATTGGGTTATAATTAACATATAATATTATTTAGTT
The DNA here is from genome assembly GCF_019320065.1 of Cervus canadensis. NCBI lineage: Eukaryota > Metazoa > Chordata > Mammalia > Artiodactyla > Cervidae > Cervus > Cervus canadensis. The sequence goes on along the minus strand of NC_057394.1, from coordinate 19,613,816 downwards.
TCAGGTGTACAACATATTGATTCAGTATGTTTATACATAATGAAATAATCACTGACATAAGACCATCACCAAAGTTGTCACAACGTTAGTGATAATTCACCTACATGTACATTACATCCTCTCTGTTATTTCTTACAAATTAATAGTCACAAAGAGGAATAGCATGGAATAGCCCAAGAATCAATGATATCTAGGTCCTTGCTACTCAAAATGTACCCCACAGACCAACAGCATTGGGGTCACCTGAGAGCCTGTGATTTATGCAAAGATTTGGCCCCACCCCAGGCTTTCAGAATCAGAAACCGCAGCTTAACAAGATTTGCAGGTAATTCTTATGTGCACTGAGTCTGATGTGCATTAGTCTAAAAATATTCCACATCTCTAAACTGGATACAGGTTAACTCATAGAGTTATGTAGATTACTTATTATATACAGGAAAGTACTTTTTATATTAAAAAGCACTATGTAAATGTAAGACTTTATAAAACAATAGTTGTTCTCATTTTTACTAACTCAGCCATTTATATTAGCATTTTGTCCTCTATTTGCATATAAATGACCCTGGAGCTCTTGGGAATTTAAAGGTAATCAAACTAGACTCCATTCAGGTGTAGTACTTACCCCAGATTTGAAAACAAATTTACATTAAGGTGTCAGTTTAACACACATTCTTCAATGCAGGTTGCATTAACTACTTAGAGGAGGATTTCTTAATTTTGATTGTTTTTCTCACAAATAATCTGGCTTCTCTGGTGGCTCAGAATGCTGGAGACATGGGTTCTGATCCCTGGGTCAGGAAGATCCCCTGGAGAAGGAAATAGCAACCCACGCCAATATTCTTGCCTGGAAAATCCCAAGAACGGAGCAGCCAGATAGGCTACAGTCCATGGGGTCACCAAGAGTCAGACTTGGCTGAGTGACTAACACTTTCACTTTCAATCTGCTCTCCAAAATCTGTCCACTTAAAAGTATTGTAAAGCATTAAGATATGCCTTTTAAAATTGCAGGTTCTCTCCTGTGTATATACTTTCCACACCCCAACCAGGTATGTATGGCAAAAGATTTGGATCTTAAAGGTCAGAAATATAAGCAGCATGGAGGTTAGTAAGAGGCTGCACAGAGGCCCAGAGCCTGTATGAGGCTCCTTGTTCAGTGTCCTTCCTCTCCCCTGTGGGCAATAACTGGGCTCATATACACCGTGATTGTGCTGAAATTTTAAATGGCCACTCCTGGGTGTTTTCGTAGAGAGAAAAGCCAAGGACTGTGTAATCAAATGACATTGAAGACCCAGCTTTGTTCATGTCAAGCTTAGGTCCTTGTATAGATCATAGGCCCTCCCCCACCTGGGTTTCACAATCTGAAAAATGGACACAAGAAACAAATGGTATTAAAAGGATATAGAGGGGAGTTTTAAGCTCAGCTTTTTAAGGTGTTCCATAGAGACCCTTGATTTATTTTTGAGATTTTATAGATCATGCCCATGATACATGTGTGGTCACTTCAGTTGTGTCTGATTCTTTGTAACCCTATGGACTGTAGCCCACCAGGCTCCTCTGTCTATGGGATTCTCCAGGCGAGGATACTGGAGTGGGTTGCCATTCCCTTCTCCAGGAGATCTTCTTGACCCAGGGATCAAACCTGCATCTCTTACATCTCCTGCACTGGCAGGCAGATTCTTTACCACCTGGGAAACCCCTATATCAATAACCAAACCCAAATCATTTTCTGGTCCACTTAAGGTATTTTTCCTCTGTGCTCAACATCATTTTATTCACTGAGCTCTCTGCAGATATTTCAAAACAGTACCCCAAGCAGGGCTTAGTATTCTATCCCTATATTCTCCTTCTCAGCCTCCTTTGTGAACCCTTTGCTCATTCCACAGTCCCAGGGCCTGCCCTGCTCCTTCAGCCGACCTCCCAGTCTGTCCCCTCTAACTTCTGCCTTGTAACATCTGAAGACTCCCACTCTGCACCCATGTTCACATTGTTCTTCCAAGTGTCACTGCCATAAATCCACCTTCCCAATGAGCATCCCCCCACCCCGATGCCCCTATAGTCATCCCGAAACATGTCCTAAACTGACAACCCTCTCATCCCACAGCCCTGTGCCTCCTCTTGCTTATCTCCAGCTCCCTATGAACAGTCCCACCATCCTCCTAATGACTCAAGCCTGAAATCCAGATATCATCTGACTTCTTGCCCTTAGCTCCTAAATAGTTTTGAACATGACAAGCTGTAGATTCTACAGTATAAATGACTCAAATTGTTCTATATCTTTTCCCCAGCTTCCATTGAAGTGAAAGTGAAAGTCACTCAGTTGTGTCTGACTCTTTGCGACCCCATGGTCTATACAGCCCATGGAATTCTCTAAACCAGAACACTGGAGTTGGGTAGCCTTGCCTCTCTCCAGGGGATCTTCCCAACCCAGGGATCGAACCGGGATCTCCTGCATTGCAGGCAGATTCTTTATGATCTGAGCTCTCAGGGAAGCCCACTGACTCCATCATTAATTCTCTCATATAATAATGCCTTTCTCTTGGCCTCCTGCTTTGCCTCCCCCAAAATCTTCCAAGAGCCTCAAGCTAACATTCAAGCTTTTAAGGAGTTTGATTCAGTGCAGCCTCTGGGGCAAATTTACCTTTAACAGGTACCCTCCTGAGACACCAGCGCAGGTCAGACTTGGAAAACCAAACTAAACCATTCCCTACTGTGAAAAGGTGGTTGATCGAGCCATTTCTCTGCTTTAAGCTATTCGGTGATTTCTCTTTCACTTTTAGGATAACGTCTCAAGTTCTTAGCATGGATACTCACCAGCTGTCTTCTATCTTCCTTTCCTTACTCATGTCCCCTGCCAAATCTCCACCCCTTACATGCAACTTGAGAGAGCATCACCTATGAAGATACCCTGGAACCCAAAGGAGGATTGGGAAAAGTGACAAGGAAAGGACATACTCTTTATTGAAGAGATGCTCGGCATTAGCTCATTGGATCTCCACAGGTGTTACTGCCAACATTTACGTGGCACACCTGGGTGTTTTCATAGCAAGGCCATGAACTGTGTTATCAAAGGGTGAGAATTCATAAGCCCAAAGAAGTGGAGCACCGTGCCGATGCCACATGGGCAGGGACAAAACCCCAGATAGTCAAGCATCTAGACATCTTTGATTTCTTTGCATTTCTGCTATGGGATATGTTTCAGAAAAATGAGTGATGCCAAACTATATATCAATACTATGCCAATGATTACCAAATGAAACAGGGTAAGCCAAAGTAAGTCAGAGAGAAAGACGGCAAATTCTAACATTGCTGCAGACTGCTAAGAAGATAACAAGTGAGGGAAACATACCTTAACAACACAAGGATACTTTTTGAGCAGAAACTTTAGGAAGATTATGCATATTGGACAACAAGAGCTAGATATGGATATGGCTGTGACTATGGCTGTAGATATAGATATACAGAAATAGAGATTACAAATGCTGTACCTCATCGGTACACCTATAGAGTAGCGACAGCAAGTGCAACCTTGGAGTGTTCACCTGGTCACACCCAGGTCTGAAATGTGATGGTGCTGATGGTCACACTTTGGTGAAAGAATATCAGGCATTTTCTCATTTGCTACAAAGTCATCCACTTTATCAGACCGCTCACATCACATTTGCTCCAGGACAGATCTGTTCAAGGCTTGGTGTCAGTGCCAAGTAATTTGACTCAAGCAATATGTGCGCCTATTTATATTCAGACCCATGCCCAGAAGCTCCCAGAGGTGTGATAAAGTGTTGCTTTTCAAATGGACATAAAATATACATGGTTCTCATATTAGCTGCCGCATATTTTTCTGGTGCCTATCACCAGATTGATAGCCATGGATCCAAGTAATTAGGAGAGCACTGGGGAGAGAGACCATGGTTAACATTTATATCCTCAGATTAGTGAGATCCTCTCCAGGCTTCCGTTAAATCAATTTAATTCAATTCACTTCTAAAAACCTGCCTATCCTGATTGCCTACTGTGTGCAGAGAACTGTGCTGGAAGCTATGGGGCAGACTTGGGTATCACATGGTCAGAATGACTGAAGACTGTAGTGACTATGCAAACAAAAGAAGATCATGAGGCCTGACTCTTAGGTGTAAATGTCAGTTCTGCCCGCCTCTAGATGTGTGACTTTGAGCAAGGTTATTTCCCCTCCCTCCTCTTCACATTTAAAATTGGTATATGTCCCTCCTTCATAGGGTTATTTTTAAAATTGCATAAATTACTATCTATAGAATTACTGTCATTGTAATTCCATTCAGCAAGGTATGTACTGTCTAGTGAGGGAGAGAAGCTCAAAGGCAGGTAAGATGAGTCACAGTTTTAGGAATCTAGAGAACTAACCTCTGGAGTCAAGAAGGGGCTGGACCACAGCCCAGATGGACTTTGAAGGATGGCAAGGGGAAGGGAGGAAGAGTCATGTGGTGTTCTCACAGTGGTGGGCAGATGAGAGCAGCGGGAACCTGGAGGGAAGCCAAGGAGACCAGGAAACCACTGGGGCTGAGAATCAAGTTGAAGCCACTTAGTAGAGGTTTAGAGACCTTGTCAAGCGTCCCTGGCAATGACGGAAGTCAAAGTCCCTGTTGAAGGACTTTCAGGAAGACTTTTCTGATCAGAGCTGTGACTTGAGAGGATCTCCCTCATGGAAATTTACACACAAAATGTGAGGGATGAAAACTGGAAGGCAGAAATGCAGCAGGCGGTGATATCATGTCCGCCATGGATTTGTATGGAGTGATGGGTAGTATAGTGACACAGTGAGAGTTGAAAGAGAAAAGAGCTGTGATGGAAGTTGCATAACTGGGTGCTAATTTGAACATGAGGGAGCTTGAAAAGGAGGGTCTGGGATGACTGAGGATTCACTGTTGGGTGGCTGGGAAGATGGGATCACCATGGGCTGAGACAGAAAACACAGGAGACCCGTAATGTAGGAAGACCAGCAGCCCATCCCCCACCCACCTTGCAATGCTGACTTTTTTGCCCAGACCTTAAAGGCAGCTAGCCAGTTTGCTAATGGTCAATAAATTCAATTTTGCTCCAGATATTAGGACTTGGTTAAGAGTTTGCCACACTCTGCTTGCGAAACAATGTAGAATGCCTCCATAGAATATGTATCCCCTAATAACAAAATTATGAAAACCTGTTCTGTGCTGTTCATACACACGAGATACTAGCTATGAATCAGTGTTCGAAAACAAATCTTAATAAATTGTTTCAGATGTTACTAGGAAGGATATTTCTGGAGTGTCAATTAGGCACAATTATAGTCTGAGTTGAATAATTACCCTTTCTTGTACATATTTTGATGATACGTTTTTTCAAAACAATCTAATTCACAGGGAAAAAGATGATAGCTCACATGCCATTAACTCCTTTAAAGAGAACACAATTCATAAATGAAATGCCTAATTTAAAAGCAATTTAGAAAAACATTCCCAAGGATAAGCATTCAAAATATAGCTTAACTTTCAGCAAACCAAGGGTAAGGACAGTAGGAGGTGAAGGAGAATGAGTAATGAGGAAAAAGAGAAACAGAAAAGGAAAGCAGGAGATGAGATAAATGAAATTTGGGGAAGAAAATGAGAAGAAAAAAGAGGGGGTGAAGATGGACACTATGAATGATAAAATTTTACTAAGAGATCATCTCTGTCTCTCATCTCTGTTTCTCTGAAATGCCTTTTATTCTCATTCTTTTCTTTCCATTCCCACATCAATTTCTCATCACTTTACCCCTAAATTAATGGATGACCCTTTGTGGGTTTCTTTTTCTCCTTCTTACCTCGCACTTTGCCCTGTCCTGGATACTGTGATCATATTAATCTTCCCTAAATATCTCTTTTCTCAATTCCACATTCTCAAATCTAGTCGGCCTTCCTCACCAGTCTAACCAGAGATAGGCTGTTATAAGCCTGCAAAAACCTGACCCCTCACCCCTCCACCCATGAATAGTAGGTGAGATGTTGGTGAAGACCATGCATGTAGTCAGACAGGTCTGATTCATACTCTTGTGCATCCATTTGCTAGTACCATCTTGGGTATTTCCGTTAATTCATGTATAAGACAAGGATATTCACAAGTCTTAGTGTATACTAGCAATTACTGGATTGGCCAAAAAGTTTGAGTTTTTACATAAACTCTTATGAAAAACCCGAGCGAACATTTTGACAAACCCCGTACATGCATTATCTTCAGCATCATCCCCTAATAGTTCACCCTACCCTGAAACATCTAGGTGTTTGCCAACTGAGCACCAAAAGCCTAGCTCACTCCCACCTGCAGACGGGCACAAATACTTCTTCCCCACCTGTGATGAATATCAGGTAACATCTATCCAACCCTGCACACACTTAATGCAGAACAACAAAATGTAAGAGCCTGGATTTGGAGTCAGATGGATTTGGCATGGCCAAAAACAAAAGAGCAATCAGAGATCAATAGTTAATTTCTGAGGCCCAGAGTAAATGAAAATGCAGAGCCCTTGTTCATCAATTATTAAGAATTTTAAGATGGTGATGAAAGGACATTAAGCACACACATTTGTTAGTCTCTCACTTGTGTCCATCTCTTTGCAACCCTATGGACTGTATAGCCCATCAGGCTCCTCTGTCCATGGAATTCTCCAGGAAAGAATACTGGAGTGGGCTGCCATTCCCTTCTCCAGGTGATCATCCCAACCCAGGAATCTAACTGGGGTCTCTTGCATTGCAGGCAGATTCTTTACTGGCTGAGCCACCATGAGGTACTCCTACATACTGGACAACTTCATGCCCATGAAACCAGCTCTGATAAGCTCAACTCCTAGCAAAGTGTTGGATAAACAGTAGGCTTTTAGCAAACGTTTACTGATTTACTAATTTAAAACATAAGACACATTTGTCTCCTTTTGAGGTGAGATCTTCATCACCCTCTAGGCCTTTTGGTCTGGATTCTCTAAATACTAAGCCTCTGTCTCTTTTCTTCATTTAGCAATGTGTTTATGGGATTCAAAACTGTAACCAACCTAGAAGCAAAACTAAATTGTCCTAATTTTTTTTTCATGTCAGTACACTGGTTTAGAAATGTTTCATTTCAACGAATCACTATAATAAGAGACATCTTCCAGATGATGCTGACTTGACATTCTTAACTTTTCAGACTTAGGTTCACCCTATTCTAGGGCAAACAGTTCTAATAAGTTCTATTTCATTCTCTGCCAGAGAGTATTGATTTATTTCACTGAGTCACTGCCCCCACCCTGAAACCCTTTGGGTTTATGACAGTTGCAGCTGATGAGTTAAGATGTTTGTTTAAAATGTTGCCTCAGGGAATCGTTTTATTAAATGCTAGAGTTCCCATTTCTACCACACATTTTCAAAGCTTTCTTATCCTTCCATGCATAAGATCCATCTATTTTCTTTCTTTTAAATCATGATTCAAAGACTAGAGAGAAAAACTGAATAAATAAAGCAGATGCATACTAAGCCATTTCCTCTATTTTCCTTAGCTGTTTGCTCTTCCCTGGAAGACAGAGCATTTCAAAAGTCTTTTTGGTTTTAAGTTCATTTCTGATCTTTATGTTTTCACTTACTGATAGAAGTAGATTGGCATATGTCATTGATGATAACAGACACAGCCAACTTTTTTTCACTTTGAGTGTTTATGGTTGATAATTCTAAGCACCATTGCCATGGACGTGTTTCACTGGCAAGTTTTTACATATTTTTCACGAGGTTTGGTGTTTGCAGGAAATGCTATCCATCTTCCCGGGCACCTGTGTACCAGAGCTCATCAGATCCATCATTTAGTTCAGCCATCTGGAGATGGACTGTGATGGAGGCAGAAAGCAGACAAGACATGTGTGTGTTATGATAGCAACAGAACCATTTAAGGTCCAGAGTTTAAGACTAGGTGTTAGCTAGAGTCCTCTGAACTTCAGGTTAGCAAACCCAACTCCTGTGTGTGTGTGTGTGTGTGTGTGTGTGTACTTAGTCATGTCCGACTCTTCGCGACCCTGTGGATTGTAGCCCACCAGGCTCCTCTGTCCATGGGATTTCCCAGGCAAGAATACTGGAGTGGGTTGCCATTTCCTCCTCCAGGGTTTCTTCCTGACCCAGGGATGGAGCCAGTGTCTCTTGTGTCTCCTGCAGACAGATTGTTTACCACTAGCGCCACCTGGGAAGCCCCAGAAAACCCAACTCAAAGAAGCTTTAATCATGAAGGAAATGTATTGCATCTCAAAACTGAGAAATCTCGGGGGACGGGAAGCTTCAAGGGAGGCTTCATTCAATGACTCAGCAATGTCACCTGGAGGCAGAGTCCTCCCTTGTCTGCTCTGCCTTCTGTCAGTCACCTCAGAAGCTGGCGACCCTGCATTACAAGATGGCTGCCACCATAACTGAGGCTGACTACTTCCTTGCTCATGACCAGCAGGAGAGAGTTTTATTCAATTGCTCTTAGGGTCAATGAGCTTGTGTTACCAGAGTCATTCAGCAAAGGTTCCCGCACATCTTTTAGTCTCATAGTGGGTCTGCGCCTGTCCCTGTGACTTGCTTTGTGGCCTAGGCTGGAGTGTGCTGGAAGGTTCACATCCCTTCCTACAGTCCCTACAGGACCCACCCCTGTAGCCTGAAGATTCATGACCCCAAACTGCCCTGTCTTGTAATCCAGGGTACTGTTAGTGACAGAAAGGAGGGAGCAGAGAAGAGGTGATCATGATCTCTAGGGGGTCTTCCCAACCCAAGGATCAAACCCAGGTCTCCTGCATTTCAGGCAGATTCTTTATCACTGAGCCAACAGGGAAGCCCCCCTGACTGCTCTAGGAAGTCTGAAAAGGACTAGCTGGTTAAAGAATTGCAATTGGAAAAAATGTCAGGTTCCATTACAGTGAGAGGAGACTTGAAAGCGTTGCAGAATCTTAATTTTCTTCAAGGCCGGGGACAGAATTTAAGACAATCAGGCTGAAAATGAGAATCAGTGTGCAGTGTGTGGAGCAGAGTGGAGAGTGATCTGATGTGTGTGATGGCGTGGGGAGCCATCATGGTCCTTATATTTGCATCAGTGGATTAGCCTTTATCTGTGAGGTGCCACATAAAGTGCAGAGAAGCAAGGAGGAAAAATTAAATGCTTTCAAGATGTTTGGTGACTGGCCATCTGGTTGGAGGTTTAGCTCCATTACTTACCAGCAATGTGACCTTAGACAAACAGCTTCACAACTCTGAAAACTCATTTTTCTTATCTGTAAAGTGGTATCACAAATTCCTGCTCTTCTATCTCATGAAGATTTTTCAAAGATCTATCAAGAGAATGTCATTAGTCCTTTGTTAAGAATCCGCCTGCCAAGCAGGAGACGTGGGTTCAATCCCTGGGTCAGGAAGATCCCCTGGAGAAGGAAATGGCAACTCCCTCTAGTATTCTTGCCTGAGAAATCCCATGAAGAGAGAAGCCTGGCAAGCTACACCCCATGGAGTCTCAAAGAGTCAAACACAACTTACAGGCTAAACAACAACAGATTTGCAAAGCACACAAGCGTTTAATATCAGAGTAGCACTTTATAGATGCAAAGTACTGCCAGATTCATCTCCTCATTTTCTGTCTTTGTATAAAGTGAAGTAGATCTCATTATCCTAATTTCCAAATGAGAAAACTCAGGCGTCAAGTTATTGGCCATTGAAACACACAAGTTGTAACTGAAAGGTATTGTTATTATTATTCCTATATTTTTAAAAAGTCTAGAGTAAGCAAGATGCTGACATATATCTCTGCATGGTATTTAAGACTTTCTACAGTGGAAAAGTGTAATAAGCCATAAAACACCCACATGAAAGTCCCATTTGTTTAAACTTCCTAATGTAGGAGCTATAAGTGGCTATTAGTGAAAATGAATCCCAGGTTCTCGTACTGAGATCTTCTCTACTTGAGATAATATTTTGGCTAGTTTTTATAGTGATAGAAAAGATAGAAGGAATAAATAAAAGAACTTCAAGGAATTCATAATAACTACAGTCTCTCACTTTTTTGTCTAAGGACAGACCAGAATTCTTCAACATGAGAAGTACAAAGAAGTATAATGGAAATTATATTTTTTAAATTTTTTACCAAATGTTTCTTAACAAATTAATTAGGGATTCCTGGGTATGGAATGAAACTTAGAATCTTTTAAGCTTTTTAAGTGGCATTTAATGATGACTATTCTAAGATAAATAGGACTCACAGTTTAAATAAACTAACATCACTCTCATTCTGTTCTCCAACATTATATCCATGAATCTCTTTTGATCTTGCTAGGTATGCTACTGTGCTACAGAGCTAGCATTCATCACTATTCTTTACAAAACTAAACCCCAACTATCTGCATCATAACAATAGTTTCTTTTCCCAAAATTATATATGAGAATAATGGGATCCTGATACAGGGAGATAATAGCTACTTGCTTGATCAAATCATCTTTTATTCTTATTTTTCTTCCACAGGGTATAACTGACCTCTCAAAAGTAAATTTACAAATACATATTTTATGTATATGAATATATTCATATGTACCAAAGAGCTTTCAGGAAGAAAATATTTCATATATTCCCAAGTATAAGCTTTAAAAGGTAGGGCGTGTTAAATGTCTTCTACTAATTGATTCTTGGCTACTTTGCACCCTAAGACCTACATGAGCAAAATTGATGTAAATGTGACACCTGCCTGTGGATAATGGGGTCCCTGCCTGACTCATGGCACGGGATAATGGAGGAACCCTGGGTGACAGTCTTCCCAAGCCCAACTTGGTGATTTCACACTTCATAATGCGAGAGTATTACTTTAAAATGCATTAAACTTCTAAAGATAGCAAATAGCCTTTGGGATAATGCATTTTAAATAGACTCTGAATTCAGAATTCTTTAAAATGTTCATTTTTGTGGGACATCATAATAGCTTTTATAATGTATTGCACCCTGTTGGTATGTCCTACTCCTTTTTTCCTGGGCCTCGCCTTCTTCAGAAGAAATCAGTACTGTCATTGCAAGTCTGTGTGTGTTGCTGTCTGAGGCTGGCTTCCATAATAGGCCTGTTTCTCATCCTTTTTCATTTTTAGAAGTCATTTCCCTGTCAGTGGAACTGATTGGGTATTGCTTAATAGGGAGAGGGCTTATAAATAGCTTTCCTGCCTAAAAATTGAACAGAGAGATTTCAAAGCAGCACCCTCCCCCATATACACGATAGCTATCTGTTTTGTAATCTTTTTTGTTAGCGAAGATGACAGTATATTCTGACATAAATCATCACTCATATTAATACAATACATATTTTAATCTCCACGGAAGCATTAAACTGCAGTACACTTGTGTCAAAGAACACTGACATCTAAAGGACAGATAATAAATATTTGAAGCTGAAAACACTTAGTTCAAACTTTTCATTAAATATGTATTTAGTTCAAATGCATTAATATTCTGTAACCAATTTTAAAAGCTTAATTATGAATTATCTACAACGATCAAAGTTATTTTGGTAAAGTTGATCTCTCAGTTTCAAGTGCTAAATGGAATAAAATGAGCAAGAACTTAATGATTAATAAATTAAATAATCATCAATTTGAAGATTACAATCTACTGAGTAAATCTAGACTTCATCTCTTTATCAAGAGTTTTGTAGAATAGTACTCTACTTTTTTCCCCATTTATGTATGAGCCAGCCAAATGTAAAAGATGTCTGGTTAATAGTGTTATGGAAGTTTGAACTCTTCAAATATGGCTCATTTAATTTCTGACAATTTATGGCCCAAAATACTTTAAAATAAAGAATGAGAACATTTGGAAATTTTTCCCTGGTTGTTTTAGGAAAAAGCTGTGCTTATATAGTCATAACAGTGTAGGGGGTGAAACGAGGGAAGAAACATTACTGACAAGTTGGGGGCTCCCTCTTATTTATTTTTTCAATTGTCCTTTCCTCTCCTCCATGAAAGTTCTGATTTTACTTTAGCTGAAATACTGGCTAACAATGGGAAAGAAGAGTCTTCAAAAGCTCATTTTTCCACTCTACCTTAATGTATTTCAATGGTGATTTATTAAATATTAAATGGTGAGAAATTATAAATACTCCATTTCAACTCGTAAGAATTAAACGTGTTTTAAACATTGTCTTTATCTTTCACGCTATAATATAGTGGGAAGAATGATAAATAATGTGGGATAGAGAAGAATTGAGAATAAAAGGATATATGGAAGAAGGGTAGGAATGTTCTGGCCTGACAAATATGGGGGAAGGGGAAGGGTGTTTCAGGCAGCGGGAACAGCACACACAAACGCACAGAGGTATGAGAAGACTGGGATGATTTTAAAAACCGCAGGTAACTCAAGCTTGCCAAAAGTGCAGTTGCAGCTGTGAGGCAGAGAGGACAGTGGTGGCAGAAGCACCTTGGTCAGATTTGAAGGGCTTTGTAAACTGCAGCGGAGTTCTGTATCCTATGTCTCATCAACAGTAGGGAGCCACCCAAGAGTTTGAGGAAGGGGGTGTCTTAATACTATTGCTGATCAAGTCTTGAGCACTTATTATTTTACTCCCAATTATTCTCTATTCCACAACACTTTTGCTTCTTCTCACTATAGTACATCTTTGAAAAGAAGTTTTCCTTTATGCTAAATGGACATAAGCTATTGTCAAACCCTAAGAGCAACTTGCGAGGCAGGTGTTAATCTGTCTGTTTTTCCTAAGATAGAGTCATTAAGAGATTTGACCAAGACAGCTCAGCTCATAAGGGGCAGGGCCAACATTGGCCTCTGGCCCTCCCTGTCTCCAAACCCTGTGCTCTTTTCCAGTACACGACGATGTCACTTTGGCATTCCATGAATACTCACTGTGCCTTCTCTGTGCCAGCTACTGGGTGAGGGCGCATCTTCTGGCCTCTTAGAGGTGCCATTTCCCTGTCTCTGGGTCAGCATGCCCTGGGACAGGTGTGCTGGTCTTGAGCAGAGGAGAACAGAGCTGGGGAAGTCTATCTGGGCTGGGGGTGGAGTGGAGCCCAGAGCTGAAACAAACTATGTTCCCTGAATAGCTTGTTTTTTAATACTGCCAAGTAGTGGTAAGTTCTAGCATTTTCTGGACCTAATTGATAAGTAAATCTTTGGGGACTAGAGCAACATTTTGACTTTCATGGGCCCTGGGCACTTTTTTTTTTTCTTTCATTTATTTTTATTAGTTGGAGGCTAATTACTTTACAATATTGTAGTGGTTTTTGTCATACATTGATATGAATCAGCCATGGAGTTACATGTATTCCCCATCCCGATTCCCCCTCCCACCTCCGTCTCTACCCGATCCCTCTGGGTCTTCCCAGTGCACCAGCCCCGAGCACTTGTCTCATGCATCCAGCCTGGGCTGGTGATCTGTTTCACCCTAGATAATATACATGTTTCGATGCTGTTCTCTCAAAACATCGCCTTCTCCCACAGAGTCCAAAATTCTGTTCTGTACATCTGTGTCTCTTTTTCTGTTTTGCATATAGTGTTATCATTACCATCTTTCTAAATTCCATATATATGTGTTAGTATACTGTAATGGTCTTTATCTTTTTGGCTTACTTCACTCTGTATAATGGGCTCCAGTTTCATCCATCTCATTAGAACTGATTCAAATGAATTCTTTTTAATGGCTGAGTAATATTCCATGGTGTAAATGTACCACAGCTTCATTTGTCTTTGTGGTCCCTTTCCTCCATTAAAAGAATATAAACATATTATACACACACACACACACACACACACACACACACATATACATATATACACACACACATATGTATATAATTATATTTTACAACTGCATTGGAGTATAAATGCATATAATCTGTATGTGTGTTAGTCGCTCAGTCGTGTCCAATTCTTTGCAGCCCCATGGACTGTAGCCCAACAGGCTTCTCTGTCCATGGAATTCTTCAGGCAAGAGTACTGGAGTGGGTACCCATTCCCTTCTCCAGGGGATGTTCCTGACCCAGGAATGGAACCCAGGTCTCCTACATGGCAGGCAGATTGTTTACGAGCTGAGTCACAAGGGAAGCATATAATCTAGGTGGGATTCATTATTAAGATGTTTATTTTTTCCTTCAGATTTTAAAAGGAATTAAAAATGTTGAACTTCTGCAGGTTTCTAACAGTAGGGTGGGACCTGGGTGCCATGGGTAAGTTGACCCTCCTGAAGATTGGAGTGTTAGCCACATCTCTACATGGTAATAGAATGCAAAGTTAATATCACCAAGTGTCCAAATAGAAGCTGGATCAGAGTAACTTGCATCCATGGGACCAGCTCCATAAGAGGCTCAGACAGGTGACAGCCACGTCCCACCAACTTGCCCAGTCAGGATGCCTGGAGAGGTCAAGCTCCTGGAAGGTCAAGCTCCTCTTCTAAGGAAGAGGAGCCCAATGGACAAAGGCAGCCTGTTCTCCCAAAAGAAAAGAAAGTCTCACTTTCTTTAAATCATACTACACAGTGGTTTGGGGGTTACTGCCAAATAGACACAGAAAGAGAACTCTGCTTAATGTTATGTGGCAACCTGGATGGGGGGCAAGTTTGAGAGAGAATGGATACATGTATACATATGGCTGAGTCCCTTCGCTGTTCCCCTGAAATTATCACATCATTAACCAGCTATACTCCAATATAGAATAAAAAGTTAAAAGAAGAGCCTTCCGTAAGAACAATTACTGAGATTATCATGCTAACAAGGTTCAAAAAAAGTGAACAAATACCACTTTAGAAAAATTATTCACATGTACAACATCCCAAGTTCTATGTTAGGCCCTAAGAAAAGTGAAGGTGTTAGTTGTGTCTGACTCTCTGCGACCCCATTGACTGTGGCGTGCCAGGCTCCTCATTCCATGAAGTTCTCCAGGCAAGAATAGTGGAGTGGGTAGCCATTCCTTACTGCAGGCAATCTTCTCAACCCAGGGATCAAACCCAGGTCTCCTGTGTTGCAGGCAGATTTCTTTATCAGCTGAGCCACCGTTGGCCCTTAGGAGGGGGTGGCAAATCCAGTAGACAGTGATGCTGTCCTCCCCTCCCCCCCGGGGCTTGCATTCTACCAGGAAAGTCAGACTTCAATGAAATCACTACACAATTAAATCATAGTTTTGCTTTCATGAAAACTCAGCCAAGTTTGCATGCATGCTCAGTTACTTCATTTGTGTCCAACTCTTTGTGACCCTATGGACTGTAGCCCACCAGGCTCCTCTGTCCATGGGATTCTCCAGGCAAGAATACTGGAGTGGGTTGCCATGCCCTCCTCCAGGGGATCTTCCCGACCCAGGGATTGAACCCACGGCATGTCCTGTGTCTTCTACATCGCAGGCAGGTTCTTTACCACTGAGCCACTTGGGAAGCCCTCAACCAAGTTTAGCTTTTTACAAACATGTTCACCTCACAATAGGAAGCAACTTTTGTAATTTGACTTTTAAAAGAAAAGCAATAACTTACAATAAATAACTGTCTCTCTTGGTGCCATGGCAGTCATTTTCCATATCTTGTTTGTCATGTAATGAAATTTTTAAGAATGAAATACCTCAACCTCTGAAAATGGGCCAGGATGAGATTACAGGGCAATCTGGGCAGAAAGAGGCAGGCAAAGAGCTGAAAATACTTTGAAATACTCTGTACCTCCAAAACACTGTCGCTGAAATTGCAATCACTGATGAAATGCTAGATGTGCTACTTAGAAAACCTGAAAGCTACACATGAAATGGAGAAAAATAATACTGAAATTTTGGAATACCAGAACTGGATGATGGGTAGGGTTGGGGCGGACATGGGGGGTTGCTCTTAGATATCAAAATGATAGTCACTGTGAAAATACAAAACAAAAACAACAAAAAGTGATAGTTATTGTGAATCTGATGACTACTTGACATGAGGACAAGAAAATATATGGAACCCCATATACACAGATGCAAACAGGATAGAGATATGACTGACTCTTCTGCAACCAGTTGGAAAGGAAAATTTGAAAGACTTTACATAAAGGAAAGAAACCCAACCCCGACTTGCCCATAGGGAGCCAGCCATTGGGAGAGGTGGTCAGTTGGACAGAGAGTCCTGGTCTTTGAATCCTATTCACACTCTCCGGAGACCCAGAGCGCGCTGCTGACAGATCACGTGGTTGGAAAAGACTGCTGTGCTGAGCCCACTTTGATGTTGCCGGAGACTCCTGTTTGAGCATCTTCCTGCATTTGCAGTTCCAGAGAAAATGAAAAACTGCGCTTTTGCTTCAGAGTGATGGGAATTGAATGAGAAGTTAAGACTTGACATTGGGCAGCCGGGACCTCTGGGGATGAACTTTCATAGTCGCAGCTTCAAGTTATTTTGTGGCACCGAGTTGATGAAAAAGAACTTTCCTTTGGCACTTCTACTGTTGGAAGCAGGAGAAAAGAATGCTAATTTCTTCAAACTCAGGTTCCTGCCCCCAGGAAATAATGAGTGCTCTGAAAGAAGACACAGTCACATGATTTGCAACCAGAAAGCGGTAACATACAAGCAATGGCAACAGTAGTTATTCCAATCCTAGTCTCCCTTTCCAGTGCAAGTAATAGTAGACCTGGGACTTCCCTGATGGTCCAGTTTTTAAGACTCCACACTGCCAATGCAGGGGTTGAGGGTTCAATCCCTGATCAGGCAACTAAGATCCCACATGCTACATGGCACAACCAAAAAAAAAGAGAATAGTAGACTTAAAACAACCTATGTTCCTTGGATGGAAATCAAACCCTCATACTTGATGACCTTCACCATCCGTTTCATTGAAATGGCCCCATATTAACTTGGGCTCTCGGAATTTATTCATGCCAGTAAATCAGCCTCTGAAGAGTGCCAGGGGGACTGAGCTGGTCGGGCTGAGTGATGGGTTTGGAAGGTGGCTGCTGGCTGTCTGGCAGTCTCAGACCCGAGTGGCTGGCCACTGGGGAGAGATTCTGATTGTGACTGATACTGGGAGAGTGATTAAATCTGTTTGGAAAGTTAGCTAGAAGACAGAGAAATTGAAAAGGGAATGTAGCTAACTCCTTTAGGGCACTGACTTTACCGCACAAGTGTTAACTCTTTGCTATTTTCAAATTCTGACTGGATTCTCATGTTTTCAGAGGTATATCCTGACTTAAGGGCTTCCCAGGTGGTGCTAGTGGTAAAGAACCTGACTGCCAATTCAAGAGACCTAAGAGATAAGGATTTGATCCCTGGGTTGGGAAGATCACCTAGAGAAGAGCATGGCAACCCACTCCAGTATTCTTTCCTGGAGAATCCCATAGACAGAGGAGCCTGGCAGGCTAAAGCCCATAGGGTCGCACAGAGTTGAACACGACTGAAGAGACTTAGCATGCACGCGCATACACATACTAACTTGAACCTGGCAGAAGATGCCAGTTTAAGAATTACCAAAATGGGCACTTCCCTGGCAGTTGAATGGTTAGGACTCTGCGATTCCAATGCAGGGGAAATGGGTTCGATCCCTGGTTGAGAGCTAAGATCCCACATGCTGCACAATACGGCCAAAATAAATACATAAAAGTAAAATATGTTCATGAGTTCTTTTTTAAAAAAAGGAAAAGAATTACCAAAATATTTGCAAAAGTGAAAGAATGAAAGTGAGGTCACAAGAGTTTTTCAACATTGAATTTGCAGAGTTACATTGTAACAACTCTCCTGTGACTGCATTTGAACCATCACATTTACTTGGAGCCATTGAACAAAGACCCTGAGAGCAGAGATTTGGGAAGAATGGGACTTAACCACACAGTCTCTGGGATTGTGTCATTTTTCTCTACTTATTGTATGTCCAGAGCTCAAAGAAACATGTACAGGATGTTCTTAATGTTGAGAGTGTGTTTTGTAATAAATTGGCTCTCTGCTGCCTGTATTATTCCCTAGGGGAAATGGGTGTGCCATTTTAATTTAGCTAAATGTGATTTTAATGTTTCTGATTCTTTCCACCTGGGCATGGTTGAGATAGAGGAGGCCAAAACATCCACCTTCCCAACCTCCCTGGTCATATAGAGAGACCACTGGTCTCCATCAGGACCTGATGTACTGGTTCCATTATTCATCATCCAGATAAATAAGTAAGACTGGTTTTTCTCAGCACTCCAGCAGATTCACCCCTATACACCCATTGAAGACACAGCCAAGATAGCATAGATTTCAGATCTACCTTTTATTTTATGCTTTTGTCATCTCTTCACCTTTGTTTTGTGAATATTCTCGAATGAAACAGGAGACTCTGTGGGAATTAGGAAAGCTGTTACACTTTTACTATGAGAACACCTGGGGAGAGTAGGGTGCACAGAAGAAGCAGCTTATTAAGTGCTTCAGTACAAGTAAGAAAACTAATTTGTCACACTGCATGACATTCAAAAGAACAAATGCTTCCTAGATTAAAATGCTAAGGAAGCAACTCAGGGGAAAATGGAAAATTCCAAGGTATATTCATGATAAGGGATGCCTGAGTTGAAAAAAGGGATTTTGCTAGGGGGTAAAACCAAAAGACTCTGTGCATTTGAGTTGTCACCAGCCTGAATTCCTGGAAGCCCTAGTTTATCATTTCTGATTTCCTAACATCTTTCATAGCATGTAGCACAGAGCAGGTGCTCAGAACATGTTTGCCAAGCTACAGATTAGCATGAAAAGCACATCCACGTGCTTTGGTGATCATCCATGTGCTTCTTGATCCTAAAATGACAGAGTTCTGGGAGGAAGAAACCCCTACATCAGCCCAAACGTCAAAAACCATGAGACTGCAAAGTCCTAAGGCAGAAACTCCATATGGAAAGGGTATTTATTCACCACATGAGAGCAAAGTCCATAAGTGATTTTGTCAGTGATAAAAATGTGACTTCAGTGGACACTGTTGGTTTGTTTTGCATCCTAGGAGGCTGGGTCAATTAGGTGAATGGTTTGGAAAGACTGAGCCATTGCTTCTATACCCCCAAACTGCACACACACGCTCATCTCAGCTGCAGGCTGACCTGGAGCCCAAAGGGTAATGATAATAAAGGTTTTTGTTAGACTAGAGTTTTATGGGATTGTTATAATCAAATTTATGTGATGAAGGTAGCCACCAGAAGACAAATGAAAAAAGTGAGCTGTTACTGAAATCTTTTCCCCAAATAAAGATGGCTATCTCAGAGAGTCCATTTGTTGCATAGAGAGATGAGTAGGGAGATTACCTCCATAGCACATATTAATTCATCTCACCAATGATCACATTCTCTGTGTTACCCAATTCCTCTATCTTTAAAATCCTTTTAAGAATATGCCATTTTCATGCAGTGTTTTCATCGCAAAACACTTTCAGGTACTCAAAGGCACAGATCAGGAGATTGGCCCACATGCCAAATCCTGCCCACTGCTTGTTTTGCTAAATAAAGTTTTATTGAAACACAGCCATGCTTATTCATTTGCATGTTGTCTCTGGCTGCCTTCACACTTCAACAGCAGAGTTGAGTCATTGCAATAAAGACCATGTGGCCCACAAAACTGAGAAAAATTACTCTCTGAATCTTTACAGTGAAAGTTCGGCAAGCCCAGCTCTAACTAAAAAGAGTCTCCAATTTAGGGACTAAACAAATGAGGTCATTTGTTCACTTTTTACACAAATGACCAAATTACATGCATTTCCATGCCTCTTAACAGTGTAAAATAAATCCATGGATATGACTGTGTATATACACACACATACATATATACATACAGAGATCCTAATGAGGGAACAACTCATGGCATATCCAAGCAAAAAGGATTGGGTTGGATCAAGTTTGGATAGCCATCACCAGTGACTTTTCCTGGGCAGGGATCTGATAGCTGCTGTCAGCTTGAATGTACCTATAAGGAGCACCCATGAGTGCTGCTGAGCAGTTGTTAGGAAGGAGAGTAAGCCATGATTAACCTACAATGAGACATGTTGACCAGAAAAACGAATTCTGGAATGTTGTCAACTTTTGAAATAGCTGACTCAATTTTGGCTGTTTAATCTGCAGTTGGAAGGTCACTCCATTTGCTGTACCCACATATTTAAGGGATGAGACTCAGGTGAAGCTCATAGAATACAGAGTGACCAAGTTTGAGTGGGGACCTGAAGCCATGTTATAAGAAGATGGCACAAGAAATTGACCCAGAAAAGAGAAGATTCAGGAGTGTGCAAAAGCTGTGTTCAAATGTCTAAGGAATTCTATGTTAAGTGCAGCTCTTTGGTAGAATTCAGACCAAGGAGAAGAACGTTTTGTGGTTAGAGTGTGTAAAGATGGAGGTGGTGGTCTAAGGAGTGATTGAGGATGTTGCGCAGGTGATTCAAGTTCAATATCAGTGTAGTGGTTAGGTTAATGACTTCAAAGATTCCTTCAAACTCTAAAATGTTTCAGTTTGTGATAAAGCTGATCCCAAGAGGACTCTTCACAAGGGTGTTTTGAGCTGCTTCATCCCAAGCCCTTGTGGTATAAAGGTGAGGTAGTGATTCTCCAGTTTTAGAAATATCCATATTTGAGGTTTCAGTGAGTACCCAAGTTCACATGTGTTTGCCCCAACCATTTCAAGCTGGGGCTCTGAAAATATCATCAGATTTAATCTCTCCTACTCTTTCTGAACTAAAATAAAACATCTCATTTGATCCTGATGATCACATATCCTACTTTTAATATTCGGTGTCCTGATCCTTGTATGCCAAGTTGGTGGCAAGTGGAAGAAACCACAGTTAACTCATGTACACTGCGTTTTTCATTCTTCTGTCTGTAACAAACACTTAGTATTTTTCATTTACTGCATCAATGTTATGAAGATCGGTGGGAATATAATTGCAGAGTGCTTGGGAATACTTCAAAGGGAAAAACCTTAATCTCTCATTATCCTGTTGATTATCAACTACTGCAATAGTCTACTCAATTGATATCATCTTACTGCTTTTCATTTATGGTAATAGAAAAGATTACTAGTTTCACATGATTTTAGTTCTCTGGAAATAAATGACACAAAATGAATAAGTCATGCACTACTGTAGGTTTGCAGGCAGGGCACAGTATTACTAAATTATGTGCTATGTAAAAGAGGAAGCTGGAAAGAAATCAATCTTTAACTAAGCTTGAGTGATCCATATGATATGATTCTAATGTATGGTTTGGAGGGGGAACCTCTGTGCAAGAGTTCTAATAACCTAGTTACGTTGGTAATTAGGACACAGGGGCAACCAAAGGGGGAAAAAATAAGAGTGTTGAACAGCAGCTGAGTGAATTCTAAAATAATGAAGAAATATCAAATAGGGTAAATCAATGGAGTTAAAGGACACAAAGGGGAAATGAAAAACATTCAAAGATAAATTAGTGTAGACCCAAGGGTTGTGCAAGCAATTTACTATAAATATACTAGGAAAAAAGAGACAGATGTAGGTGAACAAGGAAGTACAAAATTGGTTAAACCTTGTTAGAAGTAGAAATGGCATAGAACACATAGTGTGGCAAAGCAGAAGTTTGGTGAAGAAGAAAGAAAAGCCTTTAAGAAAAATAAAGACATTCTTTCTCAGACGACATGCTGCTGAGCAAAAGCTCTTGCTCTCAAATCGTGTATTATAATATCTTTATAAACTGGATGTGAAGTAAATTTGGCCAGCCTCATTTTTAGTTAATAAAGATGAAGTTTCATGTACAGCACAGTGACTATAGTTATTAATACTTTATTGCATATTTGAAAGTTGCTAAGAGGGTAAATCTTAAAAGTTCTCATCATAAGAAAAAGAAATGTGTAACTATATGTGATGATGGATGTTAACTAGACTCACAGAAATCACTTTGTAATATATACAAATATAAAGTCATTGTTAACCACCTGAAACTAATATCATATTTTATGTCAATTACACCTCAATTAAAACAAAATTCCAAGGTTTCAATTTGTCTTGTAGTCACAGAAAAAGACAGGTTTCTTCCTTTCAACTGCATATGGAGAGTTTTAGCCAATCTACCCCTTTAAGAGAAAGCAAATTCATGATTCCATTCTTTATTTGTAATAGATCTATTAGAAAGGTAAAGTATGTACAGCTCAATTAGCTTTTATGCATAAAAAAAAAAAACCTTCCTGTATGTATAGCTACCTCTAAGATCAAGATACAGAACATTTTCAGGGCTCCTGAAAGCTCCCTTGTAGCTTCCCTCTGTTTGTATCCCCCAAATATTACTATTAGTTGAACTTCTAAAACCATCAGTTAGTCTTGCTTATTCTGGAACTTTACATAAATGCAATTCTACAGCAATGGGTTTAGCTTCTTCCATTCAGCATAGTATCTGTAAGATTCATCCCATGTTCTTGCCTGTACCTGTGGTCTATTTCTAGTTATTGCTGATAGCGAGGGTTGGCAAGCTTTTTCTACAGGGGGCAGGTAGTTCTAAAAAAATGTTTTGTGGGCAGTGTGGTCTCTGTCTTAACTACTCAACTCTACCTTTTAGCACAAAAGCAGCCATAGACTATATGTATGTAAATGAGTGTAACTGGGTTCCAACAAAGCTTGTTTACTAGGATTTGGTCCATGGGCTGGTTCCTGCTGATTCCTGCTCTGTAATGCTCTGTTTTATAAATATCCCACTATTTCTGTATCCTTTTTCTTCTTAATAAACATTTGGATTGTTTCCTGTCTTTTGGTAAAACATGTACTCATTTCTCTTGGATATCTCAGAGTGGAATCACTGGATCATACAGTTCATGTGATGATTAGCTTTAAAAAAAAAAAAAAAGAATACTGCCCAACAGTTCCCCAAAGAGACTGTAACAATTTCCATGCTTTCCTGTGATGTGTGAGAGTTCTAGGTGATCCACTTCCTTTCCAGTGCTTGGTATTGTCAGTCTTCATATTCATCACCCTCTTAATTGTCTGGTGAACTCTCTTTCTGGTTTCAATGTGCATTTGTTTGATGAGCTATGACACTGAGCACCTTCTTTTATGTTTGTCACCCATTTGGATACTCCCTTTTGTGACTTGCCTGCTCAGTTCTCGTGCCTATTTTTTCAGATGGGCTATTCCTTTTATTGCTGGTTTGCAGGAGTTCTTTATATATCCTGAATATAAGCCCTTAACATGTATCATAAATATCTCGTTCCAATCAAGGTTGCATTATTAAAGCAGTTTTAAGCAATTGCTCTCATGATTGATTTTTTTCTCAATAAGACCCTTTCAGTTTATCAGCTGAATCAGCCCTGAATAGTTCTTGAATCAATTCGGATATGTGAGCAGCATCTTGGGGGTTCAGGAGCCTGTGGAAGAGAAAGGTCAATTCTGTCTTAAGGACGTGAAATTAGAACCTCTTGCCTCACTTCCTCTCCTGATGTTATGGTGGTCTTCTGTGCCCCTGGAAGGGAGACAGAGCACAGACTCCAGAAATATAACTTTCAAGGAGGTACTCAGAGCTGTAGCAGGACCAATGTTAGGAACTATACCCATAGAGCAGCAGCTAGTGCTGCTGCTAAGTCGCTTCAGTCGTGTCCGACTCTGTGCGACCCCATAGATGGCAGCCCACCAGGTTCCCCCATCCCTGGGATTCTCCAGGCAGGAACACGCCTGTAGAGCAGAACCCCGCCCAACTCATCCACCATTCCTGTTCCCCTGCGTGGAACACGGTGGAAACTAATGACCCGGATATTGGAATTTACAACCTTCCTTTAAAAAAGAAGGGCTTTCCTAATGGCTCAGATGGTACAGAATCTGCCTGCAATGTGGGAGACACGGGTTCAATCCCTGGGTCAAGAAGATCCCCTGGAGAAAGGAATGGCAAGCCACTCCAGTGTTCCTGCCTGGAGAATCTCATGGACAGAGGAGCCTGGCGGGCTACAGTCCAGGGGGTAAGAATCAGATACAACTGAGCCACTAACACACTTTAAAAAAGAAACCAGCACACCGTGAAGCTAGTTGTGCTCTGCCTGGAAGACACCATGCAGCAAACAAAGAATCTTGTCCAGAATTCAGTATTCTGTGCTACACATTCCCTCTTAGATATGCATTCTCCCTCTATTAAGTTATTGCCAAGCAAAGGTGATTTATTAAGATGAGAAGCAGACATTGTTAAAACAGGAAGAAAAGCAAAAAAAAGAAATAAATGTTTCCTCAGAACCCACAAAGGAGAACAGATGTCAGCAGAAGCAGATGTATGCTTCTCCAGGGTGAAAGAAAGAATACTTAATGTAATCAGAATCCCGGTAACATAAGTAACCAAGAAAGTGGAATATCTACAACTCTGCAGAACTCCTTCATATGATGCTGTGCATCCATAAAAGTGCTACCCAGAGCACTGCAAACTACCAATGACAGATGTTTCCAAACTGGTTTTTAAAAGAAGGAAATATAAGAATGGACCAGGTTATTTTCATATGCAAGGTTAGAGTTGTCCTAATTTTAGAATTAGAAACCCATACAGATTTGCCTTTAGGAAGAAGTTATCAATTCAGTATCCTATTCAGCTCAATCAGCTAAATGGCTAATGTCTGGTCATGACCCTCGTGTGACATGATGAATAATTCATTCCTTCCCAAATTTCAATATGTGAGGGAACACAGCATAAATTGTTTAGGTAAACATCTTCAGAAAAGTGACAATGAAATGACCCAAATTGTGTCTTTCTAAACTGTAAAGTAGGGTTGACCAAAGAAAAAGGTAAAACCTCTGTGTATCAGGGGCTTCCCTGATAGCTCAGTTGGTAAAAAATCCACCTGCAATGCAGGAGACCTGGATTCGATTCCTGGGTTGGGAAGATCCCCTGGAGAAGGGAAAGGCTACCCACTCCAGTATTCTGGCCTGGAGAATTCCATGGATTGTACAGTCCATGGGGTTGCAAAGAATACGACTGAGCCACTTTCACTTTCCCTTTCTGTGTATCAACTACCAAGATAAAGACACTGGGGAGAATATTTGCAGCAAATATGACTTTGAAAAGCAGGATGCATCAGTTACAGAAAGAGCTCCTCTATATTGATTTTCAAAAAATGAACATGTTAATGCTAATTTTTTTAGTGGATTTAAACCAATAATTGTCAAAGAAAGAATGAAAGTTAATTAGCAAACATTAAAAATGTTACACCCACCCAGTGTAGGAAGAAAAGCTGAAGGGATCAATTGTCACCATTTCAATTATCAAAGAGTCTTTAAATGAGTAATAGGCTTGGTGGCCAATGACAAAATGACAATAAAATGGGCACAGTTGCACATATTGTTTGGACCATACATGAGTATGAGACTTTTGCAAAGCAAGAAAAAATATTGGAGAAAGAAGAATGGAACTGGAGGAATCAACCTGCCTGACTTCAGGCTCTACTACAAAGCCACGGTCATCAAGGCAGTATGGTACTGGCACAAAGACAGAAATATAGATCAATGGAACAAAATAGAAAGCCCAGAGATAAATCCACGTACTTATGGACACCTTAGCTTCGACAAAGGAGGCAAGGATATACAATGGAAAATACAACCTCTTTAACAAGTGGTGCTGGGAAAACTGGTCAACCACTTGTAAAAGAATGAAACTAGAACACTTTCTAACACCATACACAAAAGTAAACTAAAAATGGATGAAAGATCTAAATGTAAGACCAGAAACTATAAAACTCCTAGAGGAGAACATAGGCAAAACACTCTCCGACATAAATCACAGCAGGATCCTCTATGACCCATCTCCCAGAATATTGGAAATAAAAGCAAAAATAAACAAATGGGACCTAATGAAACTTAAAAGCTATTCCACAACAAAGGAAACTATAAGCAAAGTGAACAGACAGCCCTCAGGTTGGGAGAGAATAATAGCAAACGAAGCAAGAGACAAAGGATTAATCTCAAAAATATACAAGCAACTCCTGCAGCTCAACTCCAGAAAAATAAATGACCCAATCAAAAAATGGGCCAAAGAATTAAACAGACATTTCTCCAAAGAAGACATACAGATGGCTAACAAACACATGAAAAGATGCTCAACATCACTCATTATTAGAGAAATGCAAATCAAAACCACAATGAGGTACCATTACACGCCAGTCAGGATGGCTGCTATCCAAAAGTCTACAAGCAATAAATGCTGGAGAGGGTGTGGAGAAAAGGGAACCCTCTTACACTGTTGGTGGGAATGCAAACTAGTACAGCCACTATGGAGAACAGTGTGGAGATTCCTTAAAAAACTGGAAATAGAACTGCCATATGACCCAGCAATCCCACTCCTGGGCATATACACTGAGGAAACCAGTCTGAAAGAGACACATGTACCCCAGTGTCCATCACAGCACTGTTTATAATAGCCAGTACATGGAAGCAACCTAGATGCCCATCAGTAGATGAATGGATAAGGAAGCTGTGGTATATACACAGCATGGAATATTACTCAGCCATTAAAAAGAATACATTAGTATCAGTTAACAGCATCGAAACATGTATATTATCTATAGTGAAACAGATCACCAGCCCAGGTTGGATGCATGAGACAAGTGCTCGGGCCTGGTGCACTGGGAAGACCCAGAGGAATTGGGTGGAGAGGGAGGTGGGAGGGAGGATCGGGATGGGGAATACATGTAACTCCATGGCTGATTCATGTCAATGTATGACAAAACCCACTACAATATTGTAAAGTAATTAGCCTCCAACTAATAAAAATAAATGAAAAAAAAAAAAGAATACATTTGAATCAGTTCTAATGAGATGGATAAAACTGGAGCCCATTATACAGAGTGAAGTAAGCCAGAAAGATAAACACCAATACAGTATACTAATGCATACATATGGAATTTAGAAAGATGGTAACGATAACCCTATATGCAAGACAGAAAAAGAGACACAGATGTATAGAACAGACTTTTGGACTTTATGGGAGAAGGCGAGGGTGGGGTAATCTGAGAGAACAGCATCAAAACATGTATATTATCAAGTGTGAAACAGATCGCCAGTCCAGGTTGGATGCATGAGACAAGTGCTCAGGGCTGGTACACTGGGATGACCCAGAGGGATGGGATGGGAAGGGAGGTGGGAGGGGGGATCGGGATGGGGAACACATGTAAATCCTTTGCTGATTCATGTCAATGTATGGCAAAAAACACTACAATATTGTAAAGTAATTAGCCTCCAACTAATAAAAATAAATGGAAAAAAAAAGAAAAAATATTGATACTACGTCCATGTTTTAACACAGTAATTTCAACCCTTTCAATCTACTCTATAAAATAACCATAAATTCACAAGAATTTTAAATAAGATATAAGTTTTGATGGCAACAATAACAATAATAAAATAAATCACATAACCAACGAGAAAGACACCTTAATTATTATCCTCTTCCTCTGAATAAATATTTCTTCTTAACTTTAAAAATACTTTTATTTTCTACCTGTCCAGAATTCCATATGCTTCTTTTTAGGTTCACATCTCCAGATCTCCTTAATTAGTTTAAAATTCTTTCAAAGGCATGTGTCATCCTCTTTCCAAGTTTCTAGGTATTTTACCTTTTCTTCATATCTCGCATTATCATTCAACAATATGAGATATACATTATGATAAATTCATCTGATGAAAAGTGATATAATTTTATAAATTGTGTGCATATCATGAGAAATGAGTATGCTTAATGTTAAACAATGATTTCAACAAGAGTTTTCAATGTCTATGTGTACCAAAAAAGACTAAAAGGGAATATCCTAAAATATACTCGATTAGTATTTGACACACGGGACAGTGGGCTTCATTTTTCTTTCTTCCTCTGAAAGTTGAAATCTGTCCACATTTCCTTTAATTGGATGCACTTTTTCCACAATGAAAATTCAGATCATTACAGTAATTGCTCTTTTCTTCAAAAACCCACTACACCCACAATCCTCTTTTAAGATAAAAATGGGGTTTGGTTTCCTCCCCAGCATCTCTGAGCAGCAGTTCTGAGTCCCACTATTTATATTCACTCTCTTGTTCCACTGCAGCCGGGCTTGGCGTTTGGCGTGTGCAGCCAGGAGAGGTGGGCGCAGATGGGATGATGGATCTAGATGGTTGGAAGGAATGAGTTCCCCTGCCTTGCTGAGAGGTACCCACACGCAGGGCGTCAGCTGGATTTCAGCTAAGCAATATTCAGTCTGCAAAAAAACTTGGCTGAACTCAATCCCACTTCTAGTTGCTGCTCACTTTCCCCTTTCTTCTTCTTGAAGCCGATTGCAGCAAAATGCTTCCTTGATCTTTCTAATACTTAACCTGTTTTTTTTTTTTAATTTTTGTTGGAGTATAGTTGCTTTAGTGCTGTGTTAGTTTCTGTTGTACAGGAAAGTGAAATCAGCTATATGTATACATATATCCCCTCTTGTTTGGATTTCCTTCCCATTGAGGTCACCACAGAGCACTGGATAGAGTTCTATACAATAGGTTCTCATTAGTTATCTTTATACAGTTACTTTATCCATAGTATCAATAGTGTGTATATGTCAGTCCCAACCTCCCAATTCATCCCACCAGCCCCTCCATTTCCCAGACTCTAGCTCTGACCACCTTGTTCTGATGGGAGCTTTTCCTTGGCCGGGACCCAGGCTCTCCACTGTCCTGCCTGTCTTTGTTCTTGAGCTCGGGGAAGTTGGTTCTAAAGCCAGCCTGGCTTCTATCATTTACATCTTCCAAACCATCTCCCACGCACTGGCAATGTTCCTCAAAACTCTCCTCCCTTCTCCCATCATCATGGTCTTCTTGGGTATTCTACTGGCATTTATTTTGAGAGAGTGAAGCTGGACGGGGAAGCAAAAATCCAAAGGACACCAGGCTGAGTCATGGTCACACATGTCCTGAGTAGGAGGAGTGAAAACTCCTCACTTTCCTGACTCACAGGGCTTCCTGACCACCTGCTCCGTGTTCCTGCAGTGACTCTCCAGCACTGTTTGTATATGTGGAGGGTTTTTTTTTTCCCCTCAGTTCATGTTTTTCCCTGGAAGATGCTGATCTCTGATAGACTTCCAAAAGGTTTTAAAAAAAAACAATAGAAGTGGTATGAACTCTAATTACAACCCATTTGTCAAAAAGAAAAAGAAAACTAATTTAACTTCTGTCCCCAAGCTTTCTGACAGGCTTCCTCTAAAAATTACTAGTTCTGTAGATAGCTGAGAAAGCACAACAGGAGGAAAATTTTGCTTCTGACTACAATTTTTTTCTTGGAGAGTAATAGCACTAGGAAATCCTCTTTTTTCTCTATCTTTTTTGAAAACCTCCTAACAAGGCCATTATTTGGGGGGTAAAATATCTGTCCCCCCAAAAGGTACAAGGAGCTTTAATCAATATCTTGTAATAAGCTCTAATGGAAAAGAATCAGAAAAAGAATGTGTGTTTGTGTGTGTATATCTGAGAAAGTGAAAGAGTTAGTCGCGTCCAACTCTTTGTAGCCCCATAGATTATAGCCCACCAAGCTCCTTTGTCCATGGAATTCTCCAGGCAAGAATACTGGAATGGGT
The DNA here is from genome assembly GCF_019320065.1 of Cervus canadensis. Classification (NCBI taxonomy): domain Eukaryota; kingdom Metazoa; phylum Chordata; class Mammalia; order Artiodactyla; family Cervidae; genus Cervus; species Cervus canadensis. The sequence goes on along the minus strand of NC_057394.1, from coordinate 19,584,367 downwards.
TGTCATTCCCTTCTCTGGGGGATCTTCCTGACACAGGGATCAAACCTGGGTCTCCTGTACTGCAAGCAGATTCTTTACTATCTAAACCACCAGGGATATCTGAATCACTTTGCTATATACCTGAAACATCATAAATCAACTATATGTCAATTTTTAAAGAAAACACTTAAAATAAAAAGAAAGACATGACCAGAAAATACAATCATTTCACTCAATAGACACAAGAACCTATCATGCTGCTATTGGGATTTCCACCCACCACCGCCCCCCACAACTCCCACCTCCCCACCCCTGCAAAAAAAAACCATACTGCCTGATCCCAAGGTGCTCAACATCCCAACAAGGAAGGTTGGGATGTAAACCAAGGACCATGATGAGGTGTCACAAGACCACTGTTGTGAAGGATTTAGTAAGGACACGTGGGGAGAAGGATGTGGAGGCTGTAGGCTGGAGGACACTGTAGGCTGATTAGAGGGTGGGACTCTGATGGGAGGCAGGTAAGGGAGCCCGTATGATGTGAGGTGGGTGATAAAGCTCAGAGGTATTGTTGGGAGATTTGGGAGGATGGGGGTTTTACCCAGACCAATCCCATAACTGGCATTGTAAATAGTCGTTGGTTCCTAGGATCCTCTGGTGCTAATTATATGTGAGCATTAACTCCCTAAGGCCTATGTTCTTTGGTTTGAGGCTTCACCATCTGTTGGGAGCCTGCTCCTCTGCACTGATAAAGAGGCTCTTTAGTGGTGTCCATTTGTATTATATTTGATACCCTCCTTCACATAACGGCAATGCGATCCACCGAATGCAGTCTTTGAAGCCGCAATAGATGTAGTGTGTCCTTAAGTAGATAATGAAAATAGCAAGAAAAACCAATGAATTAAACCACTGTTCGGAGGCATCCTCACCGTATTAAAATGTAAGATGTTTGGAGCGAGCTGAGAGCAGTGGGAGTGACTTCACAAAAGAGATAATACGATAAGTGGCCTCCTTCTCCCTTAGCAATCAATGTTTACTTGTCCTTCGCAATTTGCTTAATTTTCTAGTGGGCATACGTTTCCCTTTCAAAATGGAATAATCTACTGGAAGTGAAGTTGGTCAATAGGCAATTCTGAGTTCTTTTTAAAAACATCTAGAAATTAGTAGGGACAAGTCAGTAAGGTAGGATAAATGTCCTTACTCTACGATATCTATCTTCTTAAATCAGAGTGAAGGTTTTCCATGTGTGTGTGTGAGAGAGAGAGAGTCAATGCTTTCATAGATTAGCACCGTGGTTTTCACCTCTGGGACATCAGAATCACCAGAAAGCTTGTGGAAACACTGATGGCTGAGCCTACCCCCAGAGTTTCTACTTCAGTAGGTCTGAGACAGGACCTGAGATCTGACATTCATAGTAAGTTCCCAGATGATGTATCGGGTTGGCTAGAAGTTCATTCCAATTTTCCAGTAAGATGTTATGGAAAAAACCAAATGAACTTTTTGGCCAACCCAACAAATGCGACTGATCTAGAAACCACACTTTGAGATCCATTGTATTAGAGATCCCTTGGACTCATCTGTCAAATGTCTTCTTACACCAGGGACCCACAACGCTCTTCCCAACATGCAGGAGAGGAGCCCTAAAACCCTGATGATTATGTTCATCATTGGGGTGGGGGGCTTATTGAATACTTGTTACTCTATGAATAATTTATTTTTCATAAAGAATCAGAAATGTAGAGCTAAAGGACTTGAGACATTATCTAACTTAACCTCTTGTCTAAAGATGAAGATAGTTAAGCCCCAAGAGATTAAGTGATGTGGTTAAGGTCACACTGATGCTTGTTGGTGACTCCAGGATCAAAATATATCTGCCTCTGAACTTCCAGTCTTTGCGCTGTGCAACCTGGCTTTTATAACTTTAATTCAGTTACAATTTAGGAGACCTTATAAAAGTGACATGACTACTGGAGTGCATCTGCTCTTTTTTTGACGTGGTTGGGTAGGTAAACTAGCTACCACTAGCTCTCACTTACCGAGCACCTGCTAAGTTTCTGGCACCAGATTCTGCATGCACTGTTCCATTGACTCTGTACAGCAGCTCTGAGGAATAAGTAAGATTATCCTTGCTTTCCTGGTGTGGAAACTGAAGCTCAGAGAGGTTGCATGGCTTACTCCCCCTTCCCCTGCCCCATCATGCTCTGTAAAAGTAGCCTCAGGACAAATGCAAGCTGCAAGATCACCGAGCCAGGCAGTGGAGACCCAATAGTCAGCGCCTCTGTCCCCAAAGAGAGCTGGCAAGGTCTGTGCTTGAGTGGTGTGGGGACAAGGAAGGGGGTGAGGCCCAGAGAAACCTGGCGGGCTCCCATCATGGAAACTGGGGTACGGCAGAGGGACTTGATGTCAGGAAAAAGGCTCATGATACTGGAATTGGGTTACAAAGGCACAGGCTGATTTGCAGAAAGGCTTGGTGAGCTGAGTTTGGTCCAAGAGCTGGCCTGTTGTCCTTGGGAGGGTCAAGGCTAGGCGGCTACAGATGCAGAGCGCTCTTGCTGGGGCTGCAGACGCGTGCACTTGGTTCTGTGCCCGTGTGCTGAGTGTGCAGGTGACCAGCTTCGCCTCTGGAAACGGAAAGTCTTACGTTTCTGCCTTCTTCCCTTAATATATATATATATATTTTATTGAAGTTTAGTTGACTTACAATGCTTCAGATGCACAGCAAGGTGATTCAGTTATACATATGCACATATATATATGTTTCTGTTTTAAAACGAATGAACTACACCACCGTGTGTTTTCTGAGAGGGGAAGATGGGTGGAAAATGTGCTGGGTTTATTGGTTTTCCCAAGACCCTTAGACAGGAGCTAGACTTTGCTTAAATGCCTTCTTCTTTTCACCCATTATAATGTTTTAATCAACAATAATTATTGCCACAATTTTCTTAAGTAAAAATCATAAATGGAAAATATAAGATCTGCTTTTCACCTTTGTTGTCTTGTTTTATCTAGATTTTTACTTTGCCAGTTCTCATCGGTCATTTTTAAATGTGCTTATGAAAAATAATTTAGAACAATAGTCTTGGAAGATTCAGGAGTCCATCTCCTTCTACTTCATAAGAACTCCAGAGAAGAAGAGAAAACAATATACGGGAGGCAGGTTTCTAGTCTCTTTGCTTCAGGCAACACATGTACCTTCCCTGAAAGAAAGGCTTGGGGCAGAATGAACACACTACAAACTCAGAAGGCATGTCTCACACATTGAGTCATCTGCATAATTGGAATTTTAACTTAGCATTTCTGTTTCCAAACTTGATGGGCCCCCCTCCTTACACATCAAATTGATCAAGGCAGGAATTACCGATTCAAATTTATGGTAGAGCTAAGAAATAGAAAACAGAATGATGAGTCAGAAGGTAGACGGCCACATAACTCGAATTTTTTTCAGCATAGATTAAGCATTTATGAACTTCACCAGCACCTCCGCCAGAAAGGTACTCCTTTTAAAAGTAATGTTAATTATTTACACAAGTCTTGATTTTGAAATAGAGGATCTTAGTATCATCCTTACACTTTTTAGATTGATTCAAATCTAAGAATTGGTTTTAGTGTGAATTTATATATGCAGCAAATATTTATTGGAGGTCCACTGTGGGATCTGAAACACCGATTATTCAAGTTGCTGGGGTTACAACAGTCAACAAAATAGACCAAATGAAGCTATAGTCCAGTAAGGAGAGAAAGACCAAAAATAAGAAAACTTTATAGAAAAATATAGACGTGTGTGTGTGTGTGTGTGTGTGTATGCATATGAATATGTGTATATATATATATATATACATATATATATATATAATGCTATAATACACATAATAAATTACATATATATATGTATCTTTTGGAGAAAAAAATATGGTTAACTTATTTGTGCCTTACCTTGTAATAAGGAATATGAAAGTTATCTGTGAGTTCCCAGGCCCAGTCTTGCCCAGTGTCTCTGCAATTTTACGGGGCATACTACCTCTGATGAGCTACATAACTGTTAGACTCACTCTGTACATGAGCCCCCAGACTGTGTGAGTAGTGAAATGATAGGCCAGTTAACAGGATGAGAAATAAATGCAAATTAGTTCTCCACTCACCCAGCCGCCACTGCTCCCACTTTCCTGCCCTGCTCCATCCCCCTGCCAAGATCTCAGAGAAAAGGATGGCTATCCCAAGTGATGTTCACTGCATGACTCAGTGACCTAGAAAGGGGAATGTACAGTAGGCATGGCTGGGCGCTGAGGATGCTGGGGAGGGAAGCAGGGCAGTGATGTAATTGACAGCGACTTTGAATGCCCCAGCCCTTGCCAGTTCTGCACCTCTTCCTGGAGACTGGGGTGAATCAGAGCAGTCCAGGGTCACTGGAATCATCTGAAGCTTGACCACAGGCGTGGGCCCCTCTCCTCCTGGCTGGTATGATCTTTTCTGGGCACCAGAGGAGTTTTAATATAATAAAAGGCTGTCTCCGTGGAATCAATTAGCCCAGCATGCCTCAGAGAGTTCTGTGATGTGAGAGGCCACTTCTTTCAACCAAAGTTTAAAAATGATAACGATGAAGCCATTTCAGTTACAGAGAATTGAGGGCTGTGTAATAAAGTTTCCCTTGTTCAGATGAGAAGGGATAAGGGAACTCTGGTGGGTGCTGTGGGGTCTCACCCAGACCCCTTCAGGGGCAGTGCACCCTCCCCCATCCCCTGCTCTCTGAGAAAGGCCTGCTCACAAATGCCCCTTCTTCAGAGAAACCCTTTGGCAGCCATTCTATCTGCGAGAGGTACTTACCCTTGTTCCATGGCCAGGGGCTGACTAAGACAGGATCAAGTGTCTGACCCATGTTCTCATCTTATGGTTGTTGTTGCTCAGTCACTAAGTCCTGTCCAACTCTTCGCGACCCCACGGACTGCAGCACACCAGGTGTCCCTGTCCTTTACCATCTCCCAGAGTTTTCTCAGACTCATGTCCATTGAGTAAATGATGCCATCCAACCATCTTGTCCTCTATCATCCTCTTCTCTTCCTGCCCTCAATCTTTCCCAGCATCAGGGTCATTTCCAATGAGTCTGCTATTTGCATCAGGTGACCAAAGTATTGGGGTTTCAGCTTCAGCATCTCTCATCTTAACTTGGACCACATCTGAGCTCCAGAGCTCCCCCTCAGGTGAAGCTCAAACTAGTCTTCAGCTGAGGCTAAAACCACTGAAATGTGTCTGGGGGGGGGGGGGGGGGGGGTGAAGCAGGGGGCTCCAAGGATCTCTCGTTCTTTATGCCTCAGCACAAGAAAAATTCAACAAGAGGCACAGTGGTAGATAAGAAGTGATTTATTAGAAGAGGATGCTTGTGAGACTTACAAGTGGGTGGGCGAGAGGGTGCCATGCCCTGAGAACTTAGTGTACTATAGTTTTATAACCGAAGGAGAATGGGGAGGGGGATAAGGCCATCTTCTTCATCATTCTTGAGTAGACATCACACTTCCACCATCCATTTCTCCTCCATGTGGGGTGGAGTTTTCTTATTCCAACATGGTCCAGTCGGAACTGTCATGAAAAGAAAGTGAATTTGTTAGTTGCTCAGTTGTGTCCAGCTTTTTGCAACCCCCATGGACCTTAGCCCTCCAGGCTTCTTTGTTCATTGAATTCTCCAGGCAAGAATACTGGAATGGGTTGCTATTGGCTTCTCCAGAGGATCTTCCCAACCCAAGGATCGAACCCAGGTCTCCTGCATTGCAGGCCGATTCTTTACCAGAGCCACCGGAGTTTTCTTAATCCTACATGGTCAAGCCAGAACTGTCACGGTACAGTGGAAGGCACAAGCTACAAAAAGGCAGTAACATACTAAAAAGTACGTCATCTCAGGCTTCAGTATAATGTCACTTTCCCTTATATTTTGTGTTTAAAGTGCCCAGAGAAGCGTGTCCTAGGAATCATTAACTTACTGAACTCGCTGAGCAGGATGTGGGTCTCATGATCCCATTGTTTTATTGTTTGGGTGCATGTCTCAGACTTCTGTTGCATGGTTTTGTTGCTAAGCAAGCCTGCTTGGCTTCATGGTTAAACAAACCTGCTTTCCTGAGTGATCATTAACTTAACAGGATTCTCCCATACCTTTTTCTTTACTTACAGTCCCCTAGTGGGATTAACTATTTAATCACCTACTTTGGCCCTTTACTCTGTCCCTACCAAGACCACAACCCTGCTGAGCATCTTCCTCTCTGCACGTCCTAAAAGCCTTTCCTCCATAAATGATGTGTATCCAGTCTGTGTCTCAAGCTCTGCTTCCCGGGAGCATGTCGTTAGACAGGAACAAACATGCATCATTTACCCACTGTGTTGCCCAGAACTCTGATAGGCACCATGCATGCTTAGAGCATTTCATTATGACTTGTTATCAGAACCCTTAATATAAAGGAAGTGAGGCTTAGAGAGGCCAGAGTCTTCCTCCAAATCACAATCTAGTAGGTGACTCTGAATCCATCCTCTCTCCCTTTGGTCCCTTTGACCCTGTCGTTGTTTCTTTCTTTCCTGCTAGATGGAGAAACAACCACAGTTCATGCATGAATAGTAAGCACACCCATGGTTCCCGTTCACCCTTGCAAATGTAAATGTTCCTAATGTTTGCTGCTAAGGCTTCACCATATATCACCCAGAAGCTATGTCCTATGACTTCATCATGAGGCATGATCCCTGGTAGAAATTCAGGACACTGTGCTGACATCAAATGCCCAGGTGACGGCAGATGTTTTCTTTATTATTCCTCATTTTCTGCTTGGTAAATCAGCATGGGGGCATCTTAAATGGGCTGAAAATAGTCTCTTTCTTTTGTACAAAATGGTCTCAGGATGGACAGTGAAGAGGAAGAGAGATGTGAAGTTCACCTGAGAGCAGAGGGATGCTTGATCTGTTTACAGGCAGGAGGAGTGTGCGTTTCCTAGTGAGGTGACATCAGCATTGTGATGATCTCATCCGTATTTTCTGTTGAAATCACAGTGTTTTCCTTGTGTGTGTGTGCTAAGTCACTTCAGTCATGTCTGACTCTTTGCAACCCTATGGACCGTAGCCCACCGGGCTCCTCTATCCATGGTATTCGCCGGGCAAGCATACTGGAATGGGTTGCTGTGCCTTCCTCCAAGGCATCTTCCTGACCCAGGGATTGAACCTGCATCTCTTACATCTCCTGCATTGGCAGGCAGGTTCTTTATCACTACCGCCACCTGGGAAGGCCAGCACTATCCTCAGTTCAGTTCAGTTCAGCCACTTAGTCGTGTCCGACTCTTTCTGACCTCATGAACCGCAGCATGCCAGGCCTCCCTGTCCATCACCAACTCCCAGAGTCCACCCAAACCCATGTCCATTGAGTCAGTGATGCCATCCAACCATCTCATCCTCTGTCGTTCCCTTCTCCTCCTGCCCTCAATCTTTCCCAGCATCAGGGTCTTTTCAAATGACTCAGCTCTTCCCATCAGGTGGCCAAAGTATTAAAGTTTCAGCTTCAGCATCAGTCCTTCCAATGAACACCCAGGACTGATCTCCTTTAGGATGGACTGATTGGATCTCCTTGCAGTCCAAGGGACTCTCAAGAGTCTTCTCCAACACCACAGTTCAAAAGCATCAGTTCTTTAGGACTCAGCTTTCCTTATAGTCCAACTCTCACATCCATACATGACCACTGGAAAAACCACTATCCTCAAGGGGCACTGAATGGTCCCAGCATAGATTATAACTGATAGGGACGCTCTCTCTGTCTCTCTTTCTCTCTCCTGTCTAGTTCCTTAGTTATCATGTGGCAGGATGCCTACATTTTTACAGCTTCCATAATAACCAGGATAACCAATTTGGCTGAATGGGTCTTAGGTCTTCATATAATGCAAAACCAAGATACAACAGTCTAGAGATGGTCTGTCTTGGAGAACTGGCCCCATGCTGGGTTGATGACTACACTGGCCCTGCCTCAATTCTACCCTGTACTTTAAACGTTACTTGTGAACAGGGTTGCTTTTAAAGTCCATTCTTTCCACTGGACTCACCCTCTTTCAGGAGCCCTTAACAGATCCTGTTAAGGGATTATTGTCTGTCAGAAGGCCAGTGTCATAAAAAAGAGAAAGGAATTGTTCCAAATTAAAAGAGACTGAGGCACATGACTCTGAAATACAACGCATGACCTTAGACAGGATCCTTTTTGGAGAAAATGCTATAAGGATATTCCTGAGTCAGTGGACATGTTAAAATATAGACAGTGGGTAAGATAAAAAGTATTGTCTTTTTATCTTTACTTTTACTTTTAAAAGTAAAATATTTAGCAGTGTTAAATCTGTTGAGGTTGATACCTGCACTTGTGGGTGCATGAGAGCATATCCTTACTCTTAGGAAATACACATTGAAGTATTAAGAGTGAAGGCCTCCAAGTGTGCAACTTATTCTCAAACAAGGTAAGTTACATATATTAACACATATGTACTAATGTGTGTTGGAGAAGGAAATGGCAACCCACTCCAGTATTGCCTGGGAAATCCCATGGACAGAAGAGTCTCATGGGCTACAGTCCATGGGGTCACAAAGAGTGTGTACACACCCTAACGTGTGTACATTCTCACTCACATGGAGTCTCAAATACTATTCTCAAATAGTATAAACTTGTGTATATGAGTATAAAGTATTCATGTATGTATAGTTGCTCACATATATATATATAAGAGAGAAAAATAGAGACAGAAAGAGGAAGAGAGGAGAGACAGAGAGAGAACTGATTTAAAAAATGAGGCAAAATATTAACAATAGATGATTTTGGGTAGAGAGTATACAAATGTTCTTTGTACCATTTTTGCAATTTTTCTGTGAGTTTGGGATTATTTCCCAAAGAAACAAACAGCAAGGCTTTCCTTGTGATGCCACAAGGAAATAACTAAGACTGGATTTCAGTGATGATACAAGAGAAGCAGTCTCCTTATTTAGACATATGTAGAGTATTTTATAGGCTTCCCTGGTGGCTCAAATGGTTAAGAGTCTGCCTGCAATGCAGAAGACCTGGGTTTGATCCCTGGGTCAGAAAGATCCCCTGGAGAAAGAAATGGCTACCCATTCCAGTATTCTTGCCTGGAGAATTCCATGGACAGAGGAGCCTGGCATTTTATAAGTGAATTGATCCTAGAAACCCAAATGAGGACTGCTTATGTTAAGGATAGATACATATCTATACAAGTCTATGACAAGCTGCTTGGTATTTTCTGGGAGTTTGGGCAGCACCAGATTGCTAAGCGTGGCTCAAGAATTGCAGACCTTTAAACAACTTGAACCAGTGTCGAGTTTCAGGCTGAGGCGTTGGCCATGTGAGGAACAGACTGAAATAGAGAGCAGAGAGGCTGTGCAGAAAGTCGGAATGGCAGCCCAAGCTGCGATGAATCAGGAGAGAGGGATGGCCTTGGAAATGGCTTTTCTGCCCACTGTGTTATCGTTTGGAAAAAGGTTAGAGTAGGGAACAAGAAGCACCTTAAGCAAAAAAAAAAAAAGTAGAGGCAAGGTCGAAGGAAGCCAAAAAATTGAGACTAATCTTTCCATTTATATAAACCCAACCCTCACAGCCCCAGACTTGCCTGCCTCTTCCATTAATGTCTGGGGCGGTGGAGCTCCCTATGGAAAGCTCCTTTTCAGACTTGGAGATGTCGAATTTAGTCTCCAAAGGGAACTGGTGAAGGGAACAAATAGAGTGGCTATGGAAGAAAGAACTTGGGGTCTAAATCCAGCTAATAAAAAAGTAATGCTCATGTAGATTAAATTTCCTCGTGTATGGAACACAAGTTTGCGTGCTGGATCAATATGAAAAAATATCCTCTTGTAACCTGATCAGAAGACATCTATTGAGCATGAGTATAAAACCTATCTCATGTTAATATTTTGCTCCCATATTCACCCCTCACTATTCACAGTTTTTGAGATTTTATAAGAATTGTGTTTACAGGGAAATGCCCACTTGATCATCAAATAATATATTTTATGTAGCGTTTGCCTAGTTCAGCGTGCTAGGATATTTTACAGAAAAATTGCTTAAATCCAATGCTGAAAGGTAACCACTTCGGGGGGGGGGGGGAATATATATATGTGTGTGTGTGTGTATATATATATATATATGTTAACAGATAAACAAGGCCTCCACCACATGCTAGTCAATCTTTGGGGCAAATAACAGAACAATCTATAAAATATCAGAGGATCTTAAAAAGCAGTTGGAACTCCACTCTCTGCATTGGCGTTTTGCCACGTGTAAAACTCTGTCTCACTAACAGTATGGTGGAACCTCTAACAGCCCAGAGTGGGTGGCTTCTCATTTTTATATGTCATCGGAAAGATGGAATGCCAAGAGCACGTCTGGGGTCTGGGTTTAGCACGAGCTCAGGGGAGAGGGTACCACATAGTCAATCACTTCCCACATAAGCCAGACTTCCCCCTAACGATTAATCAAAGTGCCAGGAAAACATGGGCCTGTGTTTCACATCCCACGACACCCTCACCGCAGGCGGGCTCAGCGTTTGTGATGCAGTGATACGTCAAGGTGTTGTGCCTGGATGTCCGAGTGTGCATAAAGACCCGCCTCTGCCATCCTGAGGCCCCAGCCGAAACGACGTCATGGGTGGGCCTGGGCCACCCAGATGGTTCAGACGGTAAAGCGTCTGCCTACAGTGTGGGAGACCCGGGTTCAATCCCTGGGTCGGGAATATCACTCCAGTATTCTTGCCTGGAGAATCCCATGGACGGAGGAACCTGTTAGGCTACAGTCCATGGGGTCGCAAAGAGTCGACCACGACTGAGCACTTCACTTTCACTTTCACCCAGAGAACCTGACTGTGGCCTCAGTGCTGCCCTCTGCTGGAGGTACAGCTTTCGTGTCAGGAGTTACGGTTGACCTGTAAGCATTTTTTAGGAGGGGTACCGGTCCCCGGTAGAGACATTCAAGAAACTAAAGCTTCAGAGGAGGATACCATGTTAATCAAGGTTCTCCGGAGAAACAGAACCAGTAGGATATATAAATACACATAAGAGGGTATTTATAACAGGAACTGACTCGTGGTTACGTGCTAAGTCGCTTCAGCCATGTCCGACTCTTTGCGACCCTATGGACTGTAGCCCACCAGGCTCCTCTGTCCATGGGATGTTTCAGGCAAGAATACTGGAGTGGATTCCCATTTCCTCCTCCAGGGGCTCTACCCGACCCGACCCAGGGATCGAACTCAGGTCTCTGATGGCTCCTGCATTGGCAGGCTGGTTCTTTACCACTAGCGCCACCTGGAATTTTGGAAGGCATTCTTATTTATTTTTAGTTTAAAAACCATCTTCTTCTCTTTCCTTTTTGCATTGTGTTTATTGTTTAATTGGAGTATAATTGCTTTACAATGTTGTATTCGTTTCTGCTGTTCAGTGAAGTAAATAAGTTGTGTGTATACATCTATCTCCTCCCTCTTGAGCTTCCCTCCCCCTAACCCCCCCATCCTACCCCTCTGGGTCATCATGGACACCAAGCTGAACTCCCTGTGGTATAGAGCAGCTTCCCACCAGCTATCCGTCTTACACACGGGAGTGAATATATGGCAGTGGTACATTCTCCATTCATCCCACCTCCTCCTTCCCCCTCCCTGCGCCCACAAGTCCTGCTTTAGTGTACTGAGTGAGGAGACTCAAGGAATTTGTGGAATCCAGAAATAAAACCCTGATTTCTGGGATCAGGGCTCCTAGGCTAAGAGCCCTATGGGAAAACATTCAGAGAACTCCAGTCGACATTGGGACACTTTTTGTGTGTACGTATACATTTCCTCTCCTATTTTATGCAACTCCAAAACCATCCTGAGTTCAGTCTTCATTCTTCACCACAATTAGAAAAGGGAAACCATTATTCCAAGGGTTTGTTAGCAGCTCTGCTCCTGTTTCCTAATAGTCTGTGTAGTTCTAATGACCTAAATGCCACACAGGAGGCCTTTGTAATGGAGCTTTGTCACCACAGGAGCTGTGCTGAGTGAGTGTTACTTAATCACAGCCACCGAAGATGAAAAATGCAGTGTTTCTGAAGGAAGCTGGTGAGGCTGTAATTTTAAAATGCCACTAATGTAATGTAGAGTGGGAGGAGGCTTCCATTTCTGGCCTCTTTTTTATCCCGCAGTTTGAATGCTTTTGGTGAAAATAAAAATTTCTAAATGGCATTCTTGATAATAGAACCTGAGGCAAAGTGAAACTTCTGAGTGTGTCGAATGCGCACAGCCCACCTGGTAAGTGTGTGACTTGCGGGGAAGGGTTCACAGTGCTGGCTGGGGTGTGGGAAAAACACCGGTGTACCAAACCACCTGTCACCTGGTGGGTTGGCCAAGTACTGGGAAAGAAAATAAAGATCATTTGAAAATGCTTATTCAAAATCAGTGAGACAAAAATATTGAAGTCAATATAATCATTTTTGTGGTGCCTTTAAATTCAAGCCCTCTATCTCTTTAATTATTTCAATTGCTGACCCAAGCTTGTGTCCACCGTTGGACAGATCCTCTTTGCTCTTTAGAGTGATCTGTTGGCCAAATTCTGGATGAGGACTAGAGCATATATTCTGTATTCTTATATCATAAGTTATTTTTGTACTGGGGTCTGAGTCTGTAACAGGTTATGGCCACAATCCCCCTGCAGCTTAGGATCTAGTGAGGAAAATAGACATTGAAAATGAAATTACAAGTGTGAGTGCTGTTACATATGGAAAGTATAGAATAAACAGGAGCATTTAAGGACAAGGTGCTAACCTCATTTTAGGGTCAGGGAGTGTGATATATAATTGCATATGAGGGTACATAGATTTATTTTTTAAAATATGTATATATATGTACAGGACTTCCCTGGTGGCTCAGACGTTAAAGCGTCTGCCTGCAATGCGGGAGACTTGGGTTCAATCCCTGGGTTGGGAAGATCCCCTGGAGAAGGAAATGGCAACCCACTCCAGTATTCTTGCCTGGAGAATCCCATGGACATATATGTACATGTATATGTACATGTACATATACTCATATTCATATATACGTTATAAGGTTGCCAAATTTGACAAGTAAAACAACAAGATGCACCGTTAAATCTGAATTTCAGATAAATGAGTAATTTTTTAGTTTAGGTAGGTACCATGCAATGCCTGGGACACAGTTATACTAAAAAAGTGTTGAGTATTTATCTGAAATTCAGATTTAACAAGATGCCCTGTATTTTTTTCTGACAACCTTAATGTGTGTGTGTGTGTGTGTGTGTGTGTGTGTGCATACACCCTCCCACAAACATACACCCAGCCAAGGGCAAAACTTAGATAGAAGGATGTGAGAAGTACACAGTGTCTAGACACAGGGTTTGTGAATGTAGTACCTAAACCTTATTCATAGAAGCATGAGTTGTGATTTCAACTAATGAAGTTATATTTTCCAAATCACGGGTCTTATCTCCCTCTCATAAGAGTGATTCTATGCCTGTCTGTCCACAGTATGGTTTGTGATAACCTTGGGATAGTTCCTTAATGCAAAATCTTCAGCTTGCTCATCTACAAAATGGAGGTGATACGGTAACCACCCCGTAGAATTGTCGGGAGGATTCCCTGAAACGCCATGCAACCCCAGGAAGAGAATACGAGCTGTTTGATGGATGGGAGGGGAAACCCGGCCCCCACTGCAAAGTCTCTAATGTCGTCTGAATCAATCACCATCTCAGAAGTCAATCCAGGTGTTTCTCGAACGTTCTGAGAAACACAGCAAGATTTCCACAGTCCTCACATAAAGAATGGTATTTGGGGAATGACAGAGGTGCAGCTTTAGAAAAGCGGAACCCACAGCAGCCATAGGTAGGAGAAAATTCAGCAGCAGCAAAAGCAGGGCTTTCCTTAAGATATGGTCCAAAGCCAAAATCCACTTTGTGCTCATAATGTTTGTTCCATGTGCTGAGAGCATCTCAAGGCTACGAGAACAAATTTCTCTTTGATGCTGACACATTAAAATAGATATTCCTCAACGTTCTTTGTAGTCAAAAGATAGATGGCCTTTGAGACACTCTGTCATGGGTGAAATAGGTTTTGTCATTACCAGAGATAGAGAGCCAGGCCATACTCCATACCATAATTAATTTGAATAACCTTTTGAGGTTTGGTTTTGTTTTTCTTTTTTTTTTTTTACTCAAGACTTAGAACACAGGAAAATTATTTATAAAAAAGAAGTTGTTTTTTCTTTAAACAAGTAAGGATTTTAAATTTTTTTTTTTTGGCTGCAGAAAAATAGCTCATACAATTATGTTTTCAAAGCCAGCTGCATTTTGAAAGCCACAAAGCCAAGTGCATGCTATATAAAGATGTTATATTGTACCTTTACTTCTTGACAACTGTCATTAATCTGTAACTTCTGAGTAAGGAACCAAATTTTTTTGAGCATCTTCTAGTGAAGTATGTCCAAATGTAACAATGGGAAGTTTCACTTTAAGATTACTGGGTGATTTTGGACACTCAACTCTGACCTTTACCTTTGAAGCTGTGTCCTGCCTGGTGTCCACTTTTTCCAGGACTGCAGTAAACCTGTCAAGTTAATTGCTGGTGGAGTTGGAACTAACTGGAACAAGCTGAAAAATTTTACCCAAGTGATTAGTGGACTTCAGACTGCTTGTCAAAACCACACTGTGTCATAAGAGTTGGCATAACCCTGCCGGACGCTTCTTAAATATGCCCTTATTTGGTTCCTTTACTATTTCAACCCAGAGCAGCCACACAATCATATTTAACTGGAGAGGAACTTCGCTTTCGTGTCTGGAACTTTAACCCAAGTTACATAAAAAGTAGGAAATACCAGCAATTTGAAAAGGAGACACATATTGGTTGCCTTTTGTTAATCTGCTAGTCAGTCAGCTGATATGTCTGATCAATATGTCTGATCAGATGATATGTCTGATCAATGATGGGATTTCCACATCTCTTATTAGAAGAAAATAAATGTTGGCTTATGGTCTTTCATGGGTTTCCCCAATAGCTCAGTGGTAGAGAATCTGCCTGCCAAAGCAGAAGACACAGGAGATGTGGGTTCAATCCCAGGGTCAGGAAGATCCCCTGGAGAAGGAAATGGCAACCCACTCCAGTATGCCTGCCGAGGAAATCCTATGGACAAAGGAGCCTGACAAGCTACAGTCCATGGGGTCACCAAGAGTCAGGCATGACTGAGCAAGACAAAGAGAGAAATTTTTAACTGGAGGGTAATTGCTTTACAATATTGTGTTAGTTTCTGCCATACATCAATATGAATCAGCTACAGGTATACATATGTCCCCTCCTTCTTGAACCTCCCTCCCACCTCCCAACCCATCCCAAACCTCTAGGTTGTCACAGAGCACTGGATTTGAGTTTGCTACATCATAACAGTAAATTCCCACAGGCGGTCTATTTTACATATGGCAGTGTATATGTTTCCATGCTACTGTCTCAGGTCGTCCCACCCTCTCCTCTCTCACCGTGTCCACAAGTCTATTCTCTATGTCAGTGTCTCCATTGCTGCCCTGCAAATAGGTCCATGGCACTAACCATCTTTCTAGATTCCATATATATGTGTTAATAAGCAGGATTTGATATTTGTTTTTCTCTTTCTGACTTACTTCACTGTGTATAATAGGTTCTAGGTTCATCCACCTCAGTAGAACTGACTCAAATGCATTCCTTTTCATGACCAAGTAATATTCCATTATATGTATATATGTACCACAGCTTCTTTATCCGTTCATCTGTCAATGGACATCTCGGTTGCTTCCATGTCCTGACTTGCCTTTTGTTAACTTTTATTTTATACTGGAGAATAGTTGATGAGCAATGTTATGATAGTTTCAGGTGTCATTTAACTCTAATTACTCCCTAAAAGTCCTATGTCCAAATACAGTCGCATTGTGGGATTAGGATTCCAACATATGATCTTGCGAGCAGGGCAATGCAATTCCGTCCATAACAATAACCAAGAATAAAACATAGTATTTGTGTTTTAGAAAATTACTCTTATGCTTCTGGTATATAAATATTCTTCAGTCATCCATGATAAATATGCATTTAGTGTCAAAACACTGAACAGAATATTTTACTAAGAAATGTAAATTTTCTGTGATGTAAAAGAATGTCCTATGCCTCCTAGAGCAAATATTTATAGCTGATGTTGAACATTGTAAATGTTGACTTGTTTTCAGAATGCTGCTCTTATGCAGATGTCTTTTGCAAGAAAAAAAATATTTTCAGCTTAATTGTACCCTATAAAACACTAATCATTGGTCTATGACATGAGCTCTAGCACTGATCAAATTCTATTTACCAGAATATAATAGCTGTAAACAGTAAATGTTTGTAGCTGTTTCAGCTAAGGATTATTTTTTCTGGCACCGGAATTACAAAGCCTAATAGCTCAGGCTCACAATCTGTAAAATGATGAACACTACTTATATTTAATGAAAAGGCAATAGATTGGGCCTCTGGTGAAAGTCTTCATTCAAAGAATGGGATGAGAAGCAGGTGTGTGCTAAGTCGCTTCAGTCACGTCCTACTCTGTGTGACCCTATAGATTGTAGCCCGCCAGGCTTCTCTGTTCATGGGATTCTCCAGGCAAGAATACTGGAGTGGGTTGCCATGCCTTCCTCCAGGGTATCTGCTCTTCTTGACCCAGAAATCAAACCCCTGTCTCCTGTGTTACAGGCAGATTCTTTACCGCTGAGCCACCAGAGAAGCCCTAAGAAGCAGATGAAAGCCTTAATTCAGCCTTTTTGAGCCTCAGTTTTACTTTCTATATAGAAGTTAACTTAGGCTAGTTGATCTTTAGGGCCCTTCTAAAAATATAGTAATAATAATAAAATGGAAAGATGAGTTGATAAATTTAGAGAGTGGATATCCCTTGCTAAAAGGAAGTTGAAATAAGTTAAAATTCAGGTGATACTGGTGGGCTCTTTGGATTACATGATTATAAACAAGTCTCCCATAGGAAGGCATACAAGCTAGATTTTAGAAGTTGTATTATATGAATCAAAGTCTCAGGCTTTATCCCCCCTGGCAGAGACAATAAGCTTGGTGACCACATCCAGTCTTTTCCCATTTCTTTTTTTTTTTTTTTCAGCCTTTTCCCATTTCTAATTGCAATGCATCTGTAATTGAAAGATGTCTTCAGGGAAGTGTACTGTTGACCGGCCTTCTGCTTGAACAACATCACCCTCACACACATTTCACATGAGATTTCACCACTCTGACAAGTTACACACCTTCAGTGTGAGACCATGGTGATCTTGCGGCTGTTTGTTCAACCCCCTGCTAGAGCTGGGATTCACACCCTGAATCTGTTATTTCTTGAGTGAATTCAGATTAAATCTTTGTTCTCATTATATTCTATGGCACAGCTGCCTAAAGATTCACCACCACTGACAGAGGACTTCTTCCAGATAATAGCCCACAGGAAATCTCTTATGAATCAGACAAAACAGTAGATCCAACCCACTGTGGAGTTTGGGACAGTGACAGGCCAGGCTGCCATTATAATCTGTTTCACCACATGCTTGTTGAGCAGATTTTGTTCTAGAAGCTACAGCAGGCATCTGAGGAGGAGTGCCTTGTGTGGGGTCAGACTCATTGGTCTGTCCACGAAGGACCTTACCAGGCCTGATATCCTCAGCTGAAACCTGTCTTATCTCCCTTTCACAACAGGAAGGGAGGCAGGAGAAATCGAATGTATAAGTGCATTACTGAAGCATCTACTCTTTCTAGTAGTATTTGCTAAGCTGGTTTGGACTCAGCTCCTCTGAGTCAGGGTTAAAATGCCTAAGTCATCATTTTTGATGGATTTACCATGGACTTACATGAGAGAATGAAAAGAGGTGGGTTAGAGTTCATATCCGGCTGCTTTCACCTCTTAGGCTTTAGTCACACAATTCTGACTAGCTTCAGTTTTCTGTAAATTTTTAGCAACAGCACTCACTTCATAGAGTGGAGTGAGGTTTCCTGTAGGCAAGATAGCAAGGTGCTTTGGAGTGAATCCAGCTACACTGCATGTTAGCTGGGTGACTCAGCCGTGGTAATTTCCTTATCTGTAAAGTTGGATGGTAAGAATAGTTCTTCCTCCATAGGGCTGTTTGAGGATTAGATCAGTAGATGATACACGCAAAGCACTCTGAATGGTGCGTGGCACCCAGCAAGCCCTCAATCAATGCCACTTTGTACTGGTCGACAGAATTTACCTCTCCTTAGAGATACTCAATGAATGTCCCTTCCTCTTTCGTTTTTCTTCTCCAAATTGCCCTCCTTAAGGCACACGTAGAAACTGGAAGGCAGGGTTCTGCTGTGTTAACAGCTGTTCTATGAGTTTCCAGAATCTTCCTGTGAGTCCACTTCAGGAAATGGTCTTTGGGAACCACAAAGTCAAGGAGATATAAAGCTTTGGAAAAGAATTTCTAAAAATAATGTTTTAAATACACAAACTCCCAAAGCTGGGTAGCCTTGGGCAAGTCCCGTAACCTCTCTATTCTTCGAATGAAGGTATTGAAATAAATTGTGGATCCTTTCCAGCTGCCGTAATACATGTGTCCATCATCACTGATCACAAGTGGGTGCCCAAGGCCATTAACTTCATTGGTGAGAGTATAGCTTTGGGACCAAAGTTAAGATTGTGATATAAGCTGTAACCTCAGACAAATGGCTTGTATTTGTAAATTGTGAGTCCCACATGGAGCAGGTGAGGATATGTATGATTAATGATGTTCAAATCCATCAGCAACTCAGAGTCATATCCTAATGACGCTGAACCTGTAGCTTTGTTTTCAACATATGCTGGAAAGTAAATCTGCATATCATTGAGCAGACTCTGTTGGGAGGAGATGTTTGAAATGACGATCCTCGTTCTTTATAGTCAGCACTACTACGGAAAATCAGTTTTTAATGGTGTCTCTATTCAAGTAAAGATCTGATGGTAGAAAATTAAAAGGTAAAGCAATATGGCAGGAACAAAAAAGAGACTTTTAGTAGAGGCATGCCAGTTTGCACAGTTGGATAAACTCAATAGATAGATTGAGTTGACAGACTTGTTAATATCCTTGAAAATTCTTGGTGTAGGTTTTGGGGAGGATCTGTATTGACTGGAGTTGAAAAACAACAAAATCGAGGTATTCTGAGGTGTTCGTTGTGTCGATGCCAAAGGCCAGAATCGTTTCCACGGCCACATGCAGTTTGAACAACAAGGCACAGGGATGTTGGAGGGAAGTGGAGACCACGTGAGATGGTCAGGGCCCAATAAAGCCTGCATCCTAGTGATGGAAGGAAAGAGGCAGTGCTAGGAGGTACCGTGGGTAGAGCCAGAAGTAACAGCACTTGACGGTTGACTGATTCCATTACAGGACCTAACAAAGTGATTAACATCAGATAAATTAAGGGGCTCCTTGGAAAACTGCAACGTTATCAGGGGCTGTCAGAGAGGATGCATCAAGTTAGGATACAGACACACGGCCCTCATGCTTCCTCAGGCCAAGTGCTCCAGCTCTAACTTGAGTGATCAGACTGATCTGATCTCCAGGCCTCTCACAGGGACCAAGATATCAAGGAGTCAGGGGGTCTGACAGTGATGTATTATGTGATGTGATGCTGAGGCTGATTACCATGCAGGCGACAGAAATGAATCACCTCCTGAATATGCTGACACTGGCGCAGGGTGGGGAGCAGACAGAACCCTGGCTCGGCGATGTCAATAGCAAACACACAAAGGCAGCCCCTCCTGGAATGGTTTGCATCCGAGACTGGGATGCTTAACGTCGGAAGTAACCTCACAGTCCAGGCCACTGCTATTTTCCAGAAAATGAAACACAACAGAAAATATCTTAGCACCTTTGGTGCAGACAATGTATTGCCTCTTCCTTCTGCATGCTATTCTTGTTTTGTTGCTCAGTCGTGTCCGACTCTGCGACCCGACCCCATGCATTGCAGCACACCAGGCTTCCCTGTCCTTCACCATCTCCTTCTGCTTACAATACAGGAAACCTGGGTTTGATTCCTGGGTCGTGAAGATCCCCCCGAAGAAGAGAATGGCAACCCACTCCAGTGTTCTTGCCTGGGAAATCCCATGGACAGAGGAGCCTGGCGGGCTACAGTCCATGGGGTCGCAAAGAGTCAGACACGACTGAGTGACTAACAGTTTCACTTTCACTTTTCTCACTTTTCAGCTCTTATTAGGTATAAAGTATGATAAAGATTCCAAATATATTTCCTGATCACCTACTGAACTGTACTTGGAAGCTGTAGTGAGAAGCAGCCACTCAATAAAATCATCATTAAGATGTCAACGTGATAAATGCAAAATAGGACACAAACTGGATAATTCAATGAACAGTGGGTTCTAAAACAGTTCATAATTTTGCTGCTCCTCTGACACTTATATATTGCCATGTAGCTCTAGTTTTCTTCAGGTGAATTAATGGCCTATCTTCATTGCTCAATCACCTTGTAAATTCCTTTAAAACAGACCATCCTAAGTTAAAACTCTTTGTAAATTCTCAACAGTTTCTGGCACACAATCCTTCATACAATTCGGCATAACAAGAGCTAAAGGTGATCATACTGAGGTATTAATTTCACTAAATACAAAGATACTCGAGGGACTTTCTTGGTGGTCCAGTGGTTAAGACTCTGCTTCCACTGCAAGGGGTGCAGGTTTGATCCCCAGTCAGGGAAGTATCACGTGCCATGTAGAGTGGTCAAAGCCACTTGTGTATCAAGAACACTTACATAGTCAAACTGAAATAAGGAAAACCTTAAAATAGTAAAAGATATGCACGTTCTCATAGCTGCAAGAAAAGGCAAGAGGCATTGAGACAAAGAAATGCCAGAGAGAGGAGAAACAGACTTCATTGAGTGGGAAACTGAATGAAGCGACGGAGGTGACTGTGCTGGAACTTACCTCAGAGGGGTGGATAGTGCTCAGGAAGGTGAGATCGGCAGAGCCAGGAACTAAACGAGGGGAGGAGGCCTCTGATAGCGGAAGGGGGGAGCCCCATGTGAGGGCTTCTAAGTGTGAGGGTCTTTTTCTAGAGCAATAGAAACTAAAAAGAGAACTCTCTATGATGACCAAAAAATAAATCTTATTTCCAGACCCGTATGGCTGATAGCATTAGAGAAAAATCACCAGATTGCTTGACCAGACAGTCTCAGGTCACTCTTTGTGAATCCTTGTATTGAGTTGGCCAAAAAGTTCATTTGGCTTTTTTCATAAGATGTTATGCAAAAAAAAAAAAATCAAAATGAACTTTTTGGCCAATCAAATAAGTGTCCCCAAAACAGTAGATTAGTAGGGCCTACATTTATAGTAGGGCTTCCCTGTGGCTCAGCAGCTAAAAAATCTGTCTGCCAATGCAGGAGACCTGGGTTCAACCCCTGGATCAGGAAGATCTGCCAGAGAAGAAAATGGCAACCCACTCCATCATTCTTGCATGGAGAATCCCATGGACAGAGGAGCCTGATGGGCTACAGTCTGTGGGGTCACAAAGAGTCAGATGTGACTTACTGACTAAACAACAAACAACATTTATAGTAGTAGAATTTTTTTAAAAAAATCAGATCCAGGTTTTACTAGATCCTCTTTAGTCTGTAAAATAAAAGAGAAGCACAATAAAAACTCAGAAGGGAAGCATGTATGCACAATTGTTGTGAATAGAATCCCTGAAAGAATGCATTTTTATTGTTTCTGGAAAGCAATGAGAAGCTTCGTACAATTACATTATCTCAAATTATGACTTCCTGTTGTTTTCCAGAGTTTGTAAAAAATAAATGATGTGTCATATCTAATCTCCTTTGTCCTTAGATTCACCATAATAAATATTAAGGTAGTGCATTTATTACAGTGCTTTTCACTTGAAAGACAATACCCATTAATTTTAAACCTGTGTTGACATTCCCTCCAACATAGCATTTGAACATTGCTGTCTCAATTCTAAATTATTTTTATCCAGGCTAGATCAGGCCTGGGGATGGGACACCACAATTACTTTCAATCTCAGAACTCGTGTTTTTCTTGACTTCTAGAAAATTCTCAACTAGTACCTCTCCAAATTTCCTCTCTGCTGTCTTCTCCGTTTTTGTTCCTATCAGATGCACGTGGGAGCTCCTCAATTCATACTTTACACCTTGTAACTCTTCTTTCGTATTTCCTATCACCTCATTTCTATGGCTTCCCCCCACCCCTTTTTATAGTTTTTCTGTCACCCCTCTGTTTGCAGACAGAGAGGGGTACATTAGAGTATGAATTCACTCCACCATTTTCACCAAGGTCTCAGCAAAATTAGTGTCCTTGTATCTATATCGTGCAATTAAACATATAACTTGGAAGGTGTATCCAATAAATTTAAACCTACTAAGGCACTGAAGAAAATAACAGGGTTTTTTTTTTCCTTCTTTTTCTAGAAAGGGATGGGTTTAAGTGATAAAGAATAAAAGGAGAAAGAGAAAGCAAACAGCAAAACTTGGGCAAATCCTTCTGTATACAAAATTCCAGCTTTCTGTGATACCGAAATACTTTAAGCTGATAAACAAAAAGGGAAGCTATTCAGTTTAAACCAAAAACAAATGTGGAAAAAATGTACCTAATACCCCAGAGAATCAGGGCAGCCTCTAAGAGTTATGTGCATTCCACACAATGAGAAATAAATATATCCTCTAAATTTTAGAGCCGAGGTGTGACTGCTTTAGTATGCCGAATAAAGCCTACAAAAGTGCAACAACAAAATACATAAATCAATAAGCCATTTCTCTGTGTGTGTGTGTGTGTGTTCAGTTTCTCCTTATATGGCATACTTAATCAGTTTTGAAACGAGAGTAAATCACTGGTAATAAAAACTTTTTCTTCAGTCATTATTCTAATTAGGTCAGATTTACCTGCTTTTAGGGCTCTGTGAAGCATCATTAACATACACAATAGTTACAGAAACAATACATCCTCTAGATTTGAACTTCTAAAAGCCTTGGGTTTGACATTTGTTTTTCAAATAAATATGAAGTTCAGATATTTTATTCAAAGATATTCATTACCTTTTCTGGTTGAACCACATGAGCAGTTTGGGAGAGAAGGTTTTATAAGTTCTGTTACTAGAATAAATTATATTCATGTTTTCTAAATATTCCCCTTTCAGAATATAAGCTTCAAAAAAAAAAAAAAGAATATAAGCTTCATCAAGTCTCATAGAACCCCGTCTGCCCTGTCCAGGGCTATATTCCCAATACATTTGTTCAACAAATATTTCTTAAATGGACATTTATCTCTTAGCAAGTTCTTTTCTCAATTTATGAGGTAAAACGTGACTTCATAAAGTAGAAATCCAAAAGATGTATAAATCAGAACTTTAATAATAAGAACTTGACATATTTTAAATTCAATTTCCTCAACTCTAGGTCAGTTCTAACCGTCTTCTCCATGGGAAAAAAAAAAAAAGAGAGAAATGAAATACTCCGTGATTATGGATAATATGAAGACAGAGTTAATGTGATATGAAAACATTTTATTGTGTGCTAACAGTGTCTGTTCCCTGTCAGAATATGTGCCTCTTTGATCCTTATCTACATTTGGTTTTCTTGTTCAGGCTACCATTCAGCTTTTCTAACTACATAGTTTCTCAGTCACTGATAATCAGAGTCTGGCAAACAGGAGTACTGGACTATCAAAGAACATGAGGCTATCCTCAGATCCCCAGGCTTATGCTTCCTATTTGTGAGCATCTGGCCCATCTTATTACAGCAAATCTCAAATGTTCATGATGGGTCTTGCCCTGTTTTCACGTCCAGTGTTGATGTCAGTCAGCTCAGAGCTTGTCCATTTATTTGACGTCCATCGTGTATAAGAAAATAAGAAACAAAAACGCAGACTACCTATTTATGATGTAAGCTTTCTGACAGCTGACAAGGCAGGTGAGTCCTTCAGAATTTGCAGGCCTGATGTCCTTCTCACCAAAGCACAACTGGAGCAGCTTGGGAACGTCTGTGTTCTGCCTCCAAGGCAGAGATGCACCTGGACCAGTTCTTAATCTATTCCACCAGGAGCTCATGATTGTCTTTTCGGATGGCATCTGCTAAGACTCATCTTAAATTTGCCATTTAGCTGTCTGTGCTTCGTGACTTCATTTTCCTCTCGGGGACCAGGGGAAATGAGACCGTTTCTCTCCATTAAAGATTATTTCAAATATGAATGATAAAAGGCTTTCAGGTTTCATGTTTCTATAGTGAGAGAAGCTGTGTGAAGACATGACCAAACTAAACTGTGAGTTGTCTGGGACACTGGTTCTCAACCAGGGGTGAGTTTCTCTGAGGATATTTGGCAATGCCTGGAGACATTACTTGTTGTCACACTTACGTGAGGGGGACTGGGTGTGGGGGTCGTGAGGGGCCGAGTTCTGGCATCTAGCAGGTAGAGTCCAAAGATGCTGCTGAACACCCAGGGAGGAAGACTGAACAAGAATTATCCAGCCCCAAATCACAATCGCAGAATCTGAGCAATCATCTTCAGCAGCACTGCTGAAGTTTTCTAACAAGGTTAGTGTTCTATTCATCACTTTTTTTTTTTTTTCTATTTTCTGTATCTTGTGATGATTTCGAGGCATCTTGAGGCCTTGTGAATCCTGGCAGGTGGCCTCTCCCAGGACTCATTAATTCCTAAATATTGTAAGCATCTAACCTGAGAACATGCCTTTCATGTGTAAACCAACATAACCCAGGGCCTACACCCCCAATCACCTCCTTTATCTAACTCTCACACATCGAGCCAATATTCCCTTGACCCTAAATCATCCCAGAGCTGGGTGCCATACAGCTAGAGACACCTCCTACAGCCCAGAACCTGTTGAAACTATTCAAACTACCTAATCCTAAGCTTGCTCAGCATACCTACCCCACCTTGCCCATCCCTTTCCACAGAAACCACAGTAAAGGCTTTGAGCTTGCATTCCCCTCACTCTTTCTGCCTCCTGAATGACCCTGGTGCTTCCCCACGTGGACCTGCATCTTACCCGGCATCCTGTTTCTAGAGATCTCTGAGTATAAATTTTATCTTTGATGACTTTCATTTCTCTGTCCTTGTGTCTTATCATATGTCATTAAAACAAACCCTGGGTATATTTTAAAATAATTAGTAACTTTAGGGACTAAAGGGCTTCCCTTGTGGCTCACCTGGTAAAGAATCTGCCTGCAATGTGGGAGACCTGGGTTTGATGCCTGGGTTGTGACGATCCCCTGGAGAAGGGAAAGGATACCCACTCCAGGAGAATTCCATGGACTATACAGTCCATGGGGTCACAAAGAGTTGGTCACGACTGAGCGACTTTCACCTAGGGACTAAAAGGAAAAGAATCTTAGCATACACATATTTTAAATCCTCCTCCTGGCCTGGTAGCTCACACAGTAAAGAATCTGCCTGAAATGCAGAAAACCTGGAATTCAATCCCTGGGGTGGGAAGACCCCCTGGAGAAGGGTATGGCAACCCACTCCAGGATCCTTGCCTGGAGAATCCCCATGGACAGAGGAGTCTGGTGGGCTATAGTCCATGGGGTAGCAAAGAGTTGGACAAGACAGAGCGACTAAATACACCTGGTCCGATTAATTCAATGTTAATATTATTTTTGAGAAGGGCTGTTACAGAAATGTTTACAAAGTGTGAGTTTAGGTATTCCACTTCATCTCTTAGAACCTCAGTTTCCTCATCTCTGAAATGGGACATAATAAGTGCCAACGTCATAGGGTTTTGGGGCAACTAAGTCAGATAAGAAATATATAGCACTTAGCATATCAGTAAGCACTCAGTATAGGTTAGCTATTATTACAGTTAACAAAGAGGGAAATGACTGGCTGCCAGGATTAGTTAAAACCTTCAGAAGGAGATGGTAGTTGAACTGCAACTTAAAAAAGAATAGAAATTCAAGTGGAAAGAGGTGAGAAAGAATTCTGTACAGAAAGGATGATATTCACAAAGCGCTAAGTGATGGCAGTACTCAGATCAAAATGCAAGTATTTTTTTTTCTTTTATTTTACTCTGTTAAGAGGCTACTTTCAGTTGCTTAATATTTTATTTCAATAATAATTTAATTGGTGTATAACATATGTCAGTTATGTGTATACAGTTTATATTTAATGTATAAATTATATGTAAGTGCATATAATACATATGTGTAACATTTTGTTTCCCCTTCTTCATTAATAGGGCATGTGTCAGCTAGCCCAAGATAAATGAATTTCTTTAGGTTTCCCTGACTGCTGTGGACAATGCTTTCCTTAACCTCATTTGTTCTCATCTTTCTTCTCAAGAAGGAAGAGAAAGCCATAATATGACTCATGTTGGTTTGTTTCTCTTAAGTGCGTTATGCTCTGGTCTCACGGTAGCTCCTACTCTATAGCTTGGTTGTTAGAACAAGCCTTGTTTATGCAGGGTCTGTTAGAGTTCCCTGGAGCTATTGTGGAGGAGCTCATGTAATAAATACATAATTATGAACTTGTTAAAAGAGACATTATCTACTCATTTGTCCAACATGGCTCCTTTCAGTCTACCTCGTAAGTAAATCTATATTTAGTCAGTGTCGTATTGATCAGAAAGCTGAGTACACTTTAATGCTCCTACAGAAACACACCATTAAAAAAAAATAACTTGAGAAAAACCCACCGCAAGTCTCATCTCATTTGAAACAGTGGAAAGAAGAAAAATAGTGCTTTATTTTCCATCATTATTTAACACAATACCAGAAAAATGAGTACTAATACCAGGTTCTGATAATGTCACTGAAGCCAGTCTCAGAGTCTTTCCAAATATCATACATTTTATGAAATTCAATATTAGGAAAATTAATGACAAAAGAACACGTAATTGTTGGAGCTGGGTGGTGTGTAAATGGGTGTTCACTGTGTTCTTTGTTCTATTTTTCTATGTGTGTAGAATTTTTATGATAAAAGGCTTAACATTTTTAATAATGGTTCCTCAATGCTACTTATAATTTAGATAAATACTACCTAAAATTAGATCATTTGAGGTAGAGCATATGTCAAATTGCACGAAATTACAATAGAATAAAAGGTAGAAATCAGAGTAAACTACAATTTGTTTAAAACACAGAGTTGAACACACCAAGAGTAGGATTTTTTTTATGATCGCAAATAGTACAAAGCTAAGTTTTCTTCTTAAAGTTGTACGTTTGTATGTGACATCAAGCAGAGGAATTACTTTAGTACTTTGAGGAAATAAAAACGTTATGAATAAACTTTTATTTATTTGGTCCTTAAAGTCTAAATACCTTAACGCAAGTGGAAAAGCTCCAGCCACAATTGGAAGGGGCAGAAAAAACAAGTCCTGTACTACAGCTTGAAGATGTTTTACACCTTAGTACTGTTTTATTCATTGAGTCAGAAATTTCTGAGTGAATAAGTGAATTTACACTTGTAAATCAGAAACCTTCACAGTCAATTTTTTCATTCCACAAAGAAGCCACTTTGGGTTGGTGTGTGAGTGTTGTTTCTGAAGCAGATAAGGCCAATGTTGACATAAGTGTAGCTGAAAATACCACTGATGACTAACTTTCCTTTCTACCCTGTACATATATTAAAAACTGATCATTTGGCTCATGGTTTTAGTTGGGTTTTTTGCACAGCCTGAGAAGACTAGAAATCTTGCTCCCCTGGTACCTAAAAAGACACTTTAGTTGTCTCATGTAACAGATAAATTTTTGGGAAGAGTTTATTCAGATACCAAGATATGGATTGTGAACATTTATTGGATACAGTGGAACCCCTAGTGGCTCAGTGGTAAAGAGTCTGCCTGCCGGTATAGGAGACACAGGAGACATGGGTTCAGTCTCTGGGTTGGGCAGATCCCCTAGTGAAGGAAATGGCAACCCATTCCAGTGTTCTTGCCTGGAGAATTCCATGGACAGAGGAACCTGTCGGGCTACAGTCCATGGGGTCGGAAAAGAATTGGACACGACTTAGTAACTGAGCACAATAACCAAGATTAAGCAAATAAAAAATAATGTATCAAGAACTTTCAATCTTGAATTCATCAGAAACACTATGCCAATATAAACATTTATAAACATTTAAGGAAAAATACTTTCACCTTTTGCCTCATTGCTACAAAAAGCAAGGCTTATTTTTGACAATTGTAATAAGTAATTAAAAATTAAGCTTATTTAAGGAATATATTTATGTTTGGAGTTGGGTAAGGATAATAAGAGTCATTGAGAGAAAATAGGCTAGATAGAAAAGGCTCAACCTGTGTAGGCACTGTTCTGAACATTGGTAATCCTACAAAGCAATTGATATTATCACCAATTTACAGATGTGGGAACTAAACACTTGAAAGTTTAAATGACTTGTCCAAAGTTAAAGAGTTAGTAACTTGTGGAGCCAGTATTCTTCTTCAGACTTCAGCCTAAAGACCACAAGCTCAGTATCTGTCATTTTCATGGCTCTATTATACAGAGTTCCTGAAAAAGCCAATGCAATTTCCAGGGAGCAATTTACAATGTGAAGAAGATTCTAGCACAGTATGACCCAGAATTTTATGCAGTACTGAGTGGGTGAGAGATTTATCAATAGAGTTTTATATTTTACACTTATCAGGTGTGCACAAATTCTTGGTTAGAGGGACTAATTAACCATGTCTTGAAGTGACCATTACTTTTTCCCCGACCAACATCTCTCATTGTCTACAAAATCAATGGGGACCTTATTAGCACCTTCTTTTCTATCCAATTCTGTAACCTGGAAAAATGGGTGTGCCTGGTGACTAGACATAATAGGAAACTTGTTTTCCCATTGAAAAAAAAAACAAAATTGACATTCAATATCATAGGCCTATTAGTCCCAGACAGAGACAGATCAGCAATCAACCTATCTTTTTTTTAATGTCTCAATTCTTATTTCAAGCAAGTCGTAAGTTCTTTTCTTTCATCAATATGTATGAGAAACTCAGCCTATGAGATGGAAGTAGTCCCTGACAGCTAATACAATCAACTCAAGAGTACTTAAAAGTCTTTTCTTTGTTGAACTGCTCACGGATACATGAACCTGGGAATGTCACTTCATGTCTTTGAAGCTTATTTGTTTCCACGGTAAGCTCTCTAGTACTTGCCACAAACTAATATTATCATTGTTCATTATGTGCAGTAATTGAATTTCCCAACTATTTTAGGCACTAGCTGAAGGACCCAAGATATTGAGTACATGTAGCACATGCAGAATCATTAGGTGTTTAAAATTATCTAAAGGCAGAAAAAAATAATAGAGATCTATTTGCACTTAACTATGTAAAGTGTGTCTGCTGCTTGTCACTGGTAATCTCAGCTATCTCCTTCAAAGTAAATGGCTTGGGCTCCCTTTAAGTAAATAGAATATGCTAACATATGTTGGGGAGGTGTGTACTGAGTGTTTGAAATCCATCGTCCCATCACTGCAGTGAATCCTCACACACACTTTATAGCATGTGCGTTGTCATTTTCTCCATTTTCGGGGTGAAGAAATCAAGGCACAGGCGTGTCACTGTTAAGTCACTATCCAGTCTACTTAGTGCTGGAGCCAGGATTTGAGTCTGTGCTTTTATCTTGTCTTTCTCCCTCTAACTTGGAAGAGGTTTCTCTGCATCTGGAAAGACACCGAATGGCTGAGGCCATTCAAAACAATAATTTTGATTGTCTGTGACCATTCTCAAGTGATCTGGATGAGCAATGTCTTGTGCATGGTTAAAGAAAATTAATAGTTCTATGCAAATTTCCAACAGTTAGCTTTTCCTGGATAACAAAGTACCCCCAACTTAAGTGGCTTATGAAAAGCTATTTATTTATGATTTTTAGCTCATCTGTTTGGCCTAGGGTCTTCTGGATGGTTCTTCTGGTGTCCAGTGTGCTCACTCATGCTTCTACAGTCACCTTTTGGACTGGCAGAGGCTGACTGGTCTAGAATGGCCTTTGCTGGATGAGATTTCTCTGTTCTTTGTGCTCTGTCACCCTCCAGCAGCCTAACCACGCCTGGAACAGCTTAGTATGTTTACTTGGTGGTGGCAAGCTTAGATTCAGCAGAAGCTATAGGCCTCTCGGGCTCACATTTGGAACTGATTTCTTTCTTATTATTATTACTTTAAATTGGAGGACAATTGCTTTACAATATTGTGTTAGTTTCTGCCATACAGATATACCTGATATACAGATATACAGATATGGCCTGGATCAGCCACAGATATACATATGTCCCCTCCCTCTTGAGCTTCCCTCCCACCTCCCCTGCTATCCCATGCCTCTGGGTTGTCACAGAGTGCCAGGTTTGAACTCCCTGCATCATATAGCAAATTCCCACTGCCTATTTGTTCTACATATGATAATATATATGTTTCAGCGCTACTCTTTCACTTCATCCCACCCTCCCCTTCCCCCACTGTGTCCATAGGTCTTTTCTCTCTGTCTACATCTCTACTGCTGTCCTCTGGATAGGTTTATCAGTACCATCTTTCTAGATTCCATATACATGCGTTAATATACAATGTTTGTTTTTCTTTTTCTGACTTACTTCACTCAGTTTGTCCACGTCATTAGAACTGACTCAAATGCATTCCTTTTTATGGCTAAGTAATATTCCATTGTATATTAATATTCTATATTAATATTACTATAATAACATATAGTAATATTCCATTGCATATACATTGTGGTATACGCATACCACAACTGCTTTATCCATTCGTCTGTCAATTGACATCTAGGTTGCTTCTTTGTCCTAGCTATTGTAAATAGTGCTGCAATGAACATTGGATTCTTAGATAAAGCAAATCACAGAACATTCGGCCTCAAGGAGTAAAGGAATACACTTTACTTTTTGATGGGAGATGCTCCATAACACAGTACAAGGAATATGATACAGAGAAGAAAGAATCGTAGCCATTTTTGGCAGTGTAAATACCCACAATCAACTATACTTATTAAACATTTTCAGTTCAGTTTATTTGCTCAGCCATGTCTGACTCTTTGCCATGCGCATGAACTGCAGCACTCCAGGCCTCCCTGTCCAGCACCGACTCCTGGAGTCTACCCAAACCCATGTCCATTGAGTCAGTGATGCCATCCAACCATCTCATCCTCTGTCGTCCCCTTCTCCTCCTGCCCCCAATCCCTCCCAGCATCAGGGTCTTTTCAAATGAGTCAGCTCTTCCCATCAGGTGGCCAAAGCATTGGAGTTTCAGCTTCAGCATCAGTCCTTCCAATGAACACCCAGGATTGATCTCCTTTAGGATAGACTGGTTGGATCTCCTTGCAGTGCAAGGGCCTCTCAAGAGTCTTCTCCAACACCACAGTTCAAAAGCATCAACTCTTCAGCACTCAGCTTTCTTTATAGTGTAACTCTCACATCCATACACAACTACTGGAAAAACCATAGCCTTGACTAGACGGACCTTTGTTGACAAAGTAATGTCTCTGCTTTTTAATATGCTGTCTAGGTTGGTCATAACTTGCCTTCCAAGGAGTAAGTGTCTTTTAATTTCATGGCTACAGTCACCATCTGCAGGATTTTGTAGCCCAAAAAATAAAGTCAGCTACTGTTTCCACTGTTTCCCCATCTATTTGGCATGAAGTGATGGGACCAGATGCCATGATCTTAGTTTTCTGAATGTTGAGCTTTTAGTCAACTTTTTCACTCTCCTCTTTCACTTTCATCAAGAGGCTCTTTAGTTCTTCTTCACTTTCTGCCATAAGGGTGGTGTCACATGCATATCTGAGGTTATTGATATTTCTCCCGGCAATCTTGATTCCAGCTTGTGCTTCTTCCAGCCCAGCATTTCTCATGATGTACTCTGCATACAAGTTAAATAAGCAGGGTGACAATATAGAGCCTTGATGTACTCGTTTTCCTATTTGGAACCAGTCTGTTGGTCCATGTCCAGTTCTAACTGTTGCTTCCTGACCTGCACATAGGTTTCTCAAGAGGTGGGTCAGATGGTCTGGTATTCCCATCTCTTTCAGAATTTTCCACAGTTTATTGTGATCCGCACAGTCAAAGACTTTGGCATAGTCAATAAAGCAGAAATAGATGTTTTTTCTGGAACTCTCTTGCTTTTTCAATGATCCAGCGGATGTTGACAATATGATCTCTGGTTCCTCTGCTTTTTCTATAACCAGCTTGAACATCTGGAAGTTCACAGTTCACATATTGCTGAAGCCTGGCTTGGAGAATTTTAAGCATTACTTTACTTGCGTGTGAGATGAGTTTAATTGTGAGGTGGTTTGAGCATTCTTTGACATTGCCTTTCTTTGGGATTGGAATGAAAACTGACCTTTTCCAGTCCTGTGGCCACTGCTGAGTTTTCCAAATTTGCTGGCATATTGAGTGCAGCACTTTTACAGCATCATCTTTTAGGATTTGAAATAACTCAACTGGAATTCCATCACCTCCACTAGCTTTGTTCGTAGTGATGCTTCCTAAGGCACACTTGAGTTCGCCTTCCAGGATGTCTGGCTCAAGGCAGGTGTGAGTGATCACACCATCGTGATTATCTGGGTCGTGAAGATCTTTTTTATACAGTTCTTCTGTGTATTCTTGCCACCTCTTCTTAATATCTTCTTCTTCAGTTAGGTCCATACCATTTCTGTCCTTTATTGAGCCCATCTTTGCATGAAATGTTCCCTTGGTATCTCTAATTTTCTTGAAGAGATCTCTTTTCCATTCTATTGTTTTCCTCTATTTCTTTGCATTGATCGCTGAGGAAGGCTTTCTTATCTCTCCTTGCTATTCTTTGGAACTCTGCATTCAGATGGATATATCTTTCCTTTTCTCCTTTGCTTTTCACTTCCCTTCTTTTCACAGCTATTTGTAAGGCCTCCTCAGACAGCCATTTTGCTTTTTTGCATTTCTTTTTCTTGGGGATGGGCTTGATTCCTGTCTCCTGTACAATGTTATGAACCTCCATCCATAGTTCATCAGGCTCTCTGTCTATCAGATCTAGTCCCTTAAATCTATTTCTCACTTCCACTGTATAACCGTAAGGAATTTGATTTAGGTCATACCTGAATGGTCTAGTGGTTTTCCCCAGTTTCTTCAATTTAAGTCTGAATTTGGCAATAAGGAGTTCATGATCTGAGCCACAGTTAGCTCCTGGTCTTATTTTTCCTGACTGTATAGAGCTTCTCCATCTTTGGCTGCAAAGAATATAATCAATCTGATTTTGGTGTTGACCATCCGGTGATGTCCATGTGTAGTCTTCTCTTGCGTTATTGGAAGAGGGTATTTGCTATGACCAGTGCGTTCTCTTAACAAAACTTTATTAGCCTTTGCCCTGCTTAATTCCATACTCCAAGGCCAAATTTGCCTATTCCAGGTGTTTCTTGACCTCCTACTTTTGCATTCCAACTAGCCAATCTGATCACATGGACCACAGCCTTGTCTAACTCAATAAAACTAAGCCATACTGTGTGGGGCCACCCAAGATGGCCAGGTCATGGTGGAGAGGTCTGACAGAATGTAGTCCACTGGAGAAGGGAATGGCAAACCACTTCAGTATTCTTTCCTTGAGAACCGCACGAACAGTATGAAAAGGCAAAAAGATAGGATGAACTGAACAATGAACTCCCCAGGTCAGTAGGTGCCCAATATGCTACTGGAGATCAGTGGAGAAATAACTCCAGAAAGAATGAAGGGATGGAGTTAAAGCAAAAACAACACCCAGTTGTGGATGGGATTGGTGAAAGAAGCAAGGTCCGATGCTGTAAAGAGCAATATTGCATAGGAACCTGGAATGTTAGGTCCATGAATCAAGCCAAATTGGAAGTGGTGAAACAGGAGATGGCAAGAGTGAACATTGACATTCTTGGAATCAGTGAACTAAGATGGACTGGAATGGGTGAATTTAACTCAGATGACCATTATATCTACTACTGTGGGCAGGAATCCCTTAGAAGAAATGGAGTAGCCATCATAGTCAACAAAAGAGTCTGAAATGCAGTACTTGGATGCAATCGCAAAAACGACAGACTTATCTCTGTTCATTTCCAAGGTAAACCATTCAATATCACAGTAACTAAGTCTATGCTCCGACCAGTAACGCTGAAGAAGCTGAAGTTGAATGGTTCTATGAAGACCTACAAGACCTTTTAGAACTAACACCCAAAGAAGATGTCCTTTTCATTAAACATTTTACATGAGTAATATGACAACATATATTTTTCTGAAAAATCTATTTTGTGCTATTCACAGGGCTTAGGATAGTATGTTAAGTATTCATTTATATACACAAGTATCTGTAATCAGAAAAGCCAGAAATATTTTCAGTCTCTTAAGATTTGAGTTTTGGATTGAAGTTATCAAATTGTGATTAAAGAGAACCCTGAAATAATAGTTATTTCATATTTGATTTGCATTTCTCTAAAATGTTGCCTCAGGCATTATCATTATCAAATCAAATTTAGTAGAATTTCAGTCGTTCTGTTTTAAATAGCTTGTACACATTTGGAGAATTCCAGTGTACACTTGTACAATGTACACTTGTACTGACTTTCTCACCAAGGGATATTCATTCTTTGGTGAGTTTGTTCTAATTGTGCCATTCGTTGTATTAACATTAATTAGCAAACTCATCTTTCAATTTCATCCCCTTGGGACAGATTCAGTCAGGGTTGGGTAGGTAGGGAATTTAATTAATCTATCAACAAATTGAATTTTTTATTAGGTACTTTGGTCTTATCTCTTATATTTTGCATAGTATATTAGAAAATTTATTTTGAACTGGGGTTACCTAAAGTTTTTTTTAGGAAGACAAAGAATCCAGCCATTTTACCCCAAAGCACTATATATAATAAAAATAGATCATCAATGTTCCTTTAGGGTAATTTTCAAGAAAGTTCATTTACTATTAACTAAGAATGGAGACTTTCTTTCAGATTGAACCTTCCCATACTGATGGAAGGACTATTTTATAGTAAATATATCAATAGCCTGTTGTATAAACACCTACTATTTGTGGCTTAACAACAAAGGGCATCAGTGTGTGAGAATTTAATTCAATAGAGTTAATCTCAAATGCAATTAATGCTCACATTCTTTATGTGCCTCTATGGTAATCTGTTTGCCCAAGGAATTTATTGAAATAGATACATTTAATTAACCTGTTTTCAGCACTTGGGCAAAGACACAATTTAAGGTGTGATCTTCCACTTAAAGAAAAAGAAAGAAAAGAATCTGGTTATTGCTTTTTCCAACCTGGTGTCTTGTCTTAAGAATGTGTAAAATTTAAATAGAAGAGGATATATGTCAAATATTGCTTCATCTCCGACTGCTACACACACATATGCACACACTCTCATACATGCGCGCGTGCACACACACACACACACACACACACACACACACACAACTAATTCCGTACTCCTCATGTCACCTTCAGTGAGCTTACAAAGTATGAACTAGTATACAAAGTAAGCCAGCCAGTGTGGTGTATTTGAGTAGCGTTTTAGGATAAAGTTCACTTTGACCCTCAGCTCCTAACTAGCTGCATTGTTTTTGTTGTTGTTGTGAAAATGGAAAGCTTTGAATTTTCTCAACATGACCGAGTAGTACCACAATCATCTGCTTCCATGAATTCTAGAATAAGATTTTGTTATGGTCTTTGGCTAGCCAGGTTTCCCAATTCATATAACCACTGGCAGGCAGATTTTTCCAAATATAATCATTTTTTATATGTATTTTTTCCTACATGCTTTATAAATGTGTGCTATCCAAATGGGACAAATGAAAATAAAATGAGAAAACACTGTTGTCTTGGTCCTCGGTTACCCTATAATTTGAATAATAGCTTAAGCTTAAATTGACCTGTTACAAACCAGATGTCTTGTCCTGACATTTTTACATGGATGGATTCAAGGAGTTATAAAATTTGCCCTCAAGTTTGCTACACTTGATTGTATTGAAACAAAAATCTGGTCTCAAGAATTTTAGTCTCTTTTTTAATAGAAAAGCATCTCCTATTGAACAAATGTACACTTATTTTGTTTTATATTATATTTCATGCACAAATTTTATTTTAATTCTGCTTTTAAATCTAGATACATGAAGCCAGAAAATGTCAAAAGCAAAGGGGGCAGGTTTAACTGCATTGATAGCCACATTTAAAATAAGCATCAAAGGGACTTCCCTGGTGGTTCAGTGGTTAGGACTCTGCACATCCATTGCAGGGGGCATGGGTTCAATCCCTGGCTAGGGAACTAAGATCCCCTGCACCCTGCATGGCATGGCCAAAAAAAGAAAACAACCATCAATATTTCTGTAGTAACCTAAGAGGTGTTATCATACTTTTTGTTACTGTGTTGCTCAAATATATTTTTTGAAGTGAACTTTTAATATTAATTCCTATTCTTTGTTAAAAAGGACACATATGTCAGATATTAATCTATAGTCAGAATGAAAGTCAATCTCTTCCAAACATACCTTAACACTTTTTTAAATGACTGTTTTTCTCTTTCTAATTCCCTGCACTTTATTCCTCATCCTACCCATTCCTCTCTAAGCAAGTTAAAGAATTTCTTTATTTTGTTCTTGTCTGTTCAAGTCTAGACTTCTCCTAAGCGCTGGTGTAAGAATATGCAATTTCTGCCACTATGACTCGTTATTATTTTTTTAATCTCCATCTACACAGGAGGAAACTCAGCAACATGACTTGAATTTGTCATGAACTTCTAGTCTTGTTGGGGTTTTTTTTTTGCTTTTTTGCTTGTGTTTTATTACATCAGGAAGTGCATACAAGAAAGTACCATGTATACTGCAAAGCACTATATAAATATCTAGTTATTTTTATGAATTTTTGAAAAGTTGACAGCATTCTTACCAGTTCTGTCACTTGCCCTGACTTTAAGTAAATCAGAATGATAAGAGAGCAGCATCCTGAGGCTAAATACGACACACAGAAGAGTTGGCACATTTCCAAGAGGTTCTCAGGGCCCTCTGCTCTCAGGAGGAAGAACTAGCTTGCCTTTGAAAGCTGACCTTTCCCTGTCCACTCCCTCTCTTCTCCAGACCCTTCTCCAGAGCTAACTTATTCACGCATAGCAGTCAGAACCCTGAAGCCTACTTTAAAAAGGCTCCTTCTGTAAGCTATGATAAGATCAGCCTTTACTCCACCCTAGCCCAGACTGGCACAAACTTTAGCAGAGAATAAAAGGGAAATTTAAGATCCTCTGTTTATTATGATGGGCATTCATTTTATTAACAAGTTTCTGTAGGAAACTCAGCCTTACTTATATGGAAGCTAAAGGGCCTGGATTTGAGACTAGAAGACCTGGGTCTCGGTGCAGTTTGGTCAAACTTCTTCAACTCTCTGAACCTTGGTTTTCTCACCTATGTAATGGAGATTTCCACTTTTACTGTGCAGCGCCCCTGTGCACACTCTGGACAATGAATATTAGCATCATCTCTCACCGAGTAATCATCTTTTGTAAAGTCATGCCTTAAGCTCGGATTTTTCCACCGAATGCTGCCTTCAGTATCTGAATAACCAATAGAGATATTGTCTGGGATCCCAATATTTGTAAGCATAGGTTGCAAACTAGCCAAAATTACATCTTATCTTAGTCTAATCTGTACCAACATTTTTGTAACCATGGAGATATTCTTATTTTCAAAGTTTTCAAAGCTTACGACAATTTCTGAACTTTAAGTCAATGACTTTTGGCATATTTGTTTGGAAATTAAAATGTCAGATGCTCTTTGCTGTGTAGACATTGTCTCTTTACCCCTATTTCAAAATGGTGGGATGTAGAAAGAGGAAGTAAAAAGACAATAATGCATGAGACTGTATATGCTAATCACCACTCACTGTGAATCCAAGGGTACATCTTTCCTTGAAAGAGTATGACAACAGCCCATCAATCTCTAAAGCCACAGTGGCAGCTGGGTTACAGGATATCCTACAGCCATATTAGTTCTTCTGTCCCATCATTGTTCAAGGTTGCTAAAAACTGCATTCGATAGAAAAATTCAAGCTCTAACAATATTAAAAAAAAAAAAACTATTTTCATCCCCTTGAACAAAGCAAACTATGTTTATATCCTGTGTAAAATTAAAAAAAGAAGAAAACAGGAGTTTACAAACCCAACTGTTGGCATCATCCCAGATGCTGGTTCTAACCCTAGCACTGCCATTATCTCACTGTGTAAATAGAACAAATTGCATAATCTCTCATGGGCTCCATTTTCTCATCTGTACAATGGGCATAATTAAACCTACATTGAGGTGTTGTGAAGAGTAAAGGGGATGTTTGCCAGGGCCAAGCATAGTAATACTTCATAAGGACAGGCACTCATTGATGAGTGCTATTTAAATCTGCAATGGTCTTTCTTTCTCACTCTGAAATTTGCACACAAACATGTGATCATAGCTCTATATTGAATTTTGACTCGGATTGGGATTAAATCAGAGAAGTACATGTAGAATCCTCTTATTTGAGGCTATTGAGAAACTCCTCTTTCTGAAATGGGACTTCAGTGAACTGAGCTGCTTAATAAGATCGAGCAACCCTTCAAACTACCAGCACTCTTATCCTCCTGTGAAAATAGGAGCTAAACATTTTAAACTAGACAGCATAGCTAGTAGATAGTTTAAAACATGGGTGGTTTTGTTCCGCTCCTTAGCTTCGTACAAATCAAAATCAAACTACCCAGTGTCCACCTTGGGTAAATGATAGCGAAGCAACTGCTTAAGGCTGACTCTTTGATGAGATAGAAGAGATAAAGGCTCAGAATTTGTTCGGGGCCATCAGGACAACATTTTCTTTGACAAGGACAGAATCCCAGTGCAGCCCATTATTCTACAGCCATGGCTTTCCCCTGTAAAGTGAGCTTAACTCTGCTTGTTAAACTGTTTTGTACAAAGTTTGCAGCTCTTTTTCCCTGTTGTGAGCCTTGCAGAAGTTGTGTCCTTTTCGTGACCCTCCCATATCCCCCAGCTGCTGCACCCGCGACAGCCCTTGGTAACAGTGGAGCCTGGCCTAAGTTCTACATTTAGAAACTCTGTATGCCCGAGGCAAAAAATCTTCCTGAGAGACCTTTGGGTCCCCAACCTTTACAGCAGGAGCTCTCAAACTTTAATTTGCATAAGAATTACCCGGGGGTATGCTTTAAAAATTCAGATTCCATGGCAGCTCCTGCCCATTCCGATTCAGTAGGTTTGGGGTAGAGTTTGGGAGGCTTTGTATTTTTCATAAGGACTCCAGCTTATTCTTTTTTTAATTTTTTAAAATTTTATTGAAGCATAGTTGATTTACAATGATTTACAATGCTGTGTTATGTTCAGTCATACATGTTCAGTTATGCATATATATATTCTTTTTCATATTCTTTCCATCGTGGTTTATCACAGGATATTGAATATCGTTCCCTGTGCTATACAATAGGACCGTGTTGCTTGTCCATTTTATGTACAATAGCTTGCATTTGCTCATCCCAAACACCTAATCCATCCCTTCCCCGTCCCAGTCTTGGCAACAAGTCTGTTCTCAATGTCTGTGAGCCTGTTCCTGTTTCATAGGTAAGTTCATTCATGTCCTATTTTAGATTCCACCATTCCAGCTTATTCTGATGCAGGTGATCTTTCTGGAAGACACTGGGAGAAATATTACTTTATAATATTGTATAAATTCTTAATTTATGAAATATTCTTAATTTATAAAATATGTGATTATAAACCCAAGGTAGAGAAGTTAAGTAGCCCCCTAGCCTGAATTGATTCATATATGCTACCATGGGTCAGAAACACTTCCCTACTCTAATTTGGGGGCAATGGAGTGACAACAACAGGGACAGTAATAATAATAGCACACCATAAACCATAGACTATATGGACTTTGTTGAAAGAATAAAAGCTTGGGCTTCAGAGATGTTTCAGTTCAGTTCAGTCGCTCAGGTGTGTCCGACTCTGTGACCCCATGAATCACAGCACGCCAGGCCTCCCTG
Source organism: Cervus canadensis (assembly GCF_019320065.1). Classification (NCBI taxonomy): domain Eukaryota; kingdom Metazoa; phylum Chordata; class Mammalia; order Artiodactyla; family Cervidae; genus Cervus; species Cervus canadensis. The sequence continues at coordinate 19,544,394 of NC_057394.1, read as the reverse complement.
TCTATCACAAACTCCCAGAGTTTGCTCAAACTCATGCCCATCGAGTCGGTGATGCCATCCAGCCATCTCATCCTCTGTCGTCCCCTTCTCCTCCTGCCCCCAATCCCTCCCAGCATCAGGGTCTTTTCCAATGAGTCAACTCTCTGCATGAAGTGGCCAAAGTATTGGAGTTTCAGCTTCAGCATCAGTCCTTCCAATGAACACCCAGGACTGATCTCCTTTAGGATGGACTGGTTGGATCTCCTTGCAGTGCAAGGGACTCTCAAGAGTCTTCTCCAACACCACAGTTCAAAAGCATCAATTTTTCAGTGCCCAGCTATCTTCACAGTCCAACTCTCACATCCATACATGACCACGGGAAAAACCATAGCCTTGACCAGACGGACCTTTGTTGGCAAAGTAATGTCTCTGCTTTTTAATATGCTGTCTAGGTTGGTCATAACTTGCCTTCCAAGAAGTAAGCATCTTTTAATTTCATGGCTGCAATCACCATCTGCAGTGACTTTGGAGCCCCCAAAAATAAAGTCTAATACTGTTTCCATTGTCTCCCCATCTATTTCCCATGAAGTGATGGGACCAGATGCCATGATCTTAGTTTTCTGAATGTTAAGCTTTAAGTCAACTTTTTCACTCTCCTCTTTCACTTTCATCAGGAGGCTTTTTAGTTCTTCACTTTCGGCCATAAGGGTGGTGTCATCTGCATATCTGAGGTTATTGATATTTCTCCCGGCAATCTTGATTCCAGCTTGTGCTTCAGAGATGTTTACTAGTTATTTAGTTATTTAAACTTGAGCCACTGTTTCCTTATTTATAAAAGGGAGATAGATTGGTATAAGCTTTCCAGGTAGCTCAAACAGTAAGGAATCAGCCTACCAGTGCAGGATACATGGGTTCAGTCCCTGGGTTGGGAAGATCCCCTCATGGAGGAAGTGGCAACCCACTCCAGAGTTCTCGCTGGGACAACCCCGTGGACAGAGGAGCCTGGCAGGCTACAGTTCATGGGGTCACATAGAGTCAGACAGGACTGAATGACTGCTCATGCACACATACACACACAGATGGCTGTCAAGGACCTGGCAACTACTGGGGGCATGTCCGGGGTCTAGGCGCACATTGGATTCTCAGTGCTAGTTCTGTCCCCTGTCTCCCCTGCAAGGGTAGCAGGGATGGTTAAGTGGCCTCTGGCCCGGTCACTCCAGACTCTTAACCAGTTGACTTTTAGAAAGGTGTGGGTCCCTGCCTGATTAAGTTTAATTGCAATAACAGAATACCATAGACTGGGTGGCTTATAAACAGCAGAAATGTATTACTCATCCTTCTGCAAGCCCGGGAAGTCGAAGATCAAGGTACCGGCAGATTCAATATCTGGTGAGAAACCCTCCTCTGCTTCCTCGGTAACTTGTTATGTCCTTATATGTCAAAACGGCCTAGATAGAGAGCTCTCTTATAAGGACGATAACCCCATTCATAAGGGCTCCATGGCATGACCTAATCACCTCCCAAAGACTCTACCTCCTAATACCATCACCTGGGGTATAAGATTTCAACACAGGAATTTTGAGGGGACACAGATTTTCCTTCTTTACCAGTCCCCTTGAACCTTCTTCACACTGGTTGAACTCACAGACACTGCCTTTTACTTGAAATGAGAATATAAAATATAATTTACTTGATATGAGAATATAAAATATAATTTCTAAATTAGAATATAATTTCTAATAAATGAGACATACCTCATTTTATTTTGCTTTGATTCATTGTGCTTCTCAGATACTGTGTTTGTTTGTTTGTTTGTTTGTTACAGATTGAAGGTTTGTGGCATGTAGCAGTCAAATCTATCAGTGACATTTTTCCAACAGCATTTACTCACTTTGTGTCTCTGTGTCACCTTTTGGTAATTCTTGCAATATATCAAACTTGTGCATTATTATTATAGTTGTCATGATGATCTCTGATCAGTGTTCTTTGATGTTATTGTTGAAATTGTCTTATAGTGCCATGAACCATACATACCTTTATAACACAACAAACTTAATTGATAAATGTGTGTTCTGATGACTCCCCTGACCAGCCATTGCCCAATGTCTCTTTCTCCTTGGGCATCCCCATTTCCTGAAATACAACAATATTGAAATCAGACCAATTAATAGCCTCACAACAACCTGCAGGTGTTCACATGAGATGAAGAGTTGCACATTTCTCACCTTAAATCAAAACTAGAAATGACTAAGCTTAGTAAGGAAGGAAGTGTTGAAAGCTGAGATAGGCTGAATCTAGACCTCTCATGCCAAACTGTTAGTCAGGCTGTGGATGCAAAGGAAAAGTTCTTAAAGGAAATTAAAAGTGCTACCCCAGTGAACACATGAATGATAAGAAAGCCAAACAGTCATGTTGCTGATATGGAGAAAGTTTGAGTGGTCTGGAGAGATCAAACCAACCACAACATTCCCTTAAGCCAAAGCCTAATCCAGAGCAAAGCCCTGACTCTCTTCAAGTCTGTGAATGCTGAGAGGGGTGAGGAGGCTGAATAAGAAAAGTTTGAAGCCAACAGAGGTTGACTCATGAGGTTTAAGGAAAGAGACCGTCCCTATGAAAGTACAAGGTGAAACAGCAAGCGCTGGTGTAAAAGCTACAGCAAGTTATCCAGGAGATGTAGGTAAGATAATTAATGAAGGGGACTACACTAAATCACAGGATTTCAATATAGGTAATAAAACAGCCTTATATTAGAAGACGATGCCATCTAAGACATTCATAGATAGATAAAAGGAGTCAAGGTCTGGCGTCAAAGTTTCACAGGACAGGCTGGCTCTCTTGTTAGGGGCTAATACAGCTGGTGACTTCAAGTTGAGGCCAATGCTCAATTATTATTCTGGAAACCCTAAAACCCTTAAGAATCAGGCTAATTGTACTCTGCCTGTGCTATATAAATGGGACAACAAACCCTGAGTGACAGCATACCTGTTTACAACATGGTTTACTGAGTATTTTAAGCTCATTGTCAAGAGCTATTCCTCAGGGGGTAGAAATGTCCCTTTCAAAATATTACTGCTCATTGACAATGCACATGGTCACCCAGGAGCTCTGGTAGAGAGTTGTTGTCATTATTGTTCTGTTGCTAATTCATGTCTGACTCTTTGCTACACCATGGACTGATGAAAGTACAAGAAAATTAGTTAAGGTGTATGCATTGTTTTTTAAACATCATGCTATCATACACTTAATATGTGGACATAATTTTTATAAGCACTGGAAAACAAAACAAAAAAAATTGATGTGACTCACTTTATTGTGATATTCACTCCGTTGTGGTGTTCTGGAACCAAACTCATAATATCCCCAAGGAATGCCTGGATAAATGTAAAACTCACCGAGCCAGTGTTCTATACAGTTAGATCTATTACTGGCAAGTCGAAGCCATAGGAAGAAGAGTGTTTATCACACTGACAGTCAGATGGATTCCTTGTACTATTCTGGAGATGAATGAAGACCAGTCCTGAACTAGTCTCAGGATATCATCTCTTTCTGGACACAGGGCACGTTCTTATATTTCAACTCCTTTTCAGTCAAACTTCATGAAGACCATCACCCTCAATCTCTAAAAGTTCAGCTTATTCAGATATTCTGCATTACTTGCTGCAGTGAGAGACACAGCATTTAGAGACCAGATCTGAAGAAGGAAAGATTAGCTTTCTTTTGAGGAAGTGTAAGGTTTGAAATTAAGTTCCTGATCATGGAAGGCCAATCCACTTCAGCATTGATATAGACAGCAAAGGAGAGAAACAATTTCCAAAAACACTCTCTGTTAGTTTTGCTAGGTCTGCCTTAATAAGGTATCACTAGCTGTGAGAGGTTTCAACAACTTACACAACAGAAATGTATTCTCTCACAATTCTGGAGACTGGAGGTTCAAGGTAAGGTGATGGTGGTGTTATGCTCTTTCTGGAAGTGTTAGGAAAAATTCTTAAACTTCTGTGTTAGTTTCTGATAGTTCCTTGGCTTTTGACAACTTAAATCTTCACATCATCTTCACATGGTGACATCCTGTGTTCATGTCATATCCAAAGCTCCCCCATTCATAGGGACACCAGTCATATTGGATTAGGGGATCTACCTGCTCTAGTATGACCTCATTTTAACCAAATACATCCGGAAGACCCTATGTACAAATAACATTACATTATGAGATACTGAGGTTAGGATTTCAAAATATGAATTGGGAAGAAGGGAAATGGATACTGTTTAGCTCCTATAACAGACTCTTACTGAAATTTATTTGAGTGTTTGGTTAGGACTCAAGTGTTTGTATCATACAAAGACAAGATGATCTTAGTCTAAAATTTTTCCTAAAAAAAGTATTATCTAGTCTCCACCATTTCATAGACATTTCTCAGTGTGAGCCCTATGGAAATGTCTTGTTTTTAAAAGACTTATTAAATATACCCAGAAATAGCTGAATGACTTGAGCTGGTGAGTGGGATCATATAATATTCAGCACTTAAATGTTCTTGACTTTATACAAGGACTGACTCCTGAATGTTTTCCTGGAAGTCAAGCAATCGTTTTAAAATAAGCAATATGTCGGTCTTCTAATGGAACTAATAAGCCAATAAAACTAATAAAACTTCTCACACTAAAATTATTAAAATTTACCTTCTTGAAACCATAAGGGAACAAAAAGTATCTCTGAGTCAAGTTATTTTTCATGGAAACTGACATTTAAATTAGAAATCACTTAACAGTGGTTAGACCTGAAATGTAAAAAGCATTATTTGAGATTAATGGTTAGCATACTCAGATGTCTACACAGCAGAGTGATCACATTTTAGGTTTACTTTTAAACTAATTTCATATGACAGGATCATGTTTGAATCCCATATGTTTTACTCTGTACTCCTGTTTGCATTCACTGAAAAGTTCTGCAAAGCAGATTGTTAAATTTTTAGTTTATTTTTCTGGAGGAAAAAAAATGAAGGTTTTTAACAGAAATTAACAATACTTAGCAAGATATTGTGATTAACAAGGGCAAAGTATCTAAAATGATGCTTGAAGGCATATGTTTGAAATGGGTAATAGTCAAGGGTATGATTAAAATCTTGTTCATTTGCATTATTTAAACAGCCATTGAATATCATTAATTTTTATTTGGAACTAACAGCACAGCCTATTGAATCAAAAGCAATCAGAATTGAAGTCGAGAACTCTAGTTCTTGACCACGTGTTTTCTTTATCTAGGGACAAGGTTTATTTGTTTTCTCAATATTGCTTTTCTACCCAATTGTAGTCACTTAATCTCTCCATATCTGAGGTTTTGTTACAAACAAAATGGGGATGTTAAGTCTCAGTCATACCCATGAATATTGATGAACAAATAAAGTTCTTGTAGACTTGTCACTGTTCGTATAAATCAGAGCTTCATTCACATTTCAGATCAGTGCTCTTTTCAAAATAAGTTGAGTGATAAAAGATGATCTGGTCTGGTCTATGCTTGTTATAGGGGTTTGGGATTGTAGGTACAAGCTAAGAGATCTCTAACCTGAAACATATGGGAGGAAGCGCCACATGAAACCCTGTACGGAGCAAAGATACAAGAAGTAGACCCATGGAAGGATTTTCTTACCTTTATCTCTGGTGAACATGTCACTAAAGACTCATTGGAGAAGGAGAAGCTGGCCACTACTTTAAGTGTGTTTAGCTTCTCAGACAGACGGTGGACTTTTTGTTCTTTATTCTTCCTTACCTAGGTCATTGTCACAAGATCAGGCTTATCTTCAGTTCTGAGGGAACAGTCCTCTGGTCATGCTTTTCCAGGAATATCTAATGGAGAGTCAGGACTCTTTCAGATGAATGTCTTATCTGTGCCTAGACCTGTGTATTAAACAGATATTACATAATTATATTATGAATTAAAATCAAGTAATGTCTAATAGAGAAAAGTTTCAAATAGGACATTTTCTATCAGTCCTTCATTTTCACCTGTGTCTTAATTCTCCTGCTCTATGTCCTAATACATCTTACAATTAATCAGTAATCCACTTCCCCTGCCAACCTGTGCTCAGCTGTATTCTAACCTCAGCATCATGTCAACAGTGCCTCACCATCTCAGTTATTGTCATTGACTTTGTTTAACCCAGGTGAACGCTCCTGCATCTATCTGAATTTAAGATAACCTTTCTAACTAGTGAAGTGTCTTTTGCCAAGGACACCAGGAAACCCTTAAAATGAAGTAAATTTGGAAAAGTTTCAAAGAATAATAGTCACAGTCTCTTTTTCTCTTATACACTGTAATTTCCAAATCCTACTTTTAAAAATTACTACAAAATTATATAAAGTTTCTTTCTTTTTACACGAAGGGAAAGAAGATGGTGGTAAATGTATGTGTGTGCCCATGAATACCTCACTGCCTTTGATTCTTTATTTCACATGTTATATAACCATCAAACAGATTTAAAGGATACTTTCTTTGGCTTAAAAATTATAAATACCCGCATCAATTATGTAAAAAATTTACCTGATAATAAAATAGCATAGGGATATGGAGAGTGAAACTGACTTTTCATTATTGGCATATGTCAGGACACTCACTTTTCCAATTTGATATACACAAACAATCACACACTTAAACTTAATTATGAATTTAATGTTATTGTGCTCATTTTACAGAGCAGAAAATTGAGTCACAAATGTTAACTTACCCAAGGTCATACAGCTATTAAGTGATAGAACATGGCTTTGACCAGGTTTTTCTGGCATTCTTTTTCTGTTTTGCCAAGATGTTTATTCCTTCCTATGTAGATTCATGATAATAATATTCAGCTGTAATTTATTAAACTTCTACTATGTACAGTGGTGCCTTATACCCATTATCACATAATCTTCCACTGCCCTAAAAAACAAAAGAATTTTATACATGAGAAAACTAAGGCTCCTAAAGCTTGGGTAACTTGGCCAAGTTAAGATGTATCAGAGCCAGGATTCAAAACCTGATACAGTTAATCCTCATTATTCACAAATTTCATGCAGTCATCCCTGCCTCTTTATCCATGCTTTTGATTTCCATGGATTCAGTTGCCTGTGGTCAATCACTATCCAAAATATTAAGTGGAAAATTCCAGAAGTAATCCATATGTTTTATATCACTCAGTCGTTTTGAGTAACAGGATGAAATGTCCTGCTGTCCCACTCAGGACATGAGTCATCCCTCTGCCCAGTGTCACTGGCCATTATCCAGTCTAGTTTGGTCCTCTTTCCCATCACTTAGTAGCCATCTGGATTATCAGTGATATGATTTGTGTTCAAGTCATCTTTATTTTACTTAATTATGGCCCCAAAGTGCAAGACTAGTTATGCTTAAAATGGAGATATTCTGTTACTGTACCTAATTAATAAATGAAACTTTATCATAGGTGCTTATGTATTAGAAAAAAAACATAGTATGTATACAGTTCAGTGCTCTTCAAGGTTTCAGGCATCCACTGCGGGGGTCTTAGTATGTATTCCCCTCAGATAAGGGGAGACCACTGTATTTGCAAATTTACCTGCTCAGTAAAATTTATTTGTAATCTCAAAAACAATACTCACAGAGCTTTGCAGTCATTTGCATGCATGTGCAAAGCTGCAAAAAACTGAGTCACCCAACGTGCATGCTCCCAACAAGACAACCCTCTGCCTTCTTGTTTCAGCTCCTACTATAAACAAGCATCCTTTTCCAATCTACTTAGTGCCACATTTTTCCTATCTTTGTGTTTTTATTTGGTAATGTTGCTGCTTGACATGGTCCCCAAGCTCAGGGCTGAAGTGCTATCTAGTGTTCCTAAGCATAAGAAGACTACAATGTGCCATACTAGGAAGATGCTGTGTTAGAGCATCTTTCTTTAGATATGAGTTATGGTTGGCCTTGAGTCCAGTATTAATGAAATAAATATATGTCTTTAAATAGAACACATATACATAATAGAGGCTATGTATTGATTGGTTGACCAGAGGCTCACAGGAACCAATGTCCCATAAGACCAATGCATTGTTCAATATTCATTAATTCCATCTCAATGACCATATAGACCATAACTACTGCAAATAACAAGAGCCAACTGTATTTGTGTTTCCAGTGTCCAATTCTTCTACTCCTCACCCCTGACACTCCACACGTTCTTGTGAGATGATAGTGTTCTCTTTCGTGTGATGCACTGTTGTCATTTTGATTCCAATTTCCCACAAAAGCCGTGCTTCGACACCACAACCACGACAGACTCATTCAAACATGATGCCACTTCACCACCAGTTTTGCTTGGAACCAATAGATTTTCACCTTCGTTGACAAAGAAAAAACAACACAGTGCCCAGTAAAGCAAGTTCATAAAATATTTATTTAAATTGATTTAGCTTAGAGCAAGTTCATATAGATAAATTTGTATTTTGTGAGAGTCAGATTCTGAAATGAAGATGCAAACTGTGGGGCTCATAGAGGTGCTGAGGGCTCTCTCGTAAGTGTCCTCATCCCAGTGATGGAGTTCGCACTTGGGTCCAGAGAAATAAACAAATACGCAGTGGCAGTCTCCTCCCATTTTGTAATGGCTTTATCTACACCATGAACCTTCTGGAGTTAAGCCCTTGCTCTGAAGGAGATCATTTCCCCTGCAAATTTCTCCACTGAGAAAAATAAGAAATATATCAGCAAGGATTATATGTTTAACATTGCAAAGGGCCTGGAAGAAGTTGAAAGCCTAAAGGATTGTACATCCATGATTTCTAGATCAACTTATTTGCTGAGATACCAGCTTTTCTCCAGCCCGTGTGGTAAAATCGAAGATGAAATGGAACTGGAATCTAAAGGCATGGGCTAAAGCTTGGCTTTATGATATGCTGAGTGCTCTGAGCGAGTCACTGTACCTCTTAGAAACACGACTTCCCCATCTGTAAAATGGCAGCGGTCAAGAATCCGCCTGCCAATTCAGGAGACACAGGTTTGATCCCTGAGTGAGGAAGATTCCTTGGAGGAGGAAATGGAAACCCATTCCAGCATTCTTGCCTGGAAAATGCCATGGACAAAGGAGCCTGGCAGGCTACAGTCCATGAGGTTGCACAGACTCGGACACGATTGATCAACTGAGCACACCTCCAAAGATTCTAATCAGAGGAAATGCAAATGACTCACTGTGTAGAGGATTCTATAGTTGACAAAGTGTGTTATTTGCATACATTATCTCAATGATGCTCATATCTACTTTGTCAGTTAAGCATAATTATTACCATTTTGCGAGAAAGTCTTTGCAAACAGAAACTTCCTATGTAAGTCCTTTGAATGTTAAAAAAAAAAAAATCAATGGTTTCAAAGGCAGTGAAAAGAAGATGGTTAGCATGTGTAATCCTTCCTTCATATGAAAGAAAAATAAAAAGGAATTGGAACCAAATATGTGACTGCCTAGCTTAAATTAAATGGACCCTTATGCAAGGTGACAAACCACGATAGCTAGTGGGCTGAAACCCAGGTCACACTCTGATCTCTGTGACATATACCCTGATATTGAAATGTGTTCTAAATTGCACAAAGTTGCTATAGGGACTACTGGGTCCTAGGTTAATGAGTTAAGGAAATAATTATAGTAATAGCCAGGGAAGCATGTAAAATTTGTGTCACCCAATCTATGATGTGATGTTTTTCCTCTTAAAAATTACTGTATCATTTCATCAGTCTGGCTAGGCTGAGGGATGCAGCAGAAATGATCAAGCCAAAATTCTTAGTGGCTTCTCATAATAAAGGTCTATTTCTCAGTCAGACTACACTGTTCTTTCATACTGGTTCTGGCTTACCTCCCTAGCTCTGACTCTAGATCTCAGGCTGAGGGTCTGCCCCCTTATCCTGACTGTTGCCAATTGCCAAGATAAAGAAAAACAAAAGGGCTCTTGCACCAGCAACTAAAAGCTCTGTTCTGGAGTTGACATGCATCGCTTCACTCTTAGTTCATCCACAACCCAAACACAGAGAGACAAGAACCACAATCCAAGAAGTACCTAAAGGGGGAAATGACCAGAATTTACTGGGTTGGCCAAAAAGTTCATCGGGTTTTTCTGTATCATCTTATGGAAAAACCCAAACGAGCTTTTTGGCCAACCCAATAGCTTGAAGGAGAAGTGAAAAGAGACTCAGGAGAGATGAAAGAGACAGGAGTTTTCTTTGACTTGTGGACTCTTCTATGGCACGAGGTTGCCACAAGTGCCAATGCCGACTTCAGTGGCATTAACAGAAAAGTGGAATCCAAAACCAAGGAGAAGACAATTCTGTTCCCGCTGCTGCTCACTTGCATTTAGTATAAACCTTTAGGAACAGATTTTCTTTCCAGAAATGAGAGCATTGTCCATTTTGTGTTTCATATATTGCTGTGAAAAAATTATGAGGTCACATATGATTTTGTACCATTTGCTGTTCAGTTGCTCAGTCATGTCTGATTCTGCGATCCCATGGACTACAGCACACCAGGCTTCACTGTCCTTCACCATCTCCCAAAGCTTGCTCAAACTCATGTCCACTGAGTCAGTAATGCCATTCAACCATCTCATCCTCTGTCACCCCATTCTTCTCCTGCCTTCAATCTTTCCCAGCATCAGGGTCTTTTCTAATGAGTTGGCTCTTTGCATCCAGTGGCCAAAGTGTTGGAGCTTCAGAATCAGTCCTTCCAATGAATATTCAGGGTTGATTTCCTTTAGAATTGATTGGTTTGATCTCCTTGCAGTCCAAGGGAGTCTCAAGAGTCTTCTCCAACACCACAGTTTGAAAGTCATCAATTCTTTAGCGCTCAGGCTGCTTTATGTTCTTTTGTAACATTAGACATGTGTTATTAATATATATTTCACCCTTAACTAATAAGTGTGTTTGATATTTTTTCATTAATTGTGTCAAGAAATATTGAAACCTCACAGAGCAGAAAATGTTTTTCATGGTTGGGGGATGAGGATTATCTGAGAAACTATTATTTCTAGAAATGATTATCTTTATAAGAGAATTTGTTTCATCTCTAGCTAAAATGACAGACTAAAATTAGACAGGAGGAGTGTAGACTGCTTCCAAAGAGGTGAAAATATCCCAGGGTAAAACACCCTAGAAAGTGAAGAGCTTCTGTTTTCACCATACACACATACACATAAGCCTAAAGAATATTCTCCAATCCTGAAAAGATTGATGGCCCAAAGCCACCTCATCCTCAAGTGGCGACATCCCTTCCAACGCATATATAATCTCTTTGGTTTAAAAAAAAAAAAACTAGACAGATGAGTTTAAAATGGGATTTTTCAAAATGCTGTTAACAAGTTAGGGAGGAGTAACCAGGCAGATATAAATGCTGGCTGTGGGGATTACTTACGTTTAATGTGCTAAATATGAGCTGCATTTCAAGAATTATTTCCCGGCTGTATTGTTGGAATGCTAAAGTCTAAATATGGTAATGTGAAACACTATCAAATCTGGTGGGAACCAGAATATACTTTATTTTGCAACCCTACAAGGGAAAAATATTTTGGCAGTTGGATAAGAATGTAGCAGAATCGAGATTTCGTGCTGACATCAGTCACAACTCTGTTCATGAGATGATATTCATTCTAAACACAATTGTGTTTGATATATTGTTATTTAACATACATTTAATTATTCCTTTCATTAACTTTTCCTAATTGTCTCTAAGTATTATTTGCCTTTGGTGGAATAAACTTGTTATTTTTATGATCTCAGAAAGGCGGGATGGGGAATAATTGTATCAGGTGTAAGCTGAATCTGTAAGTACTTATTTTCCAACACACAAGCAAAAACCCTGGAAGGTCTGGTTTTCAAAGGGTATTTCATGTAGGGATATCATGAGAATATTTATTGGTGTTTATTTCAGTTTTGGCATCCAACCCTTAATTTTTTAATTTCCATTTTATAGTTGCTGTGTTAGGCATAATAACCACTTGAAACATGTAGCTTGAATAGGAGAGAAACTATAGGAGCCAAGGAGGATTTTAATTACAAACTCCACTTCAGCAAAATTGCCAGCCATGAAAGTGTGGCTGGGCAAGTATTTAGGTTAGGGTCGGGTGGTGCATGAAAAACATTTGCAGTTGAATCATCTTCCCCCCAGTTCAAGAACACAAAGTTAAAAGGATAGCTTCATTGACTCCAGACAGTCAGACCCAAAGCAACCTTGCAATTGCACTACCATGTGAAAAGTAGAGATAAAAAGAACGCTTCGATAATCCAGGTTAAAATATATGAATGAAAAGACGACAGTAACTCACAGAGAAAGCAGTGTAACTCTTCACTGCAGCACACCTGAAATTGATCCTTGCAGGGAAGGTCTTCAAGACTGGGTGAAAGTGAAAGTGTTAGTCACTTAGTCACCTCCAGCTCCTTGCGATGCTATGGACTGTAGCCCCCCGATGCTCCTCTGTCCATGGGATTCTCCAGGCAAGAATACTGGAGGGGGTTGCCATTTCCTTCTCCAGGGGATTTTCCCAACCCAGGTTTCGAACCCACGTCTCTTATATCTCCTGCATTGGCAGGCAGGTTCTTTACCACTGGCACCACCTGGGAAACTGGCCTAACAGAGAGCCTCTCATATAAATGCATAGCAGAAAATAAATGATAGTTGTTACTTTTTGAACTGTGACCATTATCCAAGATCACCATAAGGATAGTCACCATGCATGATTGCACTTTGTGTCAGGCATTACAATAAGTACTTTTCATAGAATCCTCATAAAAATGCAACGAGGTAGGTAATATTTCATTTTTCAGGTGAGGAATTTGAGGCCGGAACAGGTCAGGCATGAGGGGGTGGGCTGCAGGGAGATTCTTCTAAACATTCGTAGCACATCAGGCTCCACAGAGGTCCCTGACAGAGAACTGGTAGAAGCCAAGCTGTGTCCCCATGGCTACACGGTTTAGACCATGGTTGAATTGATCACTGCTCTGCCCCAGTGTCTCACACAGGGTATGGTGTGCAATAGGTGTCCAATAAATTTTCATTACTATGATGAATGGGTGAGTAAATGATAAATATTGCTGTATTCAAGTCTTTACATGGACCCAACAGGCAATTCCAAGGACCCTTGGGCTGATGGCACTCAATCATGAAAGCTGTAGAGACAGCTCACTACTCTGGAGCCTAGAAGAATCTAACCATGCAGAGAGAGGAAATATCACTAAGCAGAAAATTTTGAATGATTATCTTGGCTGTTGGCCTTGGTGGCACTGTTTCTGAAGAAGCACGTTCGGAAATGTTGGCCAGCCTGCATCCCTGACTCCCTGGTAGACCCCGAGAATAAGGAAAGCATCAGAAATAAATTTTATTTTCTAATTAATTTTCTATATAAAGGGTTTTCCCCTACCCAGATACAAAGGGCAACATTAAAGGCATGAAATTATTAAAAATTAATGCTAAACTCTGTGATCAGAGGGTTTGCTTATTTTACTGTTATTAAAAATGCAAATAGATGGGGTGAAACATTTTCGGCCTGAAAGGGATCTCAGCAAATGGCTTTCTTATCCTGAAAAGTGCAAGCTAAGCACAGTGATCTTGTCCTATGCTCAGTTTTTCCTAATATTGGGGTCAGAAAAATAAATGTCAGAGGAAATAGTACATTTTATTTAATAAAGCGAAAGAGGAACAAAATAATCTGACTATTCACATGAAGAAACATATCTGCTTTTGCTACTTCCATAACCAGACCTCTGTTTTAATCATTAAAAAAGCAGGTATTTCACAATCTTCCTTGCTGATCTCAAGAAACTATATAAGAAAAATCACAAAGGGCCAAATTGCAACTGTGTGTGTCTGTTGTAAACTAGAAGAACTGGCCGTGTGGTGACAGTGAGGCAGGAGAAATGTTAGCTGTCCAGAAGACAGAATCATTTAAAACAGCACCCCCCGCCCCCCTCCCCCGAAAATGCATTCTCTCAGAAAGCAAAGATCTCCATGGCAGATCTATTTCTTTAGCAAGATGTAGCCATGGCCTGTTGAAAATCCGCTACTCATGGTCTAATGACTAACCCATTCATTCCTAAAAATACTCCTTTCATAAAGCCATGGTTAGCTTAGTCCTCACTTTAAATTTAAACAGGAACTAATAGTACTGCAAGCTCTTTGCTTCCTTTCAGTCTAAGCAAATTTGGGGCAGTGGGAGGGGAAAGGACCAGGAAAGAAGTTTCCAGCAGTAGTATCACACACATGCACACACACCCAACACACCATGCAGAGCTTTCATGGGCGTCTGCCCCCGACACCCTGGCATTGACAGAACTCTGAACAACAGACCCTTCTCTGAAACATGCTTGTTTTAGATCCTTATACAAGTTTTTTTTTCAATACAGGAAATCTACGTTTTTGCCAAAGAAATCACCCTTTTGGGGGAGTTTTGTTTTGTTTTGTTTTTGTCAAAGAAAGTTTAGCTCATACCTTTTCTAGAACCAGTGTGGCTAAATCTGTAACTTTCCTTTTAAAAAAACATATTTGGTAATTAAAAAGCAAGTGTGAAAAGCTTATGGTTTTTATTCAACCACAACACATTTTTTTAAATTCTGTAATGGCCTATAAATTTGCATTAATGATCACCTGCTCCAGAAACCTCGGAAACAGGAGGCTGAAAGAACATCCATGTGTTTTTATGTGTCTCGGATGCCTGACTTGGGGCCAAATTGAGAGCTTTGGAAAAAATAAAAAGGACTCCACTGACTGGCTGCTTGTTAGAGTTTTAGGCCAAAAAATAGTTGAGTCAAGCACCAGCATGTGTAACTAGATTTAATTATGGTCTATATAAATAGAACTTGAGTAGACTCCAGGAGATAGTGGAGGAAAGAGAAGCCTGGCTTGCTGTAGTCCATGGGGTCACAAAGAGTCAGACACGACTCAGCAACTGAACAACAACAAATGTCACATTTTAAATCCTGCAGGAGTTTACAATGGCTCAAGGTTTTGCATTTTTCTTATTTCTGGTGAGACCAGGATATATGGAAATGACTTGCATGGGAGGTCAGGCTGGCCTAATTTGTATTTCCTTTCAAAACTCTGTGAGACATAAATAAATACATACTATAAGGTACCCAGTAACTGTCATCTTAAAAACCTGTAAGGAAACAAAAATATGAGAAATCAAGCTCTATTTATGAGTATCAGAGGAACTTGCCCTGTAAAGAGAATCGTTTCAGGAGAGAATTGGGTAAAACTCAGAGCAATAGTTTACAAACAGGCCCAGGAGGTGCTGGAAAACCAGAAGTCATTAATCTTACTGTCAATCAAAGACTCATTTTGTAAAGCAAATAGTCAACTCCTAATTTATCTCTTTTGTATGTTCAACCTGTTGTATACCAGTATTTCTTTGAGCAAAGGACAGGGCTTTGAGACTCTGTAGATATTTCAGTGAGAGTCGAAAGCAGTAGTTTTCTAAGTATGACAGAGGGTCAGGGTCCAATGGTTATTTATAAGGCACTTATTTGTGACAGGAACTGTGTTGGATCAGAAGTGTGACCCACCACTTAATTAATCACCTTTCATCCCCCTACCGCCTCGTGAAACACATGTGACATTAATTTTACCAATGAAAGCTAGAGGGATGGGATGTGGTGGTAAGAGGGAGGGGATGGGTGTGTTCAGTCACTCAGTGATATCCAACTATTTGCGACCCCATGGACTGTAGCCCGTCAGGCTCCTCTGCCCATGGAATTCTCCAGGCAAGAATACTGAAATGGAGAGCCATTTGCCCCTCCAGGGGATCATCCCAAGCCAGGAATCAAATGCTTGAGTCTCTTGTTTCTCCCACATTGTCGGGTGGATTCTTTACCACTGCGCCACCTGGGAAGCCCAGATAAATGTATACATACAGCTGATTCACTCTGCTGTGCGACAGAAACTAACACACATTGTAAAGAAATTATGCTCCAATACAAAATTAATTTTAAAAGAATTTTACCAGTGAAGAAACAGTCTCAGAGAGGTGATTGAAAGCCAGTTTTTGGCTAAAAGAATAGTTGGGTCAAGCACCAACTTGTGGTAGTAAGTGGTAGAGGCAGAATTTCAAACTCCTCCAAAAACCATGCCATTTATCTTTCTGAAGCTTCTGTGGGAAAAGGGTGAGGATATATGGGTAAACACAGTAAAATTCCATTTTTACTGCTAAACTCTGTATTTTTACAGTCTCTAGTGCATTAGTTGAAGAAGGTAATGGCAACCCACTCCAGTGTTCTTGCCTGGAGAATCCCAGGGACGGTGGAGCCTGGTGGGCTGCCGTCTATGGGGTCACACAGAGTCGGACACCACTGAAGTGACTTAGCAGCAGCAGTGAATTAGTACTAGAATATTAATACTAGGGTATTAATTGACACAAAGTTTTCATGGAATCATTTACCACCACAGGAGGTGTTATGTATGGAGATGGCCACTTCATATAACACTGAAGCCAAAAATTTGTCTCTGTCAGTGAAAATATGTTGTAGTTGAGGGAGAAGAGATTGGGTTTTCTATTTGCTTTATTTTAAAGTTATTTTTGTTACTTTCTCAGAGGTATGAGTGATAACACATTAATGTGACCCAAGTATTGTTTTTTTTTTTTTAATTTTTATTGGACTACAATTGCTTTACCAAGTTGTACTTGGTAATTTCTGCTCTGTAATTTCTACTCTGCAGCAAAGTGAATCAGCTATACGTATACATATAGCCCCTCTTTTCTGGATTTCCTTCCCGTTTAGGTCACCACAGATCACTGAGTGGTTTTCTGTGCTCTACAATAGGCTCTCATTAGTCATAAACCTCTTAAAGCTTATCTCATGAACCATGGGATCCAAACTCAGACATTGACCTGGGAGAGTAACTCCTTCATTCAAAATTTTCTGGGAAGTTTCTCTCTTTCCCAGGAAATAAAGAGATCATCAACTACAGGCACTAGAAATACTTGAGTTGTGTGGACAAAATATATATGTTTTTAAGGGCAGCATACCTCTGAAGAAACGAGGAAATCCTTTCATATACTACATAACATGGATGAGTTTTAAGGACATTATACCAAGTGAAATAAACTATTCAGAAAGACAAGTATTGGATAATTTCACTTATCCAAGGAATCTGATGTAGTCAAATTTCTAGACACAGAAAGTAGATTGATAATTGCCAAGGGCTGGGGCTGGAGGAGGAATTTTTCAGTGGATAGATTCACTCATGAAAGATGAAAAAGTTCTAGAGATTTGCTATACAACAGCGTACATACGGTTAACAACCCTGCTCTATATACCTAAAAAACATTTTTTTACCACAATAAGAATTTTTAAAAGGCTGCATGCCATATATATGGAATCTAGAAAAATGGTACTGATGAACCTATTTGCAGGGCAGGAATAGAGACGCAGACATCGCGAACAGACTTGTGGACACAGCTGGGGAAGGAGAAGGTGGGATGAATTGAGAGAGTAGCATAGAAATATGTACACTACCATGTGTAAAATAGATAGCTAGTGTGTATAACACAGCGAGTTCAGCCTGGTGCCCTGTGACAACCTAAAAGGGTGGGATGAGGGTGTGTTGGGAGGGAGATTTAAGAGAAAGGGGATATATGTGGACTTGTGGCTGATTCATGTTGCTTTTTGAAACCAACGCAACATTGTAAAGCAATTATCCTCCAATTAAAAATAAATTAAAAATTTTAAAAGGCCTCATGACAAATCCTAAGGAGAGCTGGGCACAACTTCTGAGAACAGTGTTGAACTGGACATCGAAGAGTGAGCTGCAAGGCACGCACTCCAGTGGTTCTGAGTTTTCAAGACCATTTTGAACACTCAAGTCAGGCAGAAGGAGCCAATGAAGGAGTTTTCTAAATCTCTTTGCAAGCCTTTCTCAGTTCAATGGGACTTTTCTGAATACCCGTTCCACGAGCATTCTCCAAGGAAGCAGAATGCTACTTGGTTTGTGGCCAGATGCCTACATCTTCAATGAGTTACCTTGCTTCACTGGGGCTCTGAAATACTCCTCAGAGAAACTTTGATAAGCCTAGAAACACTCATTTCTATGTGTGGGAAGCACTGATTGGCCTGTGTGGTAGAGTGCATGTGTGCTAAGTCACTTCAGTCTTGTCCAACTCTCTGCGACCCTGTGGGCTATAGCCTGCCAGGCTCCTCTGTCCATAAAATTCTCCAGGCAGGAATCCTGGAGTGGGTTGCCATCCCTCCTCCAGGGGATCTTCCTGACCCAGGGATCGAACCCGCATCTCTTACACCTTCTGCATTGGCAAGTGTGTGGTAGAGTAAGAACAAATATTGCCTGATTATTCTGTGTGTGTGAAAGAGTTAGTTGCTCAGTCATGTAAGACCCTTTGCTATCCCATGAACTATAGCCTGCCAGGCTCCTCCATCCATGGGATTTTCCAGGCAAGAATACTGGAGTGGGTCGCCATTTCCTTTGCCAGAGGATCTTCCCAACCCAGGGATCAAACCTGAGTCTCTTACATTGTAGACAGACTCTTTACTGTCTGAACCACAAGGGAAGCCCTAAGCTAACACATTTTCTGAGACACCAAGATTAAAAAACGTAGATTTGCATGTTCCTAGTGCCCTGAAAGATCTTCTACAGTGTTCTACTGCCAAATGACTTTTTGAAAAATCTGCACTTGTCCCTCAAAGCTTTGGCCAAAATGAAACCCTTAGGAGAAAGCAGTTATAAAGATACAGTTATATGAAAACATAGAGGACCATTCAGTTAGTCAGAGATTTGTGATGTTAAGAAAATCAGAGATTTGCCAAGCAGCTAGAAGGGACCATTGGGGTTAATTCAAAGATCCTTAGGGTCTTAACTAAACAGGTGAGGAAACCGAGACCCGGAAAACTTGTCTTATCCAGTCTTTTTTTTTTTTCTTATCCAGTCTTAATAACAACAGAAGGAGGGAATACTTTTGCCAAAGTGTTTTTGTTAGCTCAACCATGGTAACCCCTCACTGCTTTTTATTAAACTATCAGATGGCTTAAAATTGTACTTGGTCCCTATTTATGGGAGAGTTTAATAACTGCTATCTACAATAATAAGAGATATAATAATGTTTATTTTTTTATTTCCTCTGAGGATTTTGGAGTGTTCCCTCATCATTAATTAAAGAATGCTCTTCTGAGTCCCCCTAACAGATAGCTATTATTAACCCCGTTCACAAAATAAATGTAGTGCTGAGCAATTAGGTAGGTCTGAGAGGCACCACATCCCTGAGCTCATGGACGCAGTGGATATTCTTCAGACCTGCTGGAAACAGACCCTTGGTCATTGCCATTGCAAGTATTTGTCCTTGAACTAAAACAAACCCAACACTTAGATACTGAGCTGTTGATTCAAACAAGAAATTGTGTTGAGAGCACCAGGGGCCTTCAAGGTGTCTATGACAGTCCCTGTTCTTAGAAAGGATGTATAAAATAGTAGTAGGGACACTAAGACAATTACATAAAATCCAAAATCCAAGGTAAA
Source organism: Cervus canadensis (assembly GCF_019320065.1). NCBI lineage: Eukaryota > Metazoa > Chordata > Mammalia > Artiodactyla > Cervidae > Cervus > Cervus canadensis. Next base: position 19,524,937 of record NC_057394.1, on the reverse strand, counting down.
ATATGTATATGAAAGAAGTGCTCTGAAGGGGGAAGGGAGTGAGACTATAAATCAAGATGAAGAGATTAGGAGAAGCTTCAAGACGAAGGTGACTTTGAGCAAGTTATTTAAAGACAGAAAATATTCCTGTGATCAGATTTAGAAGCATGAATGCCTGGAAAATCTCATGGACAGAGGAGCCTGGTGGGCTCTAGTCCCTGGGGTCGCAAAGATTCAGACATGACTGAGCACACATACACGTGTGTGTGTACATATATTCATTCTAAAAGATTTTCCTGCACGTACTATAGGATCTTGTCTAAGTTCTGAGGTAGAAAAGATGAGGCAGAGGGGAAAAAAAATGGAGACGGAGCTCCTCCAACATCATAACGTTTCCCTGGCATATGCAGGGGAAGCAAAAAGCACTTTTCCCCCTTGCAATTTCAGATGCATAAATAGCCTCAGGCGTGTAAATGACTAGTAAAGAGTGAAACTTGAAAAAGGGATTGGAAGCTCCTTGGGAAATGCCTTTGAAAGCATGAGTCAAGTCTTAATGCTCCAGGGGGAGTGTTCAGAAGGAAAAAGGAGAGGAAACCAGATCCAGGAAGTCTGTGGGTTGGCTTTGCTTCCTGAGCTCAGAGTGAGCAGATTCTCCATTAACATCAGTGGAGAGAATGGGACAAAGATGTGAGTGAGACCCCATGAGGACATGCATGGCCCAAGGAAAGACTTGAGCCTTTGCTCAAACTCATATCCATTAAGTTGGTGATGCCATCCAACCATCTCATCCTCTATCATTTCCCTTCTTCTTCCACCTTCAATCTCTCTCAGCATCAGGGTCTTTTTCCAATGAGTTGGCTCTTTGCATCAGGTGGCCAGAGTATTGGAGCTTCAGCATCAGTCCTTCCAATGAATATTCAGGGTTGCTTTCCTTTAGGATTGACGGGGTTGATCTCCTTGCAGTCCATGGGAGTCTCAAGAGTCTTCTCTAGCAACACAGTTCGAAAGCATCAATTCTTCAGCCTTTTTTATGATCCAAATCTCACATCCATACATGACTACTGGAAAAACCATAGCTTTGACTATACAGACCTTTGTCAACAAAGTGATGTCTCTGCTTTTTAATACACTGTCTAGGTTTCATAACTTTTCTTTCAAGGAGCAAGCGTCTTTTAATTTCATGGCTGCAGTCACCATCTACAGTGATTTTGGAGCCCAAGAAAATAAAATCTGTGACTCTTTCTAATTTTCCCCATCTATTTGTCTTGAAATGATGGGACTGGAGGCCATGATCTTCGTTTTTTGCATGCTGAGTTTTAAGCCAGATTTTTCACTTTTACCTTCCTCTTTCACTCTCCTCTTTCACCTTCAACTAAAAAGGCTCTTTAGTTCCTCTTCACTTTCTGCCATTAGGGTCTAGAAACTAGGTGCTTCAAATCACCTTCTGCATTAGAGGCATTACTGATAAAGTTGTTAAGGAATTTATTTTTATGAAAGGACAGTTTCCTGGGAATTTTACCCCTGAAGTAGTTAGTAAATAAGTTAGTAAAGACTAAAATTAAATGTTGCCTTGCCAGTTGTTTAGGAATTCTGTATACTCTCTAGAAGCAAAAAGTTAAACATTTTAGGATTCTTAATTGGGCTTCCCTGGTGGCAGAGATGGTAAAGAACCCACCTGCCATGGGGGAGACCTGGGTTAGATCCCTGGGTTGGGAAGATCCCCTGAAGGAGGGCATGGCAACCCACTCCAGTATTCCTGCCTGGAGAATCCCCATAGACAGAGGAGCTACAGTCCACGGGGTCACAGAGTTGGACACAACCGAGAGACTAAGCACACAGCCCACACAGGTGACAGCTTTCGGCTCTGAGTCCTAATCAGCTCCCCGTGGACGGTCAGCAACTATTTGTCTTTCAAAAGTGGTTCGTGAGGAGATGTACTGTGTGAAGGAGGTTCCTGGGTCCACTGGACTCAGTTTTCTTTAGGAAGTGACGCTTACATGCTTAAACTCAAAGCAACACTGAACGGAAAGTCAATCTCGGAGACCAGGGGTTAAGTTGGACTTAAGAGTTGACTCTGAGTGAGTGTTTAAGGCTATCCATAGCTGACTCAGGCCAGCTGCTAGACAAGAGAGTTTTCTTTTTTTTTTTGTAAATTGCAGTAAAGTGGGCCTTACGGGTACAAGAATTATAAAACAGCATCTCTCTTCTGCTACTCCAAAGGCACAGGGCTTAGCTGGCACAGTATGAACTGAATTTCGTCTCTGCTCACTCTCTTGCCTGACACATTTGCTGAGGATGTAAATCATGCAGCCTTAGGCTATCATCCAGGGCCTGACTGTGAGCTCGTCTGTGGAAAGAAGTTTGCTGCCTTCTCACAATCGAGCACATAATAGGTGCTCAGTTTATTTATCTAAAATGACACACTTTGTGAAATCTTACATCTTCTGTACTCATATTTATGATCAGACGCAAATATTTGCACAGAGAGCCTCCTTGTCTCCTTTGGGAGAATCTACACGACTTCATGCTACAAAGCAACAAGGAGCCAAGAAGTGGCCATGGATTAATTTGTTCATTCCAAAAATTAATGCTTGAGCACCTGTTTTCCTGGATACTGCTCTGGAAGCTGGAGATAAAAAAAAAAAAAAAAGTAAATTGCTCTCTTCATGGAATCCAGTGTTGGGAGACAGATAATAAGTAAAATAAATTTTAAAATATATAATATATCAGATAGTGATCAGTGCACTTGATGGGGGAATAGAGCAGTGGAACAGTGAAAAAAGGATGGATAGTGCTGCGGGCAGAGGGTGCTGTTTCAAACCAAGCAGTGAAGCCACTGTTGGCAGTGAAAGACAGGGTGGAGAATAGTAGGAGATGGGATTGACGAGGTAGCAAGTAGCTGGACAGTGCAATCATACATGGCCATTTAGGCACCTGCTGAGACTTGATTTTTCCTCTGAGCAAACTGAGAAGCCCTTGGAGAGTATACTGTATAAACAAAGCGCATCATCTGATTGACATTATCTTCTCACTCCTGAGCTGGGAAACAGCAGAATGAACAATGATGGTATGATCCTTGGAAGCTGATGGTTGACTCTTTGGAGTCTGAGAACTCTCGAGAGAGGGTTACATAGCTTTCTGTTGTACCTATTTGGTCTTATTAGAGTTCACTAGACTGGGAGATGTTATATGTCCATCATATGTGTCTTTATATTTGCAGTTTAGACAGGAAAATGTAATGCAGAAAAATGGTAAGCACAGCATCATCATAGATGGCAGAGATGGCAACTCCTCTGTTACGTAAGTTGCAAGTTCTGCCTTGTGTCAATGCCTGGAATTAGCCACCAAATAAGGCCAAATACAGGTCATCCCTAAGAGCCAAAACAGAAAAAGAAGGTTAGGTTGCCTAATTTCTTTCTACTCTGCCAAATTTCAAACAGTAAAAGAAGCCTGTCAGGGCAATATGAAGCAAATCCTTTCAGACCCTTTCTCAATGTAAGACAGATTTTGGCTTTATCTCCATTGCTAAATATGAATGAGTGACTTGAAATGTTGATTGCAAATTCTAGACAGCCCAGCTGTAATTTCCTGACCCCACAGACTCTGCCTCCTGAATTTCAAGAAGAATTAGGACAATTCATTTTTCACAGCTGTGATGTGATATGCACCAAAACTGGCTCAAGTGATTAGGGATTATACTGGGTTGGATTCCTTCACAAAGTAGGGATTAGTCAAGACTAGAATTAGTGAAATCTGGAAGGAGTTTGTTATATATGATCCTTTTATGGGACCATGATTTGTGTTAACACAATTTCACTTGAACCAAGGAGAAAGAACCCTGAAAGAGTGGCTGGAAGATTTAATGGCTATATTCTATACAGTCTGTTGGATCTGTAACACATATTTCCAAGAAACTACATAAAATCCAGTTGGTTCATGTCACATACCTTTAACTTTGTAAGGAATCATAATCTGTGCAAACTAAATTTGGAAAAAAAATACTGCATTCTAGAAACCCTGTGCACAGTTCACATACATGATATTTATCCCAGAATTACTTATCCAATGGAATCAGTCTCCCTACACCGTTGGCAGTCTCATGGCTCTTAGGGACAGAATGATGTCTTTGGAAAGGCATGCCTTCCTCTGTTCCTGGATGCCTTTATTTTATGTTTCCATATCAGTTTGTGTGGTTAGCACCTTTATGCTAAATTGAAAGCAAATTACATCTAAAATCACATTAGAGTGACTACTACTAATTTTTTTAAAGCTATCTTGTTTTTTTTTCTCCTTCAGTTTCAATATGCTCTATGTCTGCAAATCTAACTGTCACAAAATTTAAAAATTATGCATATCCTCAGGGAAAACTGGGGACTGGCAGTGAATTGGAACCAGGCTGAGATGATGTGTACTGTAACACTTCAAAATCAATGCTTTCAAAAAAAAATTACAGAGACTTTTAATATTCATAGAGACTAGAAACAGGTGTTTGAACAGAGCTTCAGTCACCTTTGACAGGAGCGCAATGGATTTGTCTAAAAGGGTCTCATTTTCCCTGCCACTCACTGGCAAGACTCAGACCATCAAAACAGTTATCCTCCCTAGCTTTCACTACCTATTTCAAAGGATTACACTTGACATTTCTAATTTTTTTTTTCCTTTTGTTAAACTCCATCCTCCATCTTTTAAAACTGCATGATTTTGTTTGCAAATCAAAGTGGTCAGAAAAATACATTAGTGCTCATCTCTTCTGGACGCTGGGCTGACCTCATTGCTTTTTATGCCTACCAGTAGACCACGCAAACTATTTTTGGTTCGTCATTTATCTGTGCAGACAGAGATCAGCCCATGTGCCTCAGAAGAGCACTATTTAGCCAGATGGGGGTAACTAACAAACTGTGGCTTACTTGGAAAAGCTATGCCACTTAGGCTGCCGAAGATGTTTCATCTTTGCTTCAATTTCCCGCTTACTTGGCCAAAAAAGAGGAAAGCTGCCGTAACACCAAGGCAAAGAGAAATAGTACAAATGATGACTCTGTACTTTGTTAAGGTAGAGTACCCTAAAAACAGCATTTAGGGCTCAGTACAAATAACTCCAAATGCTAAATTATGTTCATATCATTTAGATAAGAAATGGCTTAAGGGAATTATTGGAAGACATTGTCACTGGTTGACATCAGACACAGCATTTATCTGTACCAGACCCATTTTTCTCATCTATTGTTGTTTGGTTTTGTTGTTGTTTTCTTTCATTTTTATCATCTATTCAAATTAAGAATTTGGACACTATCTCAAGGTTTCCATCCAGAACTAAACATCTGTCATAGCATATCCCTGAACTGCCCAGGGCCCCAAGGAGGTGGAATAAAGGAGAAAATAATAAAACAATAAAATGCAAAGTTAGCTATAATTATCTGACTAGTTCTTTAAAGATTCCTTTTTTCTTTCTTTTCTTTTGGAAAAGACAGAATCGTAGGTGGTGTGACTTCAAAAAAACTAAGCAGAAGGTTTAGTCATGGAAGTCACATCAATTTCTATGAGAGATGAGAATAAAGCAAATAAGAAGTAAAGCTTCAGGGTTTCAAAGTTGCTGAAAGGGTTTTAAGGGAGGACAGAGATGTTGTGTGCATTTTTTTTTTTAATATAAAGTTTTACCCTTTAGCCAAAAGGACAGAAAGGTAGAATCTAGGAGGAAAAACACAAACAGTAAAGTTGATCATGGAGTTTTTAGGATCATATTTACAGAAGCCTCACAAGTCAAATATTTGAAAAACCATTAGTAGTGAAATTTGTGCTTTCCCTCAAAAGGATCCCCTTTGCTCCCTGTTCAGTTTGCCAGTGACACACATTTTGCTGTCCTCACCACACACCTACTCTGAAAGCCATGTCTGCTTTGGATGGATGGATGGAGGGCTGCTTTCAAATTTGGTTGAACGGTTGAGAGAGATTTTCAAAGCACTTAAGCAATTTACTTTGATTTGACGTTTGAATCACAGATGAAGCAATGTACAAGTTTAAAGTAACCAGAATCATGGAACCCAATATTCCTATTTCACTAGATAGTTTGTCCTATAAAACACAGTCAGTGGGAGGGAGAAAAAAAAAAACCCTTCCTTTCTCTCATTCTTATCATGCATTTAAAATTCACTTTAAATATCACCCAAGAATCTGAATGCCAAAAATAAATGTGAAGTACCTTTTCAAATATTACACACAGCGACCTTCAGATTGGACACTCTCCTCACCAGAGCAATTTTCATACAGCTGCTGATATGCCCCTGAGCATATCAGACTTAAAAAAAAAGAGAGAGAGAAAGAGAAAGCAAGAGATAGGTTTATAAATTATTTTGACTCAAAGCCCCCAAAGTAGAAACATGCTCACACACATCGCCAGCCTGTTACTTAGAAACTAGCACCTCAGGACAGAGGGATATTGAAGTACTATCGAATCCACTTTCTGCAGCTACCACCTGTGAATTATGGCTGGCAGCAGGAGTTTTATGATACTATTGTAGAAGTAATGTACCTCTTAAAGGGCAATTTACTAAGTTGCTGATGAAATGCTTTGCAAATATGTTCATTTCAGGGTGGTTAGGAAAATTAACCGCTGCATATTTTCCATATTGTCATATATGCCAACGTGCTGAGAGGATCCAGAGCAGATTTCTTAGAAAGCTGTTTCAGTGGAACATACGGCCAGTTAGTCACCTGATTAGAACATGAGGCTGATGAGGCCAAAGATTTAGGGAGATTCCCTGAGGCTTTTTTAAAAAGCAGTCTTACCATCACTGTGCCCAAACCATTAGACCTATAAAATGTTCTCTAAGTGTCAAACTCTTTTTTTGTGCCATCGTATCCAATTTTCTATTCTATCAATTTGACCCCCCTCTAGCCTGGGTCCCTAACAATAGAGTGTAATGTAGCATCATTAGACCTCAGATTACACTTTGAAGAGGTTCCCTATAAATCCAGAGCCACTTTGACAATCACACAGAAAAAGAAATCAAAGGGATAGGCGGATAAGTGAATATAAGATTGGAAACTGGTGTTTCATTAAGTTGGTATGATCTCATTGTGGACAAAGATCTGTGCTTATTTATATGACCTCTAAGATCTCTCTTAGCAGACATTTATAAAGCTTTAACAGTTTAAAAAGCCACTGAGATTCCTTATTTCATCTGACCCTCAGAATAGCCCTCTGAAAAACAGAGGAAGTTATTGTCTAAATACTACTCAAGAAAAACAAAAGCTGGAGGAGATTAGATTTGCTTGAGATCACCCAGCTAGTAAGTGATGAAATTCAAATTTGAAACCAGATCTTCTCACTCCAAGCCCATCATGGAAACTACACTTTGGCCAAAGCACATATATACAGGAGCCCTGAATTAGCTTAAAACCTACAGAGGCAGTGTAAGTAGCCCGCAAAGTGTTTAAAACACAACATTTAACAGTTTCAATGGCTGAATCAATGATTCTTCTCTCTTCTCTAACTAAATAATTTTAGAACAAGGATAGCAAATAAATTGCAATTTGCTTGTCAAGGACACTAAGTTTGCACCCCAACTTAGACAAGAATGCAGTGATTGATTAGCTATGTCTGCCCTGGGCATAGAAAATGGCTGGTAGCAGCACACATATTTGCCAAAGAATCTATCATTTTATAAAACAGATTGGGTTTTTATGATGAGAAGCAACATTGACAAGTCTCTTTTAAGCATCAATAAATGCTTGATGATTTAAAATAGATAACCAACAAGGACCTATTGTAGAGCACAGGGAACTCTGTTCAGTATTATGTGGCAGCCTGGATGGGAGGGGAGTTTGGGGGAGAATGGATACATGTATATGTATGGCTGAATATCTTTGCTTTCCACCTGAAACTATCAAAACATTATTAACTGGCTATAATCCAATGTGAAATAAAATATTTAAAAAAATAAAATAAACACTAAGCACTGTATTAGGCACTGTGAATAAACACGAAGGAGTTTAAGAGAAAGGCTTTGCCTGTATAACTTACAACCCAATGTGGAAAATAAGCCAAATGCACAGACAGCATTTTAGATTTTAATCGTCTGATTCTGACTGCAAACATTGCACAGATTTGTCAAGGGGGCGAATCGCACAATAAAAGGAGTCCGTCTTTGTGAACCGTGACATCTTTCGAAAGGACTATCAAGGGACCGAATATAGATGTGGAAAGAACTTTAATGGAATTCCTATGTAGTTTCAGAGTGCTATATTTTCTTACATTATTTCATACCATGGGAAATATTTCACAAGGTTCAATTAGAGTCCAAAATGGATTAAATGTTTTGACTCACTGCTGAGCTCGCCTATGTAAAAATATGTTCACATGCGTGTCTTTAGCAATTGAGTCTATGAATGCCGTGATTTTAGCTATAATGAAAATGGACAAGAAGTAAATAATAAGCCCCCCCAAAATATCTTTTCTTCCTAATACAGGTAGAAAAAATTAAAGCTGTAACCTAGACTCCCAGTTTCCTAAAGGAGAGTTGATGACCAATTCCCTGTAAAGAAATGGTGGGGAAATTAGATTTCTTTCAAAATAATCTGAGGATGAGGGAATTAGGAGGGTGGGGGAGTAGAGGGTAAAGGTGGTAAATTAAACAGAATTGACCATGAGTTGATAATCGATGAAGCTGAGTGTTAAGTACATGAGGGTTCATTATATTAATACTATTCTCTCTACTTTTATTTCTATTCAATATTTGAAGTTTTCCATTAAAAATGTTCTTGTTTTGAGAGAACAGCATTGAAACATGTATATTATCTATGGTGAAACAGATCACCAGCCCAGGTTGGATGCATGAGACAAGTGCTCAGGGCTGGTCCATTGTGAAGACCCAGAGGGATCGGGTAGAGAGGGAGGTGGGAGGGAGGATCGGGATGGGGAATACATGTAAATCCATGGCTGATTCATGTCAATGTATGACAAAACCCATTACAATATTGTAAAGTAATTAGCCTCCAACTAATAAAAATAAATGAAAAAATAAATAAATTATTTGCTCTTTAAAAAAATCCATCTTAAAGCTGCAGTCGCAATTTAAAGTTTGAGAAGTAGAGGCACTTATCTGACGTTGCCATAGAATGAAAAGGGAAAGATATTCAAAGCCATGATGATTACAAGCTGGTGGGGAGAGTTGCCAGGTTAAGACGTGCACGATTTGGGCAAATTAGGACAAAGAGGAAAATCAGAGATGAGGATTGCGGCTTTTTTCTCCCCCACCACCAGTTGTCTCATGGGTGTAAATTTATCATCGATTCGGTGTAGCAGGCTCTTTGGATGCTATAATTTCTCATCTGTTTCCTGCTGCAAAACCCATCGGCTACGCCTGTATCCAGGTTTACATCACAGCTGTGAAACATTAATCTCAAGAACACATTCTCCCATCGCTGCACTGGCGGATGCGTGCTGTCTAGTTAGTTCCCCAGCAGGCTCCTGGCTCCTCTTCTGATGCTCTCCTGGCACCACTAACAACTGTGGGACTCTTGTCAATCTGGAGATGGGGCTGCTGTGCCGCTCCTTGGGTGGCCCTCCACGTCCTATACTTATTTCCACTCATTTCCCTGAACCTGGGAAGGATTTGTCACCAGGGTGTCTGGGAATCAAAGCTCTCCTGTGACTTTGTCATATTAAACCTTGGATTTGAAACAGGCTTGTTCGTCATATTTTCTGTGCGTGAATGTGTTCTTCATATCTTCTTTGCAGAGCCCTGTGTACTCCCTGCTAAATGGTTTATTAATTACGGTATTTAATAATAAGATTGTACTGTAATTAGGTCATGCATAAATGTCTAACTTCTTGGTTCTGGTTTGTCTGTATTTCTTAAGATAGTCTTCGTATTTATTTTAATGATTAAGAGAGATAAAATGGGATTTTTATCATGTGACTCCTGCTGGTTAAACTCCAGCTAAATTAGTAGGAAACTACATCTGTTGGGTAACTGAGATTTCCATGCTGAAATTGAGGATAAAATATGATATGAATTGTGGAAAATTACCTCTCCCTGCTCCCACTATCAAAAAAAGAAAGAAAAATCCTGATATAGCATATGCTATCTTCGGTATTAATCATGGGAATAGCCTATGTGTTTATAAGATGAATGACTTTAAAGAGGTCAAAGAGGGTGAGCTTTCTTTTTTCCCCAGAACAGATCACATAGCAGAGTCTAAAAGCCATAAATGATAGGACTAGGGTAAATGGACAGTGACAAGATGAGAAAAGCAATTAAATTGGATAGAAATGGGGCTCAAGGATATGAGATGCTCTCTAGTAATCCCAAAACTGTCATACTCAATGAAAGACTATAAGGATTTTTTTAGGGAAAATGGCTGAGAAAGGATACCCAGAATCAAAAGAAAACAAAGCCAAAAAAGACCCTGAGTTCTCCCAAGAGAAAACTTTGATCAAATTGAGACCAGTGTCAGGAATGACAAGAGATCAACAAAGCCCCAGGGAATTCAGCAAATCTCTCTGCGCAAGCTGGAGGAACTCTATTCTGTGAATCTGTAGAGGCATGAAGAGAGTATATGTATGAAATAATGCATTATATTTGCACACAGCATACATACAACATTCTTAGACATTCATACAACATTCTTCAACACTCTTAGAAAATTATTTTCTGACACTCATAAGTGAGGAGGATTACAGGAGATAAGAGGGTGGTTTGTGTTGCAAAGGTAGCCACTGGGAAAAGAAGGATGTTATTTATTTATTTATTTTAATTTATTTATTTATTTTTTCAGTGGGTTTTGTCATACATTGACATGAATCAGCAATAGATTTACACGTTATTTAAATGACTGTAACTGACTCTCTTCCTAAATTGCGTGCTGTGCTCTGTTCTCCAGTTGATTTTCTACAACTTAGTCAAAGCAACACTGGAGTAGACCACTGCCCTGAAATCATACTGTATTTGTCTCCATTTTTTTATTTAATAAGAAAGAAATTTCATGAACAGAAAGAAAGCTATGTGATGCCAAAATAGTAGTCTCTCCACCCATGTATTGGGAAGGTAAGAGAATAATGGAGGTTTTTTTGCTTTTTAAGCCTGTAGAAATGTATGGGAGTTCCCCTGTTCCCAAGAGGAATCAGTACTTTAGGTAGGAACTGCTGAATGGGTGTTATTTGCAAGCATAGAAAACTTCACTCTGTGTCTAGAGAGTTATGGGAGTCTCATTGCATCCTGTTAGTCATTTTCTCCAACCAACCTTTACTACATAATAGACACAAGGTTGTTTCTGGACCTGCCAGGACGCCAAAAGGATATCTCACTCTTTATGTACTGCATTTGATCAACATGTGTCATTAATCTCCCCTTCCTGCTTGGTGGCAGTAAATGATGGAACACTTTAACAGTTCTTTTTTCAATCAGATTGATGTACGCACATTCCTTGAATTTTCAAGGTCATTAATTTTCACATTAGTCTCTTAGGTTGGTAGCACACAGATTGATATATTGATGATATAGTCTTGCATTGATTCTATATCATCTTTAATGCCATGAGTCATGAGTGGTGTTTCCTTCTCAGCCATGACACAGTAAGTGGAAATAATATATGCAGAGACATAGGGAACCTAGCTTTTGTCCCTTCTGTAGCATCTTAATGTCCCTAGATGAAAATAATTATAGAATCTACTTAGTCATCTAAAGTGTCTTTGGCATGTATTGACCTTTCTTCCTGAGCTGTAGGCAATATTTAGAGCATCTAGCAATTTTAGCCTAGTGACCTTCTATTTTCATTGATGCTTCAAAGTAACTAAGGACTTCCCGAAGTTATTTCAAAATAGTTCATTGAAGAAATAAGTCCCCTAGTCATCTGGATTGAGATTGATTGCCTGCACATTTGATGCATCACCCCATGTTCAATTATTCAGTATGGGTCAAAGTCATGATGAACCTCTTACAAATATGGTATTCCAAAGATAACCCAGCATGTTATTTCATCTCCTTTCACAGAATAGACCACATATGCTTTGTTTGAGCAACAAAAATACCTAATACAATGAAAATAGTAAAATGACATTTTAATCACCATAAGCAGTTGACTGATGTCATTAACCACTTTAAAATATTGTAAAGTAATTAGTCTCCAATTAAAATAAATAAATTTATATTAAAAAATCAGAAACATAAAAAAAATTTTTTTAAATGATTAGAAATAACTGAAACATACAGAGTTGTGTTATAAAAGTTACAAAACTTACATTAAGCGGTGTCTATTTTACTGAAGAAAAAATACAATTTGATTTTGTTAAAAAAATCTTTTTTGGTGACCAAGGTATAAAATCTTTAGCTCAAGTGTTAGAAGAGAAGAGAATGCCATCAAATGTGTTATGCAATAAATATGGATTCTAAACACAGCTTATCAGTAATTTTCAGTGTAACGTTATTTAGTCATTTTAACCTCACTGGACCTCAGTCTCCTTATCTACAAAATAAAGTTACATTAAATCCTCATAAAATTTCCTTATGCTCTAGGGAACTTCCCTGGTAGTCCATTGTTTACAACTGCACTTCGAATGCAGGGGGCACAGGTTCAATCCATGGTCAGGGACCTTAGATCCCAGGTACCACATGGCATAGTCAAAAAAAAGAAAATTGTTTCAAAAAAGAAGTTTCTTAGCTCTAAATGTTCATATATACATGTTAGAAAATCATGCAGAACATTCAAAAAGCACTTGAAACCAAGAAGTGTTAACAAAAGATTTAACACAAATTTTCATCAATCTTTGAGGCACATAAGAGTTACACATTGTTAAAAAATCCAAAGCAGTACAGAGCAGGGTAGTGAATGTTACCTATTCGAGTCAGTAATTATTTTACTAATCAGGGATTGAAAGTCTCATTACATGGCGTCCAGTCTGGGGAACAGAGATGTAATTGGTCCATTTAGTGCAAAACTAAGGCTTATTGGGAGCTTACAACATAGCAAGGGGAGAAGACTTTTCACTACAGAACTTTCTGAATAATCAAAGTTCATTTCTGTCCTCAAACCAGGATATGCAGATTTCTGGTTTTGTTGTTGTTGTTTTTAACTTTTGGCTCATTGAAAAGTATTGGCCTCTATGATCATACACTTAAATGTGTGAGACATCTCAAATCCCATTTGGAAGCAGAGTATGATTCCGAAAAGAATTAAGTCCAGTGTACAGTCAAATCCAAAATGTACTTCTCTAGAAATCCAAAGAATGAGGTCACAGAGGAGAGAAGTGATGTGTGGAGGGGTCTGAGGAATGTGGGACAACCTGTGCTTCTTGAAACATTCTCCGTGGTTTCAGCACGCTTCTCTGTTACCTCTCTTTATCTCCCCTTTTTCTCCATTCTTTTCGGTAGCAACACCATCCTTAAGCCCCCTGCTCTTTTCCTTATATGATCACCTCCTCTGAGAACCCATCCATCCTCATAACTTCCACTGCCTCTGGCAGTTAGAGCAAGGCCAGCCGCGGAACAGAGAGGTCAGGAGGTTTCAGGATAAGTCTCATTAACAAGAAGGGATCTGCAGACTCTACAGAGCTCAACAGAAAACAGTTTGAGTGAGATCCAGGTATCGGTTTGTAGTGTATTAGAAAGATGAAATGAGTGGACCAGATCAGGGAGGCCAGTTGGTCAAGGCAGAGGACAAAAGCGATTGGCCCTCGAGCCTTGGTACTCTTAAGTGTGGTCCATGGGCCAGCAGCATTTGTTATACTTCGGAACTGTTAGAATCCCAGGCCTACCCCAGACCTTCTGAATCAGAACTTGCACGTGAGTGGTATGTGCACGTGAACGTTGGAGAAGTAATGGTCAAAATCAAAATGAAAAGGAAAGAAAAAAGTCAGTAAAGATAGAAAGGAGGAGGCTCTGCCCCAGCCAGGTTCTACTTGCTACATTTGACTTTTGCACATTTTTTCCAACCCTGATGAAAGTTAGCAAACATAGCCAAGAAGGAGCAAATATTGTGGAGGGTGGGCCACCTCCTGGTGACCCTGAAGTCAGGGGACTCTAGATTCTTATCTTGGTGCAGCAGGCACTTGATTCTGAAAAGTGGACTGGGGCAGACTAGTTGGACCTTGAAAGCCAGTTAAAGAGTTCTGGTGTTTTTCCTGGATGCATAAACTTATTCCGGAGGAATTTAACAAAAGCAATGATTTAGGATGAAACATCCTGCCACAAGAAGCAGGGAAAAAACCACCATCGTGGAGAGTAGGCAAAGCAGGTGTGTGTATGTTTTGCTAATTTTGTCCCTGTACTTTCATCAATGTCATTCCTGATGAAGAGAATGTGGCCAATTGACTCCTTTCCTCCCACCTCCATCATTGCCATCCTTCAAAGTCCACTCAGGTGCCTCCTTCTCTCCAGGACATCTTTCCCAGTGACACAAAGCCACTTCAGCATCATCATGAAGTCCTCTGGCCCCAAGGCCCTCGGAGTCTATTCTATGGGTTTTACCCTAAGGTAAATATAGTCTCTTAACATAGAGACTCGGGGACCTGATAGGATCCTAATTCCATCTCCTCCTTAAACCTTCCAGGGATGGGACGTGGATGACTCACCAAGTCATTCATTACAGGTGAAGGTGGTGGCTGTTGCTGCTGCTGCTAAGTCGCTTCAGTCGTGTCCGACTCTGTGCGACCCCGTAGACGGCAGCCCACCAGGCTCCCATCCCTGGGATTCTCCAGGCAAGAACACTGGAGTGGGTTGCCATTTCCTTCTCCAGTGCATGAAAGTGAAAACTGAAAGTGAAGTCACTCAGTCGTGTCTGACTCTTCACGACCCCATGGACTGCAGCCCACCAGGCTCCTCAATCCATGGGATTTCCAGGCAAGAATTCTGGAGTGGGTTGCCATTGCCTTCTCCAAAGGTGGTGGGGAGACCTAAAATTGTTAAACACGAAAGCTTCTCCTTATATTGAGCTGAATTTCTTTTTTTTTTTTTTCCTTTGTGTCAATCACATACTAAAAAGCACCAGGATAGCACAACCGTCTGCCTTTCATCTATTTTGTATTCACAGATCCTGTTGAGTCTGCGAGTTGAAATTATTTTAGGCTTTCTTTACTGCTCTGAAAGAGCTGGGGCATTCTGTTCTCTAACAAAGCTCATTTGGACAGTGTTCCTTCTGACATATAGCTACTAAGAGAATTCAGGTAGACCCTTAACTGGCTGTGTTCTCTTTTTAGTTCAGACATAGTTAGTCTATGATTTTACAGCTCAGGTATCACCCTGGACTACAGAGAGTTTGGAGCAGGCATATCAGGAGTAGGCAGCCTGAGTGGAAAAAAAAAAATCAACCCATAGTGTAGGGGATGATATACATGCAAAGGACACTTGAGAGACAAAATGTTCTTGGGCCAAAAGCACACAAACCAAGGAGCTGACTGTGCCCGGATCAATGTTATTTACATTTGTAAAGAGCAGCGAATCTGTCAGTCTAGAGCACTCAGTCACTTGGATCTGAGATGAAACAAGAGTCTCGGGGGTGCCTATTAATTGAGCCATGATTGTTCACACTCGGTCCAGGGACAAAGCACCTTGGTCAAAGACTCGCCCTGTCTGGCCCCAGTGTCAGGCCTCTTTTAGAAATAATTAGAGCCTGACTCCCACAGACATTCCTATCAGACAACCAGCCATTCCCTCTGATTGCCTCAACACCAACCACCCTGAGTTGGAGACCAAACTGGGTCTCAGATCTGCAAGTCGGGACCAGACAGAGCCTCAGACAAGGTGACTCAACCAAGACAAGGTCAGCTGTGAGCCCAGCCAGCGTCTTTCTCCCTGTGGACACCAACCTCTTTCTCCCTCCAGCAGAGCCATTACATTACTTCCTGTTCAGTTTGCAAATCACAAAAGAAGTCCCCAGGACCCAGACCTAATCGTCTCCCACTATTGAGTGCTTGAAATGTGGCAGAAACAGCGATATATGCTGCACATACATTATTTCATTCACAACAACCCTGTGTGCTAAGTCACTTAAGTCCTATCCAACTCTTTGCAACCCTATGGGTTGTGGCCCGCCAGGCTCCTCTGTCTGTGAGATTCTCCAGGCAAGAATACTGGAGTGGGTTGCCATGCCCTCCTCCAAGGGATCTTCTCCACCCTGGGACTGAACCTATGTCTCTTACGTCTCCTGCATTTGCAGGTGGGTTCCTTACCACTAGAATCACATGGGAAGCCCCAATAATCCTGATGAGACACTATTATCCCCGTTTCCCATATTGAGAAACTAAGGCAAGGCATGCCAATTGGAGATACAGCAAAGGATGGTAGAGTGTAACTTAAACCCATCCAGATGCATGACCATAGCTCTACCCTCCTTTCCTTAGCATTAAATCCAAATATTAGGGAAAAGATAGCATTGCATAAGGCAGAGAATCCCCTCAAGTTATTACAAAAAGTACAAAAGTCAATACTTCCAGAAGTGTAAGGATATTATAGTCAAATGCTGCAAGATGAAAAAAAAAAATTACCCATCAAGAACTTATTTGCAAAGCAGAAATAGAGACACAGACAGAGAACAAATGTAAGGGTAGCAAGTGGGAGAAGCAGGGACAGTATGAACTGGGAGATTGGGATTAACATATTGGAAAAGGAAATGGCAACCCACCCCGGTACTCTTGCCTGGGAAACCCTATGAACGGAGAACTCTGGTAGGCTATAGTCCATGGGGTCGAAAAGAGTCAGACATGACTGAGCGACTTCACTTTCACTTTTCCACTATATATAAAACAGATAACTGATGAGAACCTACTGTATAGCACAAGGAACTCGACTCAATGCTCTGTGGTGACCTAAATGGGAAGGAAATACAAAAAGGAGGGGATTTATATGTGTACATACGGCTGGTTCACTTTGCTGTACAACAGAAACTAACATAACATTGTCAAGCAACTATATTCCAATTTAAAAAATAAATAAATAATTATAAAATAGTGTTAAAAAATTTACCCATCAAGATTAACATAGGTCATCCTATCCAAAATGATGACAGTTCTTAGACTGTTTTTCTAGTGGTTAAGTGTAATATTTTACTTGGTAAATGTTTGTTTTCTCACATGTATCTTTCCCCACAATAAGAAATGGTTTATGCAGATAGGGCTCTCTGGAAGACTGACAGTGTCTATCCAACCACTGAACAACCCACAAGAGTAGACATTTGGTTGGAAACAGAAACGATTAGAACTTATTTGGGTTTTATTTAAAAGTGGAAACCAACACCTTAGTGATAGATTATGTATGAAAATAGGGGAAAGGAAAGAGTATTAGTTAATGGTTTGGATAATACATTACAGTATCATCCTCTGAAAATGAGGATGCCATTTGAAGAACAAGCAGGAAGAGCAGAAGATAAATTCTCACTGGAACAGGTCGTGTTTAATAGATACGAAGTCTGCTAGGAACTGTCCGGAGCTTCCCTGGTGGTACAGATGGTAAAGAACCTGGCTGCAATGCAAGAGACCCAGGTTGGATCCCTAGGTTGGGAAGATTCCCTGGAGAAGGGAACAGCTACCATACATTCCAATATTCTTGTCTGGAAAATTCCATGGACTGAGGAGCCTCAGTCCGTGGGGCTATAGTGCGTGGGGTCACAAAGGGTCAGACACAACTGAGCAAGTAAGCACAGCACACACGCAGAAGAGGAGGGTTTGACCCCTGGTTCAGGAAGATCCCCTGGAGGAGGAAATGGCAACCCACTCCAGTATTCTCACCTGGAAGATCCCATGGACAGTGGATCCTGGTGGGCTATATAGTTCATGGGGTCGCGAAAGAGCTGGACGTGACTGAGGAGACTAATACAGGAGCCTTCCTCTGGCTTGTGTGTGTGCTCAGTCTCTTAAGTCATGTCAGACTCTTTGCGACCCCATAGACTATAGCCCACCAGGCTCCTCTGTCCATGGGATTTTCCAGGCGAGAATACTGGAGTGGGTTGCCATTTCCTTCTCCAGGGGATCTTTCTGACCCAGGGATGGAACCTGCATCTCTTAATGTCTGCTACATCAGCAGGCAGGTTCTTTACCACTAGCACCATCTGGGAAGCCACTGGTTCAGTTCAGTTCAGTTCAGTCGCTCAGTCGTGTTCGACTCTTTGCAACCCCATGAATCGCAGCATGCCAGGCCTCCCTGTCCATCACAAACTACCAGAGTTTACTCAAACTCATGCCCATCGAGTCGGTGATGCCATCCAACCATCTCATCCTCTGTCGTCCCCTTCTCCTCCTGCCCCCAATCCCTCCTAGCATCACGGTCTTTTCCAATAAGTCAACTCTTCGCATGAGGTGGCCAAAGTATTGGAGTTTCAGCCTCAGCATCAGTCCTTCCAATGAACACACAGGATTGATCTCCTTTAGGATGGACTGGTTGGATCTCCTTGCAGTCCAAGGGACTCTCAAGAGTCTTCTCCAACACCACAGTTCAAAAGCATCAATTTTTCGGCATTCAGCTTTCTTCACAGTCCAACTCTCACATCCATACATGACCACGGGAAAAACCATAGCCTTGACTAGACGGACCTTTGTTGGCAAAGTAATGTCTCTGCTTTTTAATATGCTATCTAGGTTGGTCATAACTTTACTTTCAAGGATTTTAAGCGTCTTTTAATTTCATGGCTAAAATCACCATCTACAGTGATTTTGGAGCCCCCAAAAATAAAGTCTGACACTGCTTCCACTATTTCCCCATCTATTTCCCATGAAGTGATGGGACCAGATGCCATGATCTTCGTTTTCTGAATGTAGAGCTTTAAGCCAACTTTTTCACTCTCCTCTTTCACTTTCATCAAGAGGCTTTTTAGTTCCTCTTCACTTTCTGCCATAAGGGTGGTGTCATCTGCATATCTGAGGTTATTGATATTTCTCCTGGCAATCTTGATTCCAGCTTGTGCTTCATCCAGCCCAGCATTTCTCATGATGTACTCTGCATATAAGTTAAATAAGCAGGGTGACAACATACAGCCTTGATGTACTCCTTTTCCTATTTGGAACCAGTCTGTTGGTCTATGTCCAGTTCTAACTGTTGCTTCCTGACCTGCATACAGGTTTCTCAAGAGGTGGGTCAGGTGGTCTGGTATTCCCATCTCTTTCAGAATTTTCCACAGCTTATTGTGATCCACACAGTCAAAGGCTTTGGCATAGTCAATAAAGCAGAAATAGATGTTTTTCTGGAACTCTCTTGCTTTCTTGATGATCCAGCGGATGTTGGCAATTTGATCTCTGGTTCCTCTGCCTTTTCTAAAACCAGCTTGAACATCTGGAAGTTCACGGTTCACGTATTGCTGAAGCCTGGCTTGGAGAATTTTGAGCATTACTTTACTACCATGGAGATGAGTGCAATTGTGCAGTAGTTTGAGCATTCTTTGGGACTGCCTTTCTTTGGGATTGGAATGAAAACTGACCTTTTCCAGTCCTGTGGCTACTGCTGAGTTTTCCAAATTTGCTGGCATATTGAGTGCAGCACTTTAACAGCATCATCTTCCAGGATTTGAAATAGCCACTGGTTAGTTATTTGTAAATAAGGATTTGGAATTTAGAAGCAAAGTTAGTAGGTAAAGAAATAAGAAATCATCAGACAAATGGAGTCTTGAGCGTGGGTGAAATTAGCAAGAGGGTTTGTGTAGAAGGTTCAGCGCTATACTCTGGGGGAACTAACACCTAGGAAATGAGTAACTAACAACTAAAAAACAAGCAAAAGGAAGCAGAGAAGTAGCGCCTAATAGGAGGAAGCAAGGAGGTGTAAGCCCAGGCTTGAAGGAAACAAGAATGTAAAGGACAAGCCTATAGCCTCCAGTGGAGCAGAGAGGACAAGAATATGGCAATTAGGAAACCACTGATACCGTTGTGAAAGCTGTTTCTGACCAAAACCAGACTAATGTGAACCGAGAAATGATTGAGAAGGGATTAAGATACGAATTGAGGCAATACTTTTTCAGGAGATTGCCTGAAAATAGGACATTGTTATTGCAGGTTTTCAAGTTATTTTTCAATGGCAAATATTTGCACATGTTTAAATGCTGAAGGGAAATAGCATAACTGAAGGAACAAAGGTTCCCGGAAGAGGAGGAGGAAATGGGTCCAAAATCAGCAAAGGCAAAAAACTCTTGGGAGGCATTTTGATGGCCTCAATTTTCTCTGTGAAATAGAGAGCAGATTGATCTGCTGAAATGTTTCAGCACAGGCCTGGGCATATGGTATTTGCTCAACAGATATTTGTTTTATTTAATTATTGGCAGAAGTATATGGGACTTGGATGAGCAAAGAATGTGAGAGGCCTGGAGGCAGGAGTGAGTCTGGCATAGTCACAAGCATCATTGAGTAAAGGGTGGCTCTCACCGGTGCCTGGTCCCAACCTCAAGGTCCTGACTTAACTAGTTCAGGCTGGGCAGGAGGAGTTTTAAAAGTCTCCACTGATTCTCTTTGTAGTCAAGATTGAGACTCACCAGCAGAGCAATAAATTTGGAAGATACTCAGAACAAGGAAAGGCTACTCTTTTTAAGGGGCCAACAGAGCTGTCTTGGGAAGGAATTATTGCCTATAATGATGTAAAATAAGATTTAATAGCATTTCATTTTTTATGTCCCCCAAATTATTAACTTCTATGTGTATAAGACAGAGAAAGCAAAAGATAAATAATTATGAAAAGCTTGAGACTAATTGCAAAACATTTTCTGACCTACCAGACACTGGCAATTGAGATCACCCATCTCCTTGCCTTACTCTAGGGCTATTGGAAGAACATATGAAAAGGAAATGAAAAATGACTTTCATTGCATGCATGCCAGTTACATTACAGCCAAACACTGGACTGGGCTCTTTCGTGTATTGTCTCATTTAACTTTCTCTATGACCCTTAAGATAGTTATTACCGCTGCTATTTTACAGACTTCTAAACTGATTCTCAGAAAGTGACCTCATTTGTGAATGACAAGGAGGGCAGGTCCTAAAGTTTTGGAAAACTTGAGGAAGAGTTGGGAAGCCCAGCATCAGAGGAGCCTCTTTTCCCTCCACTTCAGTAGATAAAAGCTGAGGAAGTCATCAGGGAATGGAAAAACACTTCCCATGTCCGGATGTAAATATTTAGAACACCATACATTTATGTGACACCTGTTAACACAATTCATCCTCTGTTGCCTTTGACATTTTATTATTCTAAAATGGCCTTTGCCCTTTAGTGTAACAGTAATCTATTAAAAGGAAAGAAAAGAGAAATGGAAACTAAAAAGTGTTATGTGAAGATCCTGGAGAAGGTTTTTTATACCCCTGTGTCTCTGCTCAAGATCAATTTTTCTCTTCTATCCCAATAACGTGGTTAGCCAAGCCAGACAGCATCAGAGAAATGGCTTTTCTCTCTTGTTTCTGCGACAGTGAAAATAATAAATAGGTTAATCATGTCAGTCGTATTGACTTGGGTCATCTTAGACACACGCTGCCCTTCGGGGGTACAAAAGCCCCATTCCAGGATTTCTGTTGAATGATTTAGGCTCTTGGCCTGAAAAGAAAACCTATTTTTTCCTTTTCTCTTTATTTGTGTGAACACTATGGTCTAGGTCATATGGAAACATGTCTGGGAAAAAACTGCAAGACAGCTCTGAAATCTGCAGCCTGGTGGCAAGCTTTTATGAATGCATCACACAGTGTAGAGGAAGCTTTTATATTAATGAAAAGCACAGGTGGTAGATGAAGAGCCGTGGCCACTGATTTTGACACCACCTGAGAACTATGTCATGGGCATTGAGTGTATGTGTTGCCATCATTTGAAATTAAGTCTGCAGCTGCCACCACTACTATTGCCTATGGTGATGCACCAGTGTCTTCAGAACCCGTATCAGTAGTCACTGAGGTCTGGTGGGCAGAAGATTGGGCAGGAGCCTAGAAAGAAGTCATTGATCTCCCCCACCCTGGTGGCTCAGACAGTAAAGAATCTGCCTTCTATGCAGGAGACCTGGGTTTGATCCCTGGGTTGGGAAGATCCCCTGGAGAAAGGAATGGCAACCCACTCCAGTATTCTTGCCTGGAGAATTCCATGGGCAGAGGAGCCCAGCAGTCTACAGTCCATGGGTTCACAAAGAGATGGACACGACTGAGTGAATAACACACACACACACATTGGTTCTGGCATCAGCAAAAAAGGTAGAGATATCCCTCTCTGTCTACCCCTCATTGATATGACTAGGGATCCAATGCTTTAGGCAAAACCAAGGCATTTATTGCATTTTATATTTGGCTGGTTGATTTGATAATGTGTTAAAATGAAACAGGTGAAAGGAGTTAGTTTTCTACTACTAACATTTTTATTTATTGAATCTCTTGTCTCTGCACCGTCCTGTACTAAGGAAAAAAGGAATTAAAATAGGACAAGTTCATCTGTTCCAGCAAGGTCCTGGAGTTGGAAGTAGCTCTTTACCTTTGCCATTGAAACTCAGTCCATGCATTTATCTGCCTCACACACAGGAACCTGGCGTCCTCCCATCTTTCCTTTCAGCATATTTACTGTTGAAAATATGCATCTGCTTTGCATCACGTACAGTTCTGGGCACTGAGGAATAAAAGATAAATAATTTGTAGTATCTACCATCAACGAGCTCCAAGTTTAGCAGAAGAGACAGGTGGAAAAAGAGATCATTATGCCACCAGGTGTGAAAGGCAGGGAGCGAGATAATCAAGGTGCCGCGGGAACCCAGGGTGGGGTGGGGAGGGCTTTCAGAGAGAAAGACTCCAACCTCCCTGGTAAAATTTTTGAAAACTTGCTTGAAATTAATCAAGTATTTGGCAACCGACATTCCCCGAGCAGGATCGCAACATGAAACGGTACAAAAAGGAGGACCCAGGAGTCAGATGACTAGTGGATTGTATGGGAAAGAGAGGAGGTCTACGAAAAAGGGGGAAGAAACAGGCTGGGTGTGAAAGGGTGAGGGAAAAGAATAAAACCCACTGAGAAGGAAAACTGGAGGAGGAAGTGACTAAGCAAAACGGTCTGGGGGCAAATGACAAGAAAAAGGCTCTGGAGCCTACGAAGGCTGCTTAACTCATGCCATGCATGGTTTTGTCAGTTACATTTGTATAAAGCAATGCCATCAAGGCAAATGATTTACATCAATAGTTTGGTCTTTTTGGTTTGTTTATTTACGTCATTCCCCAAATGCCGAAGAACATGTTAGCTGTGTTGGAGGAAAATTTTTAGGAGATAGTCACTCCCATTTTTAATAAAAAATCTGTCTTGGTCCCTAACTATCTCTCCATGCCAGGGCCTGGACACCCAACTGCTCACAGGACATTGCCACTGAGTGTCTGATCTATCATTCTTTTCCTTTGAAATGTGACTCTCATTCTCCTATCATTCCCCCTTTGTCATCATGCTTTTCACTGTCTTCTTGTCTCCAGGCTGTTTTTAATTGCCGCTCCCTCTCATCTGATAGTCCATCTTCTACTCCACCGATGCCTCCCAACCTTCCTTCTCCACTTTGTTTAAAGCCTAGTAATCCTAGTAAGCTTCAAAAACACAGAAGGCTATCTCTGCTCCCCTGTCCCTCCCCAGGCTGATTTAAATTCTTTCTTTGAGGTTCCATTGCACTGGGTTCATGCTTCCTGCGTCGTCCTCATCACACTGAATGATAATTTCAAGTGTGCTTACCTGTCTTTCTATGTGTCCAGTAGCTAGTAGGGCACCACACACATCACAGGCACCCAGTACACAGTGGCTGATTAAATGAATGAGTAAAGAAAATAATAATGCATCTTAGCAGTCAACAAAGTCGTGAGTTGCGAGTCCTTAGTTTCACTGAGCCTTTCACAGATCATCAGTGACTTAGTTGTCCAAAAGTTATACTGACATACAGGTCAAGTTTCTGACCCACCCATTTTGGTTTTGTTTTAAGCTGTTTATTTTGTACTGGAGTACAGTCGATTAACAATGCTGTGATCATTTCAGGTGACCAGAGAAGGGACTCAGCCACACATATACATGTATCCATTCTCCCCTGAACTCCCCATCCAGCCTGCCACATACCGTTGAGCCGAGTTCCTTGTGCTATACAGTAGGTCTTTGTTGGTTATCCATTTTAAATACAGCATTGTGTACATGTCAGCTCCAAACCCCCTAAATATCCCTTCCCCCCAGCAACCATAAGTTCATTTTCCAAGTCTGTAAGTCTCTTTCTGTTTTGTAAGTAATTTCATATTTTTATCATTTTTTTTAGATTCCATATGTAAAGGATGACCAACCCATCCTTTTTTTTTTTTTTATTTTTCATTAGTTGGAGGCTAATTATTTCACAACATTTCAGTGGGTTTTGTCATACATTGATATGAATCAGCCATAGATTTACACGTATTCCCCATCCCGATCCCCCCTCCCACTTCCCTCTCCACCCGATTCCTCTGGGTCTTCCCAGTGCACCAGGCCCGAGCACTTGTCTCATGCATCCCACCTGGGCTGGTGATCTGTTTCCCTATAGATAATATACATGCTGTTCTTTTGAAACATCCCACCCTCACCTTCTCCCACAGAGTTCAAAAGTCTGTTCTGTATTTCTGTGTCTCTTTTTCTGTTTTGCATATAGGGTTATCGTTACCATCTTTCTAAATTCCATATATATGTGTTAGTATGCTGTAATGTTCTTTATCTTTCTGGCTTACTTCACTCTGTATAATGGGCTCCAGTTTCATCCATCTCATTAGGACTGATTCAAATGAATTCTTTTTAATGGCTGAGTAATATTCCATGGTGTATATGTACCACAGCTTCCTTATCCATTCATCTGCTGATGGGCATCTAGGTTGCTTCCATGTCCTGGCTATTATAAACAGTGCTGTGATGAACATTGGGGTGCATGTGTCTCTTTCAGATCTGGTTTCCCCAGTGTGTATGCCCAGAAGTGGTATTGCTGGGTCATTTTTTATTCCAAGAGTGCTATTATAAACATTCTATTTTTAAATTATATTTTTTCAATTTTTCTAAATTTAAAATAACTAATTTTAAAATAAATTTTAGAAATAAATTAATGCTTTCTTCTCAATAAAGAAAAAAATGTAAAGCGAGACCCAGTCTTTTGTGGCCTAGGTGTGCGTGTGGAGGGGAATAGAGTGGATAATTTAGGGGAAATGGGGAAGAGATTGGTAGTTCAGAAAATATTTTGTGATACAGTGTAGAAAGCATTAACTTTGGAACACTGGATATGGTTTATTAATATGGGAATCTTTACAAAAGTTAACTTGGATGTGCATGGAATGATGTTGATAACTGCACAGTCTCATGTGAATTTTGAGTAACAAATGTACGTTATCTGGGTACATTTGTTAAAATATACTTATGAATTCTACATAATAAATATATGCAAAGAAAAAGAGATTGATGTATGCAATATAGAGGCATGCAATAGGCATTTCTTTCTGCCAAAAGCCAGAAAGGGTTTATTCGGTAAATATCCAGCAGCCTTTCTCAGAATAGTCTACTATCAGTATAGCTGTTTGTCTTAGAATTCTGACCCAATTCCAACTAAGTAATTTCATCCTGCCTGCTTAAATTCCCCCTACCGTTGGCACTCGACACAGAATTCTTCTTCATTTACTCGTCCCATCTGAAGTGTTACTCCATCCTGAAAAACAGCTTCGTGTACCACTCTAAAGGTGACTGCTTTGCCATGGTGAGTGAGGCAATTTTATTATGTTAAGTGCTATGAGAAAAAAAGCACTTACAGTGCTCCCGTAGAAAGACAAGCTAATATTACTCAATGAACTTTAGCTGTTGTGCTGCATGGCATTTTCAAAATGAGGAGGCCTTCGCCCACTGCAGCTTATTTATGTGATGTATTCAAAATGGGCCCATTTCTTGAAGGCATCTGGGGATATGTAGAGAAGAAATACGAAATAAACAGAAATTAAACAGATGAAGTTAAACAGCTAACAGTAGAGAGACCAGTGGGGTTGTTAAATCGAGACTTCAAACTTAGATCTAAACTTCTCAATAATCAAGAAGAATGGAGAATAATGACATGAGATGCATCTTCTGGTACATCTTCCATCTTGCTAAATTCTAAATGACTGTTCTAAGAGGTTCTTGGGGTAGGCAAATGTGTCCCAACTACAGAATTCAGAGCTACATAGACTTTGGAATAAAATAACTTTTGCAAATTTATTGATCATTATTACATGCAGCATTTACCAGACAGCCACATTTTTTAAAAGCATAGCAAGCAGTACACTGAACATGCATGGATATATCACCCTTTGGTTTCTAGAATACATCACCTTGTTTTTTCTTTAAAATTAGTCCCATTCATGTGAATGGTATTTTAGTAGCCTCAAAATATGTTTTCTTTCTTAGGAAAATATCTAAGCCTGTTTTCAAGATATATGTTTTCTTTAAAAAAGAAAAAATGTAGTAGTATTGATCTCTAAATACTCAAAGGTGACTTAAGGTTAATTCAGGTATATTAGCAGCAATTACTCATCACATGTCACTGGACCCAGGTAAGGATACAAATGGGAAAGCAATGTCAGTCCATATTTGGACTGTTGACTTTACCATCAAATAACAATTGTAGATACTTGTTCTAGTTTTTTTTCTATTTTTATCATGAGCAAGTCAACATTTTCTCTGTCCTTTTATCTTAAAACCGTACATAGATACTTAAAATAAGAAGAAATTTTCCAGGAAAACATCAAGGCCTTTGACATTGGATGTTTTATTTGACCATGATAAAAAGACTTATCTCACTCAGGAGCATCTTTCAAATGTTGTGACATTTATTGTAATTACAATGTAATCAACATTGTAATTTTGATTAATTCTACAAACAGTTCTGGGCCTTTCATATCGCCTTATGAACATGGATAGTTTAAAATCTGTTTTAATGTTTCGAAGTAGAAATGGTAAAGGAAACCTGGAAGTTGGAACTCACATATCTGGGTCAGCATCCAACTCCCTTGTCGATATGGAACCCCTAGCTTCGCTGAGCTTGACTCACTTTCTTTAAAATGGTGCTAAAGACAGCACCTACCTCTTAGAGTCAGAAAGGTTAAGTGGGATGCTACATGCATTGCTTCCCTGTGGGTAGGTAGGAAGTGAGTGCTGACTGGTCCTTCTAACTTGTCCTTCTACAAAGGTTCTACACATTTGCCTTCACATCTGGACGAATGGCTATCTGATGATCCTTTATGTATCTATACCTAGATCTTTGATTATCATCTGCTCAAAATGTCCTTGATCATCTAACACAATAACTGCACAGCTTGAGAACACTGTCCCCATGTCTCAAAGTCCTGCTTCCCTGGCCTCACACTTTATGCATGGATTTGGGGACTGAGAATGGTTTCTCAAGACTCATTGATGTATTCCTATTGGTTCTTTAAAGCTTATCTTTTTACACCCATTTTTCTTTTCTTTAATGTTATTTTGAAAGGAGATAGACTTGAGAATGGAGATGAGGTTGAAAACCAAGTATTTTTGTGACTGGCACACACTTCATCATTCTTGCCACTTTCTGAAGGTCCAACCCAAACCACATCCTCCCAATGTGCATGACCTACCATATTGTCCACATCCCCCTTGCTTTCTTCATCTGTGCCACCTGCATCCTTCACTTTGACACTTACTGAACACTTCTGTGTGCCCACTGCTTGGGTCTGACTGTGAGCTCAGATGCCTCAGCCCACTTTCTCTTTGGTTTATCTGCCAACTGCTCATGTGCTTATCCTGGTTGATCCCAGGAGCTTCAGCACATGCCCTCCTAGATGGTCAGAGCTATAGATCTTTATGGCTTTGGAGACAGAATGACCATGAGTCTTCTAAGAACCCAAACATTTAACTTCATACAAAGGCACTAGGGAGATTCATGTCACACACTTAGGTTGTGACAAAAGCAGTACTAGAAACTGTGTCTCCTTATGCATTTAAAAGTGTGTGAATGCTCAGTCGTGTCCGACTCTTTGCAACCCCATCAACTATAACCCACCAGGCTCCTCCGTCCACGGAATTTTCCAAGCAAGTAATACTGGAGTGAGTTGCCATTTCTTTCTCCAGGGAATCTTCCCGACCTAGGGATTACCCGCGTTTCTTGTGTCTCCTGCGTTGGCAGGTGGATTCGTTACCACTTACACCACCTGGAAAGCCATTTATGTATTTAAAACCCTTTCCAGTTGCATGAGAAATGTTCTTTTTTTAAACTCTAAAAATCTAACCTTAAAAATAAATGTCTGTTTAAATATCTTCTTTTTAAATATAGGAGGTTTATTAAATTGTAGATCAGTTCAGTTCAGTCACTCAGTCGTGTCCGACTCTTTGCAACCCCATGAACCGCAGCACGCCAGGCCTTCCTGTCCATCACCAACTCCCAGATTCCACCCAAACCCATGTCCATCGAGTCGATGATGCCATCCAGCCATCTCATCCACCACCGTCCCCGCCTCCTCCTGCCCCCAATCCCTCCCAGCATTAGGGTCTTTTCAAATGAGTCAGCTCTTCACATCAGGTGGCCAAAGTATTGGAGTTTCAGCTTCAACATCAGTCCTTCCAATGAACACCCAGGACTGATCTCCTTTAGGATGGACTGGTTGGATCTCCTTGCAGCCCAAGGGACTCTCAAGAGTCTGCTCCAACACTGCAGTTCAAAAGCATCAAGTCTTCGGTGCTCAGCTTTCTTCACAGTCCAACTCTCACATCCATACATGACCACTGGAAAAACCATAGCCTTGACTAGATGGACTCTTGTTGGCAAAGTAATGTCTCTGCTTTTTAATATGCTGTCTAGGTTGGTCATAACTTTCCTTTCAAGGATTTTAAGTGTCTTTTAATTTCATGGCTGCAATCACCATCTGCAGTGATTTTGGAGCCCCCAAAAAAATAAAGTCAGCCACTGTTTCCCCATCTATCTGCCATGAAGTGATGGGACCGGATGCCATGATCTTAGTTTTCTGAATGTTGAGCTTTAAGCCAACTTTTTCACTCTCCTCTTTCTCTTTCATCAAGCGGCTCTTTAGTTCTTCTTCACTTTCTGCCATAAGGGTGGTGTCATCTGCATAACTGAGGTTATTGATATTTCTCCTGGCAATCTTGATTCCAGCTTGTGCTTCCTCCAGCCCAGCATTTCTCATGATGTACTCTGCATATAAGTTAAATTGTAGAATCAGAGCTATATTCTCTTGCCTTCATTTATTAATGTCTCTATGTTGAGACTATTTCCTCGTACTAAAGTTTAAAATGCTTTATTAGTAGTAAATAAATATGCTCATTATACTTGGTTCTTAAGGAAATGACAACTTAAATCTATCTTCAGTTGATAATCAGAAGTAGGGACAAATCAGAGATAGAAACTGTAGTTATTTTATAACAATGAAAAATCTGGTAAGAACCCATAACTCCAATTCTAAGACAATGGTTACAGAAACAAAAGTGTAATGAAGATATGAAATATCACACAACAATCAAAAGGATGTTTTCATAGAAGAATTAGAGGATATGTAAGTATATGCTATTGAACTGAAAGCAAATGGTAAGCAGCACATACAGAGTGTGATACTAGTGTTAGGTATATTAGAATTAACACCTGCAAGGAAGTGTCAGAAAGTATTATCCATGATGATCTCTGTCTTGGTAGATTGTATATGATTGTTTTTCTCTTCTTTTTTTGTTGCTGCTTTGTATTTTCCGAATATTATAAAATAAGCACACGTAAATAGACACTCAGAGGAAATTTCCAATGAGCAGCTGGATGTCCATATCCTGGTTCCAGGGAAAGTTGGACATAAATAGTAGATTTATGATAAAAAGAAAAAGAAGTAACTGTTGCCTAAAATCTTTCCTTCCAATTCAGCTACTGTGTTCTTCAGCATAAAAAGAAATCTAATAAGAAAATAATTACAGCTTTCTGAAAACCAACTCAATGAAGTTACCTTAAATTTTATGCCTGGTGTCAAATATTCCTTCCCCAGTCATTTACCTGTTCTGAGTACAGGATATACCACTGAACTCTCATAATCAAGGAGGTTACTTTTAATGGTAAGTTCTGGAAAAGCCTAAATACTAAAAGAAGGCTCGGGAAGAGAAATGTGATAGAGCTTGCAGTCTGAAGGCTGCAGTCTGAAGTTCCCAAGGGCACTAAGTTGTTTGAAGCAGCCTCGTGAAGGAGCAAAGCCAGAGAAATGAAAATTTGATACCCTGCAGCTGACAGTGATCCCCCGCCTCCCTCCTGTTAACCTCACACACCCGCACACACATGTGCTTAGGCGACCAGCCTGAGACTCAAGCGGGTCCCCTTGGCTGGACTGACAAGTTCAAACAATGCACAGATGTTGGTTCTGACCTCACTTCGAACAGGACCTGCCTTAATTATTCACAAGCCATGAGACCCTAGGCAGGCTCTTCCATCTCTAGGGTCTTGGTCCACAGCCATTAAAAAAGATGATAGTACTTCCCTCTGTAGTCGGTTGGAAAAAATCAAATGAATCTCTCGTCCTGAATGTTGTTAGAACAATACCAGGGCTGGACCCAGCCACTGTGTAAGTGCTCACTCCCTCGCTCACTGTCTCCCCTCCTGCTCCTCCTTCCCTGTCCTTCCCTCCTTCATTCTCTTCCTCCTTAGTTGGCAAATGATCTCCATCTTCACCACGGAGTATATTTTGGAGATAAACGTACGCAAGATGTAAAGACAAAGGAAAAAACAAAAGTTCCCCTACCGTTTCATGCGATGTATCAGAGAGAAGAGATAACTCATCACCTTCTAAAATGAGCTTTTTTCTTTTTCTTCTTTTTTTCAACAACCCACCTTTTCTTTTCTTTGGGTCCAGCGACCCCTGATACAGGACACACTGACCGTTTTTTCGTTTTTCTTTTGGTTCACGTGGCACTGAGCAACAAAATAATAAAAAATATATATATTTTTAATAATGCCAAGTACACAGACAAGGCGGAGAAAAGGGCTCCCATTGCCTGCTGAACTGCCCACTAATCACTCTGTGTGGAACCAGCAGGGAATTCCGACAACACACCTGACTCCTCATTTATTTATTTTTTATTGGTTCTGGGAGAGGTTTGTGATTCATTCCATGTAGGTGGCGGGGCCTTGTAATACAGGAACAAATCGTCCCTGGGGTGATTGGCTTTATTAACTTTTAGGCCAAAGGAGGGAGAAATAGGAGAATTGCTTTAACCGCAATATACTGGCAAAAAGTTTAGTCTTTTTTAGTTCATTGACACCTGAAATGTTTTAACTGGTCCTATAATCTTAAAGATAGATGGGCTGATTGTGAAGAAGGAGGCAGCATGATGGAGTCGAGAGGCAGCTGGTTGAAAGAGAACTGAGCATGTCAATGTATGACAAAAACCACTACAATGTTGTAAAGTAATTAGCCTCCAACTAATAAAAATAAATGAAAAAAAATTTTTTTAATTAAAAAAATAAAAAAGAAAGAGAACCGAGCAATGGTCACGGCCCTGCCATGTGTCCCATCAAATCCTTAGACCCCTTGTGTTACGGGGACTTGGTGACCTTCTCTGTAAAATAAAAGGATTGGACTGGATATTGTCCTCCTTTTCTAAATTTTACTTTTTTACTGACGTATACTTTACAATGTTGTGTTAGTTTCAGGTATACCGCAAAGTGACTCAGTTATACATATGCTCCTTTTCCAGGCTCTTTTCTATTATGTTGTTGTTGAGTCGCTAAGTCGTGTCTGACTCTTTGCAACCCCATGGACGGCAGCACACCAGGCCTTCCATCCCTCACTATCTCCCAGAGCTTGCCCAGGTTCATGTTCATGGAGTTGGTGATGCCATCCAACCATTTCATTCTCTGCCTCCTCTTCTCCTTTCACCTTTAATCTTTTCTATTAGAGCTTATTACAAAATATTAAGTACAGTTCCCTGTGTTCTATAGTAGGTGCTTATTGTTTATATATTTTATATATAGTAGTGTCTATCTGTTAATCCCAAACTCCTAATTTATCCGTCCCCAGCCCTTTCTCCTTTGGTAACCGTAAGTTTGTTTGCTATGTCTGTGAATCTATTTGTTTTGCAAGTATGTTCGTCTTTATAATTTTTTTTAGATTCCACATGTAAACAATATCCTATGATATTTGTCTTTCCCTGACTTACTTCATAGAGTATGATAATCTCCAGCTTCATCCATATGGCTGCAAATGGCATTATTTCATCCTTTTTCATGGCCGAGTAGTATTCCATTATACATATGTACCACACCTTCTTTATCCATTCCTCTGTCAATAGACATTCAGACTGCCTTCATGCTCTGGCTATTGTAAATAGGACTGTATGTATCTTTTTGAATATTGTCCTCTTTCAGCAAAAGTTTACAACTTCATCAATGATAAATTCACACCTTTAGTACTAACTTTGTTGAGAAGTGAAAGGAACCCACATCTCCATAAAGATAGAATTATCTTAATATAATAGTAAGCATTTGCTGTCCTATGTGACTAGTATTGCATCTAATCCGCACAGTGATGTAGGAAGAGCCCCTGTAATAACAGAGGACACCAAGGATCACAGAAGTTAAGTAAGTTGCCTTATAGAGGCTGTGACTGTGGTTCTTAGGCTTGCACGTGTGACACACAGCCATAACCATCCATCACCTCCACACTGCTTCTCAGGGAGACCAAGAAGGCCATCCAAACTGGTGAGGGATTCAAAGTAGCTCACGTGTGATGTTCAAGTTAATAAAGGGTAAGAAGCAATGGGTGTGCTTTTATAAGCTTGTGAAGGACAAGCAGGATGGTGGTGCCCCCGTTTGAAAGAATAGGGTCTCTCAGGGAGGTTTAGGCTTCCTTGGTGGCTCAGATGGCAAAGAATCTGCCTGAAATGCAGGAGACCTGTGTTCAATCCATGGGTTGGGAAGATCCCCTGGAAAAGGGAATGGTAACCCACTCCAGTATTCTTGCCTGGAGAATTCCAAAGATAGAGGAGGCTGGCAGGCTACAGTCCATGGGGTTGCAAAGAAACGAACACCACTGAGCCAC
The DNA here is from genome assembly GCF_019320065.1 of Cervus canadensis. Taxonomy (NCBI): domain Eukaryota; kingdom Metazoa; phylum Chordata; class Mammalia; order Artiodactyla; family Cervidae; genus Cervus; species Cervus canadensis. The sequence goes on along the minus strand of NC_057394.1, from coordinate 19,491,990 downwards.
TAAAACTATCTAACTAAAGGAGGTTTAGAGAGAAGTGTAATTGCAGCAAATAAATGAGAAGAACTTAGGACCAAAATGCTTTATCTTTATCATCTTAGGTTTTCTCTTTTAATAGTCTCTTTAAAAGTGGTGAAGCACTTGGAATTTAATAAATAAATAAAATATCAATAAGTAAATAAAATGTCAATAAAACATATTGATACTATCTGAGCAATTTAGATGTTTCATTTGATAGATGGAGTGAGAGAGGACAATGATCCTGAGCTCAAGGGCTACTGTTTACATCCAATGATTTGCTTTTCTTCTTCAATCTAGTTTCCTAAAAAGTTTCCCATTTGTTGGCCCAACTCAACCCTCTTGATACCAAAACCCTGTAGAAGACTTTAGGGATTTAAAGATGCACTTCTCTCAGAAAGATCTCAAAGAACTCCTTACCCCCTTAAATCCTCTGATTCATCATCAAAGCAAAGACTGATTGGTGAATGTGAATTATTTGAATATCCCTAGCTACAAATGGGAGAAGGCAATGGCACCCCACTCCAGTACTCTTGCCTGGAAAATCCCATGGACTGAGGAGCCTGGTAGGCTGCAGTCCATAGGTTCTCAAAGAGTCGGAAATGACCGAGTGTCTTCACTTTCACTTTTCACTTTCATGCATTGGAGAAGGAAATGGCGGCCCACTCCAGTATTCTTGCCAGGAGAATCCCAGGATGGGAGCCTGGTGGGCTGCCGTCTATGGGGTCACACAGAGTTGGACACGACTGACGTGACTTAGCAGCAGCAGCAGCAGCAGCTACAAATGACATAAAAAATTATTCATATGAAGAATCGGCAGTAAAAGTTTAAATAAAGGGTTATGGTTGGTAGTATACACTTTAATGTCCATCAAATTTATGATTTATAAGGTCCAGTCTTTCTGGCTTGTGATGTAACTAAACATCTCAAAGTTATAGTGGTAAGATGATGCTTACATGAATATATTATATTTTTATGAAATGCAATGCAAATGCATCATTCTACTAAAAAGAAAGCAATGTCTGGAGATGAGTCCTGTAGGTTCTAATTTCTGTACTGTGCTAGGACTACGGGTGAATTATTTCACCCCCTACAATTTGCATTTCCTTTTACAGGGTGGAAGCAAAATAAGTCTCTTTGTTTGCACTGGTTTCAGAATTAAATTAGTTTGTATATTTGTTCTCTACTCCTCTTCCTGGATTTGGTTTCAAAGTAAACAGTTATTTTCATCAAATTCTCTTTTATTTGGCTTTAACTCTTCAGTTTCTTGAATTATTCTAGGTGGCTGTCCCTGTTTTATTTTTCAATCAGATATGTGTTCACTATTTTAAATGGCATTTCATTGGTTCACTTCCATTTTCTATTATTTACCTCACTCTGTGGTATTATGATTTCTTTAGCTAGATCTCACCCCTGCCGTGGTCTGATCTTTTTTAAAGGTATTTTTTTTTTAAGTTCCTAAATACCAGACAGGGTTGGTAAGACAGGAAAAGGATGATCATCAATTTGATGTTTAGTGAATGTGGGAAAATTACAGGAAAGAATCAGAAATGACATTCATCACAGAGATTGCTTTGAAAGTTAATGGCAAACTTAGAGTCTTGAGAAACAGCAAGAATTACCTTGTTTGGAAAAATCAAAAATGTCAACTTTTTTTTTTCCTTTAGATTAACCTAGAAATGACCACTGACAGAAAGAAAGCCAGCCATACTTTTCAATTTCAGGAGAAAAGATCTAAAAAGTTATTTCTACCTAATAAAAAAAGTACAATAAGATTCTGAATTCCCATAGAAACTCTTCATCCACCTTATAACACATCAAAAGCCATCAAGGGCCTATTTATCTTGTAGGCCAGCACTAATAAAGTTTTGCGGGCGTTTTTGATGGTGTATGCTGCAGGGGAGGGGAGGGGGAGTAGTTTTAGGACAGGGGGAGGGGAGCCAGTTGGTTTATATCAAGTATAGGGGAAAAAAAAGAAGATTTAAAAAATGTATTCCAGTAATTCATTTAACAAGTCTTAGGATCCCAGTATTGTTCCAAGGGATGAGAATACAGAAATGAACAACAAAAAGAAAGTCCCTGCCCTCTTGAGGATTACAAAACAGTGGGGAGAAAAGGGAACAAGAGCAAATATGTATAAAATAATTCAGCAAATATTAAGTGCTATGAAGAATAAAGCAGTCAGATTAGAGTGACTAGGAAATTGTAGCGTAGTTACAGATGATTTCCTGAGAAATGTCATTTAGGTAGAGACATGAAGAAAATTAAGAGACTGAAATGTAGATATATAGAGGGAGAGTATTCAAGGAAGAAGGAACAAACAGTACGTACAAAGGCCCTGAGGAGGGAGGGTATCTGACCTGTATTCCAGGAACAAAAGGAAGTTAAAGAGTGATACTATGTGTGGTAATTGATGAGGTCATAAAGGTGAACTTGGAAAGCCTATATAAATAGGCTGCAAGATCAAAAAATGTAAATAAATGATCTGTAAAATTGACTATAAAAAATTTAAAATTTCTGTGTAGCAAAACAGACATAAAGAACAGACTTCTGGACTCACTGGGAGAAGGAAAGGGTGAGATGATTTGAGAGAATAGCACTGAAACATATACTTTATCATATGTAAAATAGGTCACCAGCGAGAGTTTGATGTATGAAGCAGGGCACCCAAAGCCAAAGCTCTGTGACAACCTGGGGACAGGTTGTCCCCACCTCCCCAGGAGGAGGGAGATGGAAAGTGTGTTCAGGATGCAGGGGACACATGTGTACCTATGGCTGATTCATACTGATGTATGGCAAAAGCCATCACAATTTTGTAAAGTAATTATCCTCCAATTAAAATTAATAAATAATTTTTTTAATCCCACCAGGAACAAAGTCAAAAGATAAACAGCAACTGGAGGAAATGATAACTCATATCACCCAAGGACTAGTACTTTTATTTTTTTTTTAAAGAAACTCCTTTATATCAATATGAAAAATTTAATAATCCAATAGAAAAATAAGTGAACAGAGAATATGAAGGAAAAAACCAATTGAAGTGGCTTTTAAACACATTAAAGGATGTTCAACCTTACTTACCATGAGGGAAATTCAAGTTAAAACCACACTGGGATGCAGTCTCTTACCCTATCAGATTGGCAAAGATCCCAGCATTTGATCTTAAGTCCATCTAAAAGTTGGAGCCTTAAAGAATCAGACACGGTCATGTGTTTCTCTTGGAAATGTAAACAGGTACAGCCTTTATGGGCCAAGCTTCAGGACTAACCATCAACATTTTAAATGCCCATATCTTTGACCCAGCCTTGTAAGACTTTATCCAATAGATTTATTTGCACACGTGCTAAATGAATTATGTACAAGGATATTCACTGTGGCATTATTTGTAATAGCAGGAAACCACAGGACATGTTGAATAGTGAGAAATGAATGAGAAGGGAGAGGTGGAATCTGATTAGGAGCCTCTTTTTAAACCTGAACCCTTGGAAGTTCTTGAGTAGGTAAAATGAGAACAGGCTGTGTTTAGAACAACTTGTGTGTCATCGATTTCAGGTTGGATTGGGTCCATGTGGGACCTCGGTGACAACGTCAATGTCCTTGAAAGATTCTGATGGCGCTCAAAGTGGGGGAGTCCTTGTGTAGGGGGAGGGTTGGGGGCACCAGGGGTGGTCATAGGCAGAGCTGCCAAGGGGGCAGAGACCAGCTTATGAAGGGCCTTTCTTATGCAGGGTTAAGAGGTTCAGACTTTATCCTGAAGGCAGTGGCAACCTTTAGAGCGAGGCAGTGACCTCATCAGATTTGCATTTTTAAAAGACAGTTCTGCTGGCAATGTCAGGGAAGAGATTACAGAGCAGCAAGACCAGGGTGGGAGAGTGATTAGTGAGAAAAATAAGAGTATAGTCCAGAGAGAGATACATATTTTCATTGTTTGGTGGTTCTTACGAATCAAAATTCTACAAACGAAAATGTCTTAACTACAGAATTGCCTTAAACATCAAAAGCAAAAAAAAAACTATCCTTTTGGTAGTTTCATGGAGGCAGACATTTGTTAAAATGAATTCAATTGTGCACTTTACTACGTGCATTTTGCTTTATATCAGTTATATCCCTATAGAGCCACACATTTTTAAAATTAAAACTGTCTTTAATAAGGAAAAACAAAAGAAACCCTAAAATGTGGTATGGACTTTCTGACTAGGGAAGTTCCAATTTTCTATTCTCAAGGCTGCACTTTATCCTGGTTATTCAGGTCCTATCTGCCTGCTGCTGTGGTGTATCCATCAGTCCCCAGAGCTGGGCTCTCCTGAAACTCATTCCTGTCCAAGATCTCACAAGCATTTTAGTTAATTGATTTGAGTGAAAGCAAGGGCTTCCCTGGTGGCTGAGACAGTAAAGAGTCTACCTGCAATGTGGGAGTCCTGGGTTCGATCCCTTGGGTTGGAAGATCTCTTGGAGAAGGGAATGGCAATCCACTCCAGTATTCTTGCCTGGAAAATCTCATGGACAGAGGAACCTGGGAGGCTATAGTCCACAAGATCGCAAAGAGTCAGACATAGCTGAGCAACCAAGACACATACAAAGTCTCTATGACTCAGTGTACCAGTCCCCAGCAAGCCACAGAGTAAAGCAGGGCCTTATAATACTTCCCTGTCATGACTGGGTCATAAAAGAGCCGATACATAAATGCTGAAGCAGGTTTTTATTATTGTTATTATTATTATTACTAATAATAATAGTTATTACTACTATTGATGAGTAACTGAGTGCCAGTGAATGAGTTCCCCAGGGTGCTTTTAAAATAGCTTAATTTTTTTTTTTTAATTCTTTTGTCTGCTTCTCAGTGGGAAAAAATATCTTAGTTAAGTTTAAACAACAGTGCTGCAGATATAAGAAAGAGTAAGCACTGCTTCTAAAGAAAAGCGAAACAGGGCCCTATGGACTTCTGATAAAGCAAGAAAGTAGATTGTGCTTATAGATTTCATTTTCCACGAGTAGATTATTAGGACAAATTTTAAAGATTTAATGAGAACTTTGAAAGGCCGTGTTATTATTTTCACTCAAACTTCTCCCAAAGAAAGAAAAATATATCTTTAATGTGAATATATTCTATCTTTGTCAGTTCAAAAAGATTCTAAACACCACAAAGCTGGCCGTCATGAGCTGTTTCTGTGCTCTACCCCCTGAGACCAGCAATTCATAGTGACATAGGCACATAACAGATATTTATTAGGTTAAGCTTATTTCAACTGAACTTTCATTTTTTGCCCCAGCCTTATCAAGATATAGTTGACATATAACATTGTGTAAGTTTAAGGCGTATAACACAATGGTGTAATACATGGGTATTTTGCAAAATGATTATCAGAATGAAAGTAGCTAACACATTTATCACCTCGCATAGTTACCCTTTGTGTGCGTGTTCATATGTGGTGAGAACTTTTAAAATGTACTCTCTTAGCAACTTTCAGGTATTCAGTACAATTCCGTTAAGCATATTCACCATGCTATATACCACAGGACTTATTCATATAACTGGAAGTTTGTATCTTTTGACCATGTCTATCCATTTCCCCAGGCTTCCCTAGTGGCTCAGATGGTAAAGAATCCTCCTGCCAATGCAAAAGACCCAGGTTCAATCCCTGAGTTGGGAAGATCCCCTAGAGAAGGGAATGGCAGCCCACTGCAATGTTCTTACCTAGAGAATTTCATGGACAGAGGAGCCTGGTGGGCTACACTCCATGGGGTCACAAAGAGTTGGACATGGCTAAGCACGCATGCGAGCGTGTGCACATACACACACACAAGCACGCATGCACACATCCATTTCCCCACCCCTCCACAACTGAACTTTCAAAATTATTTCTACTCTGTTGTTTCTTACACAAAGATTAATAACATCTCATTTTAAAAGAAAGTCTTTCTCTTCTTGCTTCCCCTAAAACATTTTGAAAATCACTTTCCTCCAGGTTATAATCAGTAACATTCAACAAAGTTATTTCCAATTTTACATCTCCTTTTATCAAAAGATAAATTTAAAAGATGTGTCTAATCATATGAAATCCTACTTACTATTTCTATCCCAGAGGCACAAAGCCTTCGGGAGTCCCTGCAGCAAGATGGTTTTAATCCAGTGCTATCCAGAGATCAGAGATAATGGCTGGTTCCTTGTGTCAGAGACTTTGCTCTTCATAAAGTCAAGTACCTAGAGAAAATTTTAGATCTTTACCTTCTTCCCTCTGTCTTGCTAGCTCCGGCTCACATCCCAGGGGAAACAGCTGATTGTGAAACTAGCCAACCCTTCATTTGACGTACTGTAACACTGTATAAAAAAACACAGTGCAGACTTAGAAAGGTTCTTTTTGTGTGTTCCCTGGGTCTGGAAGATCCCCCCGGAGAAGTGAATGGCTACCCACTCTGGCAGTCTTTCGTCGAGAATCCCATGGACAGAGGAACCTGGTGGGCTACAGTCCATGGGGTCGCAAACAGTCTGACACGCTGAGCCACTAACACTTTCACTTTAGGGCATTCTCATTTTTCTTGACTATTACAGTGGCTGGAAACAGGGGTTACATCACTAACGTTGTTTGTCATATTAATTGACTAGAGAGCTGAATAATTTGAATCCTGTCAAATAAATTATAGGAAAAACATCCCCGAGTATTTTGTAAATATTGTAATTGGGCTACTCCAGTATTCTGTTGCTACAAAACAAATTATCCCTAAATTTAGCAGCTTAAAACAACAATGGTATTATTATAAACTACAGAACAGTGAATCAGAAATTTGGGAAGCCTCAGCTAGCTCATTCTTCTGCCCCACGTCGGGTCACTAGGTGGTAATCAGCTGGTGGATGGACTGGTCGAGTTGGCCTCAACTCACATGCCTGGCACTCTGGCCAGGAGTCTTTAGTCCACTGGTGCTGCTATAAGAAAAGTATCAAAGACTGAGTGGCTGAAACATCATCTCTGTCTCACAGTTCTGAGTGCTGGAAAGTTTAAGGTCAAGACACAGGTAGATTGAGTGTCAGATGAAGCCTGCATCCTGGTCCATAGATTGCCACCCTCTCACTGTGTCCTCACGTGGTGGGAAGGACAAGGGAGCCGTGTGGGTCCTTTAATAAAGACACTAATCCCACTCATGAAGGCTCAGCCCTCTTGACCTCATCACCTCCTAAAGGCCCCACCCCTAAATGCCATCACCTAGGGGATTAGGTGTCAACATATGAATTATTGGGAGAACTCAAGTATTTCTTGTCTATAACAGCATGGATAGCTAGTAACCTGGGCCCAGTAGAGACTATCCCCTGGAGTGTCTACATGTGGCCAGACCAGCATGGGGACCTCAGATAGAGTCTCACAAGAGAGAAAGTGAAAGCTGCAGTCTGATGATTTCCTGCTCCAGAAATCCACAGTGTCCCTTGCACTGCCTACTCTATTAGTTATTGCGGTGACAGATCCCACCCTGATTCAGGGGGATGGGACATAAACCCCACCTCTACTTCCCAGGTTGCGCCAGTGATAAAGAACCCATCTCCCAATGCAGGAGACACAAAAGACGTGAGTTCGATCCCTGGGTTGGGAGGATGTCCTAGATCAGGAAATGGCAACCCACTCCAGGTATTCCTGCCTAGAAAATCCTATAGACAGAGGAAACTGGTGGGCTACAGTCCATGGGGTCACAAAGAGTTGGACACACGACTGAGCTACATACACACACACACACACACACACACCTCGATGGAAAGTAAGTCAGAATTTATAGTGATCTTTAATTGGCAAAGGGGCACCATGTGAGAAAACACTGCAGTTTTGTATCTCTTGGTATAATGAACTCATCCATCAAAAAGCAGCTCTTATGAAAATATTAACTTAACATGCAAAAGAGTACCAGTTATACATCTTAAAGTCATTCATGTGTATTTTACCACCCAGCTCCTCACATCACTTGCCGTCAATACATCCACCAAAATATCTTGCCAGTTGGTCCTCTCTTCTTCCACTGCCCAGAGATAGTGCCATATAGCTGCTTACCTTTGCTGTGCGCCAGGCCTTGTGCCAATGTCTTTCCAGGCACTATCTCATTTGAGTCCTCACGCACACTATAGGTAGAGGTTGTCATAATCTCTACTTCATAGATGAAGAAAATGGGACTCTGTGAATTAAGTGACACATATTATCTCTCAGACTTTTAATGGATGAACCTAAATGGAAACTGAAGTACCTGACTCCATCTAACCAGAGTTGGATTTCCTCACTCCTAACCAGAAAGCCCATGTTGACGTGAGTGAAATGCCTTGACCGAGAGGTGCAGCTTTGCCCGCACCCTTTGAGTAGATACATTCTTGCTGAGCTGCTACACATGCCTCTTGTGCTAAAAGGGTCATGATATCTCTCTGTGCATCAAAACCTTATGCTAAGATACCAGCTACTCCTGTTGTTTACTCGCTAAGTTGCGTCCAGCTCTTTTGTGACCCACCAGGCTCCTCTGACCATGGGATTTCTCAGGCAAGAATCCTGGAGTGGATTGCCAGTTCCTCCTCCAGGGGATCTTGCCGACCCAGGGAGCAAACCAGAGTCTCCTGCATGGCAGCCTGATTCTTTACCACTAAGCCCCCAGGGAAGCCCCCACTTACTTCTAGGCCATCTAAATAACATTAGAAACAAAAGTTATGTATACTGCTTGAGCAAGATAATAGTCTTTTGTTTAAAGAGAAACAAAACGTGGACAACACGGAAGCTATGCGCAGAAAGGACCAGCTAGTCATTAGCTGACACACTCGAACTGGCCTAGTTTAATTGGCAATAGATAACAGCTCCAAGAGCATAGTTAAAAATAATGTTCCAAATATTTCAAAATATAAATGGCACGGAGATAATTAAGATAGCACAGGATGGCAGCCTCTGGAGGAAGTTATGACCATGTTGTGACTTAATTGGTTTCAGAGAAACTTACCAACTACTGCCTTGGTGTCATAAAAGTCTTATGTGTTTTCTTTGCTTTGGGAGGAGAGAGAGGCATGGTTTCCCTGGCCCCAAAGGAGAGAAAAGATGCTCCTGACACTTGGGGAGCTTGACTGCTGACAGACTTGCCCAGCAGGTGGGAGGCACACCAGTCAAGCGGGGATGCGCTTGGCTGCTCAGTGGACCACGGATGTACCACGCAGATCCTCTCACCATCTGGGGTCTGGGGCACGAGGAAGAGCCAGCACCCGCTTGCAGGCCTGTTCCAAGTCCCAGGGCTGAGGACTCAGGCTGCCCTTCACTGCCACGTTCTCACCTTGTAGTGTGTCTAAACTAGACTCCTCAAGGCAGTTACTGTGAGCTTAACCTTTACGTGGAAACACAAAATATTAGAGGAATTTTCTGAAAAGCTGTTTTTCTTTTTGTGACCCTGGAGAATCCCATCGTGTATATTTAGAACAATGGAAAAGGGAATTGGTTGGGGGCAGGGATGATTATATTGTAAGGAGACATATATATATATTTTTTCTACTTAGAGTTGTCTGTTGTTGCCGTGTTGTTCGCTCACAAAGTCGTGTCCGACTCTTTACGATCCCATGAACTGCAGCACGCCAGGCTTTCCTGTCCTTCACTGTCTCCCAGAGCTTGCTCAAAGTCATGTCTGTTGAGTCAGTGATGCCATCCAACCAGCTCATCCTCTGTGGCCCCTTTATCCTCCTGTTTATCTGGCCCTCTGTCAGCCAACCTGTTTTCACAAACAACTTTGTAATAGAAAAATTTAAGTCCAGAAAACCAGTACCTACTTTCCTCTGCCAGCCTTGCTCTCATTCTAACCAAAAGCCTGGTATGGCTATATCAGTGCACACATGTTATTTTATCCAAATATTTCCGCACAATTTTATCTGCGCTTTTCCAGGATTTGGAAGAACGCATGTATTTATTTATGAAAGCAACACAGCGTTTCAGTATATTGGTATATGTTTATACTAGTTAATGATCTATCAACAGATAATTCAGTTAATAAGAACTTCTTTAGTTGAGCAACACAATGTGCTATGCGTAGTCGCTCAGTTGTGCCTGACTCTTTGCACCCCTGTGAACTGTAGCCCGCCAGGCTCCTCTGTCCATGGGGATTCTCCAGGCAAGAATACTTGGAGTGGTTGCCATGCCCTCCTCCAGGGAATCTTCCCAACCCAAGGATCGAACCCAGGTCTCCCACACTGCAGGCAGATTCTTTACCATCTGAGCCACCATTCTTTGTGTGTGTGTGGTAAAAAAATAATGCATAACATGAAATCCACCCTCTTCACAAATGTTTCAGGGTACAATACAGTATTGTTAACTGCATGCACATTGCTACTCTTAACAATGGTTCTGAGGTTTTGAGTCAATCGTTGCGTCTTCAAAGGAGAATCTAATTTTCCTTAGTAAAGTGATTTTTTAATGAATTTTTTAAAAATTAGTACTAGCCTAAACCAGATAGCTTAAAGTAGCATATTCTGACTGGTGACCTAAATTAAAAGGAAAATAAGCTACTATATATAAAAAAAACAATAATATCTTACTATATGGCACAGGAAACTATAGTCAATATCCAGTAATAAACCATGAAGGAAAAGAATATGAAAAAAGTGCATGCATATGTATGTATAAGTGAATCACTTTGCTGTATACCAAAAGTAACATAGTGAATCAGCTATACTTCAATAATAAATAAATTTTTTAAAATCAATAAATATATATTTATTTACAGCAAAAATGTATCACCTTCAATTAATTTGTGTAAAAAGCAAATGAATCGAGATGAAGAATGGAACTTCAGGGCCAAACAATTTGAATGAATATGGCCATTTGGTTACATGTTTAATAAACAGGATCATCAGTAGAATGGCCTATTTCCAAGGTCAAGGAGGCAAATGGGGTCAAAAAAGAGGAGCTGAGTTTGCATATCCAGAAAGCAAAAAGCTGAGCTCTGTGGTGAGGGAGGAACAGGGAACTAAAGAGTGAAATCACCCAAGATAAACTCCTTGACTTTATGATATGAATCAAATAGCTTTGTGCCTTACCTATTGAAGGGAATGTCAGGTAGAGACAGGACTGGTTTAATTTAAACAAGAGAAACTTCTTAGAGATATTTTAGACCCCATCATTGCAAACTGGGACGATATGCTGAGTCCTTACGATCCAGTGCAAAGCTCGTCCTTTCTACCCAGAGCACAACTGACTACAGACATCCCATGCAGCTAATGTTATTACTGTCTCAACTCAGCCCATTCCTGTTGGATAAATGTTCCATGATAGGCCAGTACTCTTTGTGCAATGATTTATTCAAATACTTGTCTAAAACATACAATTAAGGATCCCATAGTTATCCCTTCCTTTAACTGCATACAGTGGATGACTCCCTGGGCCAATTCTTTTTCCTTTATAAGGATAACTTGTCCTTCTATTTTAACAGCAGGAGACACCTGTCTAGAGAATCATGGGCTTCCCTCGTGGCTCAAATGGTAAAGAATCTGCCTGCAATGCAGGAGACCCAGATTCCAACCCTGGGTCAGGAAGAACCCCTGCAGAAGGGAATGGCTACCAACTCTAATATTCTTACCTGGAGAATTCCAGGGACAGAGGAGCCTGGCAGGCTACAGTCCATGGGTTGCAAGGAGTCAGACATGACTGAGTAACTGTCACTTTCCTGTCTAGAGAAGCTTGCTCATTTGTCATAATTAATCTTCATCAAAAAGACTCTTGCAGAGTCTAACAGTATGGGGGATTGTTTTTTATAATACACAAAATAGATATAAAAACATAAAAGAAACAGAGCAACTTTCAGGGCAACTTTCAAAGCCTTAAAGGAAGGACTTTCTTGGTGGTCCAGGGACTTAGACTTCACTCTCCCAATGCAGGAGGCCTGGGTTCGATCCCTGGTCGGGGAACTAGAGCTCACGTGCTGCAACTAAGAGTTTGCATGCTGCAACTAAAGTTCCCACAGGATGCAACTGAAAGATCCTGCATGCTGCAGTGAAGATCAAAGATCCCTGTGCCACAACTAAGACCAGTGCAGCCAAATAAATAAATAAACCGACAAAAATTAAAGGAGAAGAGATCTTTTTTTGGTGGGGGGAGGACTTGCCCTACAGCTAGCAGGGTCTTAGTTTCCCAACCAAGGATGGAACCAATGCCCTCGGCAGTGAGAGCAAGGGGTCTTAACCACTGGATCACTAAGAAAATCCCCGAAAACATCTTTAATATCCAAATACTACAACCAAACAGTGTGCATCCTCTGTCCATTGTTGTTCCATTGCTCCCTCATGTCTGACTCTTTGCGACCCAGTGGACTACAGCACGCCAGGCTTCCCTGTCCTTCACTATCTCCCTGAGTTTGCTCAAGCTCATGTCCATTGAGTCAGCAATGCCATCCAACCATCTCATCCTCTGTCAACCCATCTCCTCCCACCTTCAATCTTTCCTAGCATCAGGGTCTTTTCAGATGAGTCACTTCTTCAAATCAGGTGGCCAAAGTATTGGAGTTTCAGCTTCAGCATCAGTCCTTCCAGTGAATATTCAGGGTTGATTTCCTTTAGGATTGACTGGTTGGATCTCCTTGCAGTCTGAAGGACTCTCAAGGGTCTTGTCCAGCACCACAGTTCAAGAGCATCAGTTGCCAGATAATTAGGTCATTAAGACCCAGAGAAATGACTACTTTGTTGTAAGGTTCTGATGTGACATTCACAGATAGGTCTGTGATAAGGGGGGGAAAATCAGCAAATTTGTTATTAGAGTGTATAATGAGTCTTTGTTCACACTTCAGTTTTCATGTCACTGTGTCCATGAGAGTAATATGGACCAAGCACTGGGGGGTGGGAATGGAAGCGGGACCTCCCTGATTTTCAGGTGTGGCTCTGGATGCTTCTAGTCTCCATCATTCCTTAGGGAGGAGATCAAGGAGCCAGGTGTGAGGTCTAGCCGAGAGAGCCTGTTGATACTGTGAAAGCTGATGTCTTTCACAAACCCTGGTGCCCTTTAAAAACATGACTCTGCTTCCCAGACAGTCCTTTCTTATAAAAATCATCTATCTTAAAATGTTTCTCCCTTGCTTAATTCATGCCTACTTATAACCCTGAAAAATTTTTGATGTTGGCCTTTGGTGGAGCATGGTAGGATATGTAATAAAAATAAAATTTGTTTTCCTCCCACCAATGCTATGAAGCAACTACTATCAGCAGTATGTTACATTAATAATATGTTACATTTAGAAAGCAGATTATACAATATCGGCACAGTTTATTTTCAGTTGCATGCCTAAAATATTCATGCACAGAGGGGGAAAAAAACCAACATAGGGCATATACCAAAGTGTTTATAGTGTTAATCTGGGAAGTGGGATTGTGGGTGTATTTCTCTCCTTCATTTTTGTTTTTTTCTTTTCTATATTTTCTAAGTATATAATGATAAACATGTATTAATTTGAAAGGGGCAACATTTTAAGATTGGTTTCCAAGTGCTTTACCAATTGAAAACCCTGACAAATTTTGAGGCAACATGTTAAAAGTCTAGGCTGTTCTGTCTCACATTGTAGCCATTGTAGCCACTGGTCCCAAGTGGACAGTGTTAATTATATTTAAATTATTTAAAGGGAAATTAATTTATTCACCATTTAATTATTCAGTCATACTTGCCGCATTTCAAGTTTCAGTAGCCACATTTTCATCATACAGAAAGTTCTATTCCACAGTCCTGATGGAGACAAGTTAGCAAACTATGCCAGTTACCAAACTGTGCCAATTTGCAGTGGCAAAGGGCAAAGGAATGGTCCTCTTTATTACTTATCATTATTACAGTGTCACTCATTATAGACACTGGCAGAGTCCTCATCCTAGGTCCCTTTATATACTTCACTAATCTTTGGCCCAGTGAGCTAGAGATTTCTCCCACAGTCATCTGGGTGTTAGTGGCAGGGTTGGGAACCCAGAGCAACTCACTCCTGTTTCATAACTGTTACCTCCTTATCATTGTGACCATCTTCTCCAGAAAACTAAGTCTTCCCAAGCTGTACTTCAGTTCCGTATCATTTCATAGACATTTTTGAAAGCTTACAATGTGATAGACACGGTAATAAGCCTTGAATGTGAAAAACCAGAGACTTGCCTGGTGGCTCAAACAATAAAGAATCAGCTTGCAATGCAGGAAACCCAGGTTCAATCCCTGGGTTGGGAAGATCCGCTGGAGAAGGGAATGGCTACCCACTCCAGTATTCTTGACTGGAGAAAAACTAAGTAAGAGAAGTTTCTCTATTCCTAAAATGTAACAAGGTGTTAAAAACAGGGCGTGCTAGATAGATTGACAGCACCAAGTAGGGACAGGTCTGTTCTTGGAAAATCTAGCAATGCTTCCTCCACCTAGTTATGCTTGACTCTTGACATTAGAACATCCTCCAGACTCTCCAATTTACACTTCAATAGTCTCCATGTTCTTCATACTCCAGAAGAAAAGAGATTAACTCCACTTTTGAACCTGATCTAATTTTTTTTTAAACGTCACTTGAAAGAGTTAGGTATATTCAACTCTTTTAATTTGAACTTACTTTCTCATTTTGGGGCCAGGCTCTATACTTGTAAAATATTTTTAAGCCTTCAAGTGAAATAAAATACTCCTTTAAGACTGAGTCATCCATTCCGTTTAGAACTATGTAAAAGCGAATACCAAGTTTGAATGAGTGATCATTTTTCAGCCAGTCATGTGGGAAGTGTTGCAACACAGGTTAGAAGCTGGAGTTCCCAGTTCTCCAATCAATCATGTTCCCATATTTTAACAGATGCCATGCTCTTGGTGGCAGAGCGCCTGGAAGGACCGTTCAACATTGAGTCAGTCATGGACCCAATAGACGTCAAGATCTCTGAAGCCATTATGAACATGCAGGAAAACAGCATGCAGGTGTCTGCAAAGGTATTTGCCTTAGTCATTTATCTAATAAGCAAAGGGGAGTCATCTGAAAATGAAGTAATGGATACTGGCTGGGATTGTAAACTCTAATATGTTGTCCGTGAGATTTTCCTGTCGCGTGACAAATTTGCTACTTCATTAAAACTGTCTAACAAAATGGCACTGAGGAAGGAAGTAAGCTTTTCCTTTGCAGTTCCTCAATCATGAAGAAATTATTGGCTGCTAAAAAGTTTTAGAGAGCCCCAAGTATATTGACTAATCCCTCACATTTGTGAGCAATTTGGGGGGAATTTTCTTTTTAATGGTTGTGATTTCTGCACACCCTCACCCTATTCTCTCTCTCTAGGAACTTCTAATTATGTCCTCAGCTGCACAAACCAGGCAAATGTTCTCTATGTTCACACGTAAATTATTAAACATTCCATCTGACTTCCTTTTTTTAAGACGATAATGTAACCCTCGTTAATGAATCGTCAGAGGAAAATGCTGCTTTGTATAAAGTCAAACACACATTTTTAAAAAATAGTAAGTTTTTATAAATCAAACAAGACAGATTCTGGGTTTTCAGCTGCAGAACACAAATATCAAGTGCACAATTTTTTTAATTTTTAGAAAAATTTTATTGCAGTATAGTTGATTTACAATGTTGTGTTAGTTTCAGGTGCAGCCAAATGAATCAGTCATATATATGCATATATCCGCTCTTTTTAAAATTCTTTTTCCATATAGGCCATTACAGAGAATTGAGCAGATAGAGTTCCCTGTGCTCTACACTCGGTCCTTATTAGTTATCTATTTTATATATAGTATTATGTATATGGCCATCCCAATCTTCTAATTTATCCCTCTTACCTCCTGGTAACCAGAAGTTTGTTTTCTACATCTGTCACTCTATTTCTGATTTGTAGATAAGTTCACTTGTCCTCTTTTTTCAGAATCCACATATAAGTGATATCCTATGATATTTGTCTCTCTCTGTCTGACTTACTTTACTCAGTATGACAATCTCCAGGTCCATCCATGTTGCCGCAAATGGCATTATTTTGTTTTTATTATTTCATTCATTAATTTGTTCTTTCTTATGGCTGAGCAATATGCCACTATGTATAAGTACCACCTCCTCTTTATCCATTCCTCTGTTAATGGACATTTAAGTTGCTTCCATGCCCTCAGAATGGGAGAAAATATTTGCAAGCAAAGCAACTGACAAGGGATTAATCTCCAAAATATACAAACAGCTTATACAGCTCAATATAAAAAAGAAACAAATAACCCAATCAAAAAGTGGGTGGAAGATCTAAGTAGACCTTTCTCCAAAGAAGACATACAGGCCAGTAGGCACCTGAAAAGGTGCTCAACGGTACTCATTATTAGAGAAATGCAAATCAAAATGACAGTGAGGTATCACCTTATATTAGTCAGAATGGTCATTATCAAAAAATCTACAAACAATAAATGCTGGAGAGGGTGTGGAAAAAAGGAAACCCTCCTACACTGTTGGTGGGAATTGAACCTGATATAGCCACTATGGAAAACAGTATTCATGTGTGTGTGTGTGTGTGTGTGTGTGTGTGTGTGTGCCTGTGTGTGTGTGTGTGCCTGTGTGTGTGTATTTGTGTGCCTGTGTGTGTGTGTGTGCCTGTGTGTGTGTGTTTGTGCCTGTGTGTGTGTGTATGTGTGTGCCTGTGTGTGTGTGTGTTTGTGTGCCTCTGTGTGTGTGTGTGCCTGTGTGTGTGTGTTTGTGTGCCTGTGTGTGTGTGTGTGCCTGTGTGTGTGTGTGTGCCTGTGTGTGTGTGTGTGTTTGTGTGCCTCTGTGTGTATGTGTGTGTGTGCCTGTGTGTGTGTGTGTGTGTGTGCCTGTGTGTGCTCAGTAGTGTCCGACTCTCTGCAACCCCCTGAACTGTAGCCTGCCAAGCACCTCTGTCCATAGCATTCTCCAGGTAAGACTACTGGAGTGGGTTGCTATTTCTTTCTCCACGGGATCTTCCAGGGATCAAATCCGTGTCTCCTGTGTCTCCTGCATTAGAGGGCAGGTTCTTTACCACTGAGCCACCTGAGAAGCCCTCAGAGAACAGTATAGAGATTCCTTAAAAAACTAAAAATATAGCAACCATATGACCCAGCAATCCCACTCAAGGGCATATATTCAGAGAAAATCATAATTCGAAAAGATATGTGCACCCCAATGGTCATTGCAGCACTGTTTACAATAGCCAGGAAATGGAAGTGCACAATTTTTATTTATCCCCACCCAGTTGAAAACAAATAGGACCCACCTTAAGCAAAATTTAAAAGTTTGAAATGAGTCTCCAGCCTTTCCTTCATCACCTCATTTATCCACACTGATGACCACACAATGCCCTTCTGTTCTTATTTACCAGTTTCCCTGTTCTGAAACACTACCCAAAACTGCCCCGGTCCTTTAAAGCTGGTGATGGAGTGATTGCATTTTAACTGAAAGTCATTCATACAAAAATATGTCAGACCAAGAGCTGCGTGTTTAACTCTCCTCAATATTTAAAGTCCTTTGTGAAAAAGACTTCGAATATAATCAAGGAGAAAGAGAGGTGGTGGGGGAAATTGCAGAGCAGAAAGAAATCCATGGAATTTGACGCGGTCTCCTGGGCTGAGTGTGAATCAACTAGCCTTGGACTTTTCGGGGAGCACTGCTAGAAAATAGGGTGAGCAAGAATCTGGCCTGCGCCCCTTTCCCTCTCTCTTTGAAAGGTGAGAGGGGCTGGGAGTTTCATAATCCTAACATCCAGGTTTTAGTGTGCTTCGGCTGCGTCTGTGCTAAGGCACTTCAGTCACGCCTGACTCTTTGTGACCCCATGGACTGTATCCTGCCAGGCTCCTCTGTCCATGGATTCTCCAGGCTAGAACACTGGAGTGGGTTGCCATTTCCTTCTCCAGGGGATCTTTCCCACCAAGGATTGAATCCACATCTCTTATGTCTCTTGCATTGACAGGCGAGTTCTTTACCACTAGCACTACCTGGGAGCTTGGGTTAACCTCTGTAAAAGAAAAAAAGAAGAATGCTCCAAAGTTCTATCACCTATTGAGAAAACAGCATATTTGGGAGTTCCATGAAAATCTATTTTCTTTCTTTCCTGTGGGGGGAGGGGGGGAAGCAATTATCTATCCCTCTCAAATCTATTGCCTAGAAACCAACTAATGTTATTTTTTTTTAACTTTTTAAAATTTTGTATTGGGGTATAGCCAGTTAACAATGTTGTGATCATTTCAGTTGAACAGCAAAGGGACTCAGTCATACATATACATGTATGCATTCTCCCCCAAACTCCCCTCCCATCCAGGCTGCCACATAACATTGAGCAGAGTTCCCCGCTGGAGTAGGTCCTTGTTGGTTATCCATTTTAAATGTAGCAGTGCATACATATTCATCCCAAACTCCCTAACTATCCCTTCCCCCCAGCAACCATAAGTTCATTCCTCTAAGTCTGTGAGTCTCTTTCTGTTTTGTAAGTAAGTTCATTTGGTAGTTCAGACAGTAAAGGATCTGCCTGCAATGCAGGAGATACAGGTCAATCCCTGGGTTGGGAAGACCCCCTAAAGAAGGAAATGGCAGTCTGCTTCAGTTTTCTTGTCTGGAGAATCCCATGGACAGAGGAACCTGGTAGTCTATAGTCCATGGTTGCAGAGTCAGACACGACTGAGCGCATGCGCACACACAGTCACACAGTCTTGATGTAGAGAAGAGGAGATGGAGTGAGTTAAGAAGAAGGAACAAGAGGAGGACAGCTAAGCTAAGCTCTGCAGGAAAGAGGAATGGGAGGCGGCGTCTGAGCTAGAGGACAGCATGGAGAAAGGACCAAAACCAACTTTTAATATAGTGGAGGGGAGGTTGAGTAAGTGGCTGAAATTTGGACAAATTTAGCAGGAAACACCAACAGGATCTGCTGATGGAGCGGACATGTTCTGAAAATGGTTTCATTTCTTCAAGGCAATGGTATTTGGAAACATGGTTTTTCCAGTGGTCATGTATGGATGTGAGAGTTGGACTATAAAGAAAGCTGAGCGCCGAAGAATTGATGCTTTTGAACTGTGGTGTTGGAGAAGACTCTTGAGAGTCCCTTGGACTGCAAGGCGATACAACCAGTCCATCCTGAAGGAGATCAGTCCTGGGTGTTCATTGGAAGGACTGATGCTGAAGCTGAAACTCCAGTACATTGGCCACCTCATGCGAAGAGTTGACTCATTGGAAAAGACCCTGATGCTGGGAGGGATTGGGGGCAGGAGGAGAAGGGGATGACAAAGGATGAGATGGTTGGATGGCATCACCAACGAGATGGGCATGAGTTTGAGTAAACTCCAGGAGTTGGTGATGGACAGGGAGGCCTGGCGTGCTGTGATTCATGGGGTCGCAAAGAGTCGGACACGACTGAGCGACTGAACCGAACTGAACTGAGTTTCATTTTCCATATAAGCCCAATCCATGAAATTATCTATGAACTCAAGTCTAAAATCTACATTCTCGCTAGGAACAGAAACAGATGGCTAAATTTTTCCTTTTGCCAAAGAACCCTCAGTCATTTTTGATAAACAGTCCTATCAAATTGGAAATTCTGAATTTCCAATCTTTGGATGGAGCATTCACATAACCAGTGACTAGGTCAATTTCTGATAGAGAGCTTCTGGTCTCACCAGAAGCTCTTTCCTAAATGCAAGGGCCAGACACCCTGAGAGCTATGAAGCTTACAAATTAAAATCACTTCTTACTCCAGGTTTGACTGGCAACTTCTCCTTGAAAAATCATTTATCTTATTACAGCAGTTACTCATGGAAGTCATTCCTAGAGTCTCTTTAAGTAAAGCAGCAGTGTTTATAACTGGCAGCTCATATTTGTTGAACACTTACTGCCAGGACTCTACTGTGCATTACATGGTTTATATCATGTAATATTTATAACAATGCTTGCAATGAGATAGGTCTTCTCCCTTATTTTCCAGATACACAATCTAAGGCTCAGAAAAGTTAGGGAACTTACAAAGGTCTCATGGAGTACACAGAGGAGTGGCTGACTCCAGAGACCACAATGCTCATCATTGCATTTTAATGATGCAGGTTCCTAAAAAGCCAATCCCACACAAGGGCAGGATTCAGCAAACATTTGCTGAATAGATCAAGTATTAAGGGGAAGTTCAATAGCTTTCAGTAAAAACCTGCCCAAGACAGTAAGGAAACAGAGGCAGCAAAGCCTGGAGGGTTCAAGTTTTCTACCTTTCTCTCTGATTCCCTTTGCAACTATACCTACAGCTTCTCAACATGCTAAAGACTAATGAAATATTTCTCTTATTAGCCTCATCATTCATGCTTCCAACCCTTCCTAGGGTGTTAATAGTACAAAATATGAAATTCTTTTTCTCCCTTCTATCTGAAGGCAAAGATAAACACGTTAGTTTCAGATATGAAATTCCCCTCTATTGCAGTGTGTGTGTATGTGTGTGTGTGTGTGTGTGTGTTAGTTGCTCAGTCATGTCCGACTTTTTGCAGCCCCATGGACACTTCAGGCTTCTCTGTCCATGGGATTCTCCAGGCAAGAATACTGGAGTGGGTAGCCATTCCCTTCTCCAGGGGATCTTCCTGACCCAGGGATTGAACCTAGGTCTCCTGCATTGCAGTCAGATTGTTTACCATCTGAGCCACCAGAGAAGCCCTCCTCTAATGCAGTAATCCTCATCATATATATATAGCAGGGAATAGCTCATATTTTATTGAGTTATGGTTGATATATATTATTATGCAAGTTTCAGGTATAGGAACAACTAAATTTTTGTACCTAATCAGTGAGATCCTGAATTAGTGAAATTACAGGTTAATAAAAAGATCTATTCTCACCATGTCTGTTCAGACTCAAATCTTGTTTTATATCTGTTTTTAAAGGTATAGTCATATCCTTTTTCCTCTCACATTTAACCCACAGCTAAGCTGTTTGGGGGATAAGGCACATAGACATTCCTTTCAAAAAATACATTGGTTCTTTGTTACTGTTCAGTTGCTAAGATTGTGTCTGACTTTTTGTGACCCCACGGATTGCAACATGCCAGGCTTCCCAGTCCTTCACCATCTCCCAGAGTTTGCACAAACTCTTGTCCATTGAGTCAGTGATACCATCACACCATCTTATCCTCTGTCGCCCCCTTCTTACTCCCATTCTCAAGCTTTCCCAGCATCAGGGTCTTTTCCAATTAGTCAGCTCTTTGCATCAGGTGGTCAAAGTACTGGAGCTTCAACATCAGTCCTTCCAATGAATATTCAGGGTTGATTTCCTTTAGGATTGACTGGTTTGATTCCTTGCTGTCCGAGGGACTCTCAAGAGTGTTCTCCAGCACCACAGTTCAAAAGCATAAATTCTTTAGGGCTCAACCTTATTTGTGGTCCAACTCTCACATCTATACATGACTTCTGGAAAAACCATAGCTTTGACTATACAGACGTTAGTCAGCAGAGTGATGTCTCTGCTTCTTAATACACTGTCTAGATTTGTCATAGCTTTTCTTCCAAGGAGAAAGCATCATTTCATGGCTATACATTGGCTATTCCAAGTTCTATAATCAAGTACAATAGTTTGGTAATAACATTATGGCATTTATTTCAAACTCTTGTGTATCCTTTATATAATATTATGTTCTATATGTTATTTATAATTATATAGGGAAGTCCCATATTAACATATAATATTGTTTATGTGTGTGTGTGTGTGTGTGTGTGTGTGTGTGTGTGTATAAGACTAGGGACATTAAGATATTAAAACTTGGTTCCTTTTTTTTTGTAGAAATAATCATTTAGTAACATTGACAATCATCATAGTTACTGTTGGTTGGGCCCCCACTATATTTCTTTCAATAGACACCCTTCATGTACCAGGCCCAAGGAATATAGTAGAAGATAAAACAAATTCTCTGCACAAACATCAGTCTCTTTTTAGATGCCTTATGTATTTATTTCAAGTCCTCTGCAATCTTGTAAAGTATTCATTTCCTCATTGTATAAGTAAAGAATGTTATGTTGAGAGAGATTAAGTTGCTTATCTGAGGTCAGGCATCTAAGAAGTGACAGAGCTGAGATCACAGCCTAGAACTGTCTGATCCAAAGAAAAAGATTTTCCCAGCATGCCACAGTTTTCTCAGTATGAATCTCCCCACCAGGAACAGATGCACTGCAGCATTGGAGGAACCAGCCATCTAAGAGAAGGCTGTTGCCTGAAGCCTGCTACTAATGATGATGCAAATGATGAGTATTTCTGATCAATAGGGAAACCTACTGAAGAGAAACACAAGCTGCTAGTTCTTCAAGCTCCAGCCAACACTTATTACATTCACTAAGTTCACAGTCTTTATCAAAGACAAGAAAGGGTCCTCATTATTCCACCACCTCTTTACCCATGCAAATCAAAGGAGTTCTGTCCTTTACAGGTTTGAGAAAATTCTCCAAAGGAAAGGAGAACAAAACTTGCTGAGTCTCTGCCTGTGAATTTCAGATGTGTTGATAATCTCTTTCCTCTCCTATCAGGAAAGATGAAGCTGATCTCACTCTATATAATTTAACTATGTTAGGAATAATTTCAAATGTAATCCAGGAAAGGATTGGTTTGTCAGATACAATCTAAATTAAGAAGGGAGACTTATTAAATTCCAGTTGAAACCATCCATTCAATTAATACTTAGTACAGACTAAGGCAGAATCTATCACAGAAGAGCAGCATGGCCTTCAGTTACTTAATTTTCTCCCGACAATTCTTTCTGAATCTATAGCTCAAATGAAGATGAAAAAACCTAAGAGAACAGAAAGGAGAATATAATACTTTCTGCCTTTAGCTAATAGGTCTTAGTTTCCTCATCTGTAAAGAAAGGGGTTCATCTAAATGTTCTCTTTCTAGCTCTATCAGTTTAGAGCTTTATGAACATTATCTCTTCAGTATTAACTAGGTTTTTTTGGCATCCAGATATTTTTCTTTTCTCTGGGTCTTTTTCATTTTAAAGCATTCAGATATAAATAATATCTTAGGAGTTCACATGGAAAAATATATCTTCCTTCAGATGTGAGAACACTGATTAGATGTATAACATTGATTAGTAAGTATATTTTTATCCCAATAGCAGTTTCCTTTCTTTGAGCCCCTGTAGTACATGTGTTTTTTTTAAGGCAGTGGGCACATTATTCCTTCTGTTATGATTATTTGTATACTTTCTCCTTCCCAGGAGTATAATTATTTTATTCACTCTTACATTCTCCAGAAAGCCATTCTAACATGTCATGTTACACATGGAAGCCACAGTACATTTTGCTGAGTTGAATTCAGAACATGAAAGTATAATGTCAGAAAGACCTCAACAATAAGGAATAGAAAATACCTTCAAATATATTTAAAATTAGTCTTATATCTTTAAAATAGCATCAGATTTTGACATCAGACCAACCTGGGGTCTGGTTTTTACTAGTTGTGTGATTTGGGGCAAATTATCTGTATAAACTCAATTAAGTCATATGAAAAATGAGATGCTAGTTGGATCTGCTCATAAAGTTGTTTGAGGGTGAAATGATATAATCCATGTAAAATGCTTAGTGTAGAATATGTAAAATCAAAACCACTCATCAAAATTAAGTATTTTCATTATTATTTTTGAAAATAATAGGTGTTGAAAATTATATATAAATTCTAAAGAACTTTGACTGTGGTGTCGCCTCATCCATGATGGTGTGTGAGCTGGTCACTAGCACTGAGGATCAGAAGAGTCACAAACCTGCATTTAAATCCACTCTTGCATGGCATTACTTTCAATGGCAGGGACTCCATGGAAAGGGACATATATTTCTGCATGGCCTGAAACATGGCATCTGGCACTGAACAAACATCTAATAACAAGTCCTTTGAAGGAAAATGGGCTTGAGGGAAGAATGGACTGGATCGAGGCAGTAGCAGCAACCCAACTCCTGTCTGTGCCTGTGGGTGGCACCAATGCCGTCAGAGTAAAGGTTCCTAGAGGAATATTAGTGACCTCAGCTACCATCACCCTATTCTTACAAGAAGACAATTGGTCCATTCACTTGACAAATGCCTGATCTCCAAGTGAAAAAGCACATGGCCCTACTCTTTATAAAGCTTTGAGTTCTATTTCTATTTCTACTTTCGTTCTGTTTTGAAAAGAAAAGAGCAAGCTCTCAATGGTTTCTAGATTCAGAATGCTTTTTCTGTTTATTCAAATTTCAAAGTTCATACTCTGCCTGCCAGTCCTCACTTACTTTAATAACATTCCACCAAGAAGCAGTGACCTTGAAACATTTTTGGTTCTTTGATTTCTTCATTTCACTACAGAAAACCAGAATCTGTTCCTTTCCTCTTTGTAGCATGACTGTATAACAGAGCTATGTTATTCAAATGCTAGATACAGGGTGAGGGGGGAAAAAAGACACAATTTTTATAAAGTAAAATGAAGATTTGGAAAAAAACGCTTATGATTCATTTATAGGAAATGCATCCAAAGCAAACTACTTTTAACTTTCTTTCCACGTGAAAGGTGTTTAAAAAAAAAAAAATTTCTTCTCCTTTTGGTGATAAAGGGAAACTTGTGACTATCTCTAACCTTTAGAGATTTATCTTAAGATTTCCTTTCCCTTTAACTTCAGGGCAAAAGATGAGAAGATTACATTTAATGAAGTCTACTCCAGAGTAGGTGATTGAAACTCACGCAGTTTTTAACACTTGGTGTGTTCTTAGAGCAAGATGGCCTCTTGCTTTCCTGAAAGACAATCTTCTTCCGGACTCCTCTGCCTTTAAAGAGGAGAAACTGCTTCCTTAGAACCATGCTTCCCATGGGCGGCAGATTACTGCGTTAGAGAAATTTCAGTTGGCTCTGCCCCGTTCCACAGATACACAGTTATCCTCAGCTCTTAGCACATTCCTTCTACTCGGGGCTATGTAGTCTGGTTTGATCTTTAGATAGAGTCATTGCCCCAGCCAGTCCGTGGTTAAACGTGTAAAAGAGCCGCCTCTGTGAGATTATAGCAACTTGTTCTGTCAGAAAATTTGGAACTATATATGGCTTTCTGTAGGTCTTTTTCTTCTAACACATTTTATACCTCTTTTTATTTCACCTCCTAATTCTCCCAGCATGAGTGCGTGCTAAGTCACTTCAGTCATGTCCGACGCTTTGCGATCCTATGGACCATAGCCCACCTGCTCTATCCACAGGATTCTCCAGGCAAGAATACCCGAGTGGGTTGCTGTGCCTTCCTCCAGGGGATCTTCCCAACCCATGGATCGAACCCACGTCTCTCTGTCTCCTGCATTGGCAGGCGGGTTCTTTACCACTAGCGCCACCAGGAAAAGCCCCTATTGTCCCAGTGTGTGGGTTAGTCGCTCAGTCGTGTCTGACTCTTTGTGACCCCATGGACTGGAACCTGCCAGGCTCCTCTGTCCATGGGATTCTCCAGGCAGGAATACTGGAATGAGTTGCCATTCCCTTCTCCACTTATCTTCCTGACCCAGTGATCGAACCCAGGCCTCCAACTTTGCAGGCAGACTCTTTACCCTCTGAGCCACCAGGGAAACCCCCTATTGTCGCAGACTATATCTCAAATATCAGCCAAATAGCTGATCATTTCTGTATTAATACATGTAATCTATAAATGACACACAGTTTTTTAAAAAAAATCACGGGGTTCTCAGGGGTGGGTGACAGAATTCTTAAAATTTGAAACATCTTGGACACAGTTTCCTGTGTTGGCTACAGCGGTAAGTAGGACTTTTCATCCTAGATCTCTCTCTAGCCCAGATTACTCTCCTGATTACACCTGTTTACCCAGCTCTCTGCTGCACACTGTCACCTGCAACCTCAAACACAACTGTCTAAGACCCAACTCATCATCTTCCCATGATCCTGTCCCCAGAAAATGCCCTCCTCCCGTTCTTATGTCCTACCTAGCCAGACACAGAGTGACTCCTCGACTCCCCCTTCCCCTTCACCCTCACAGTCAATCCATAATGAAACTCCCTTGAAGCCCTCTAAATAGCCATACCAAATACCTTTTGAATCCATCCACAACAGCTCCCCTAATTTTATCATCTCACACACAGATTATAGTCTCCTAATTAATTCTCTGCCTCTGGCTTTCCCACACTCCAATCCATTCCCCACACTGTAGCCAGAAGGGATGCCGAAAATGCAAATGTGATCACATTACTCCCTTGTTTAATATCTTCCCATGGCTCCCGGTTGCCATTCGAATAAAGCCCAGCCGTGTTCCAACACCCTGTAGTCCTCAGCCTGCCCCTCCCTCTGGGTCCACCCTCACCACGCTTCCCACCTTAAACTATTCAGGTAACTACTGAGAACAGATTATCTGCCAAGCACAGCGCTAGACGCTGTAGATGTGATAATGAATAAGATCAACAGCAGAACCTGAGTCCTACTAGAAGTCTTAGTCTAGTAGGTAAGAGAACCTCTGTGTGCACCAGATGTAAAGAATGGCCTGGGCTCTGTGACTTGGATTCAGCAGCCTCTCTCACCTCTAAGCTTTGGTCTCTGCTGTTCCTCATCCTGGAGCATTCTTTCTACCCCTCTCCATCTCCCCACCCCAAATATGCAGCATTCACCAGGCATATTCCAACTATTTCTTCACTTCCCTGGCAAGATTCAGCGGTATACTGGGAAGTGTTTGCACAACAAATTTCTGTGCAGGAAATGTGCTTGTTGAGAGTGTTTGCCAGCTCCTGGGGGTGTAAATTTCAAGCTACTAACATGATGTCAACTGAACACAGAATTGCACACCACAGTGGAATGTTTCCTTCTTACAGATATACTTGGTATACAAAACCATGAGAGCACAGATAGTGGTAAAATAACTAAGAAGTTATGCTTTTTGGTGGCTGAGATGATAAAGACTCCGCCAGCAATGCAGGAGACTCAGTTTCAATCTCTGGGTCAGGAAGACCTGGAGGAGAGGGCACAGCAACCCACTCCAGTATTCTAGCCTGGAGAATCCCATGGACAGAGGAGCCTGGCGTGCTACAGTCTGTGAGTCGCTAAGAGTCAGATACAACTGAGCATCTAACACAAATGCTTTTTGAGTATACATTGCCTTTGTTTTTAATATAAGTTATATCATTTTTAAGTTTATACAATTAAACATCATAATCACTCTATTTAATGACTGGATTGCAAAATTCCTAAAAATTTTTACTAGTGGTCTTGTGAGCCGGTAAGAGCCTGTTGCAGCACATCACTGCTCTCCTAGGATGCTTTCTCGGACTCTGGTCTTGGTTTAGCTGCCTCTTGTGGGTGTTCCCATTGCATTTATTACATTCTACCGTAATTACCGGATTCCTTGTCAGAACCCTCATGATATCAGGGATGTGTCCAGTTGGCCTTCAAGTCTGGCCTTCATGACACTCTATGAATATTTGTTGAATGGTGGTTTGAATGAATGATAAAGAACCTGGTTATTGACATGTACACACTTATCCAAATTCTGCAAAGTGATTTTAAATAATTGCTGTAAACCTTATAAGCAAAGAGCATATGAAATAATCATTTAGCAAATCCAACAGAGTTCATTTTTTTTTCTCCCTACATTCAAAATACACTTTGTTAAGTTCCTTGTCACTCCTCCCTATTCACCATGTGGGAGGAAATAGCAAGGTGTTCTGTTGTTGAAGGAATACAAACCTTCCGAGGGAGGAAAAAAAATTATCTTCCCCGGCAAATGGAAGGAATTTGCTTTTATTGAAGAAACGATTTTAAGAGGTATGCAACCCATCTGACAGATATTCTGCAAGCAAGCTGTGTAAGCATCAGAAATAAATGTTTAAAACCTTGAAACTGACAGGATCACTAGCTTTTGAAAATCGAAGCCAATGAATGAAAAGCAGCCAAAACTGAAACTGATGACTTGACTTGATTCAGTCCAACCCAGAGTTGTCTACACAGAATCCTGAACCCATGCAGGGACTTTGAGTTTGCCCAGAGATCTTGGCCAAGGGACCACTGTAATCAATCTTTAAGGAAAGAAAAGCATGAATCAGAGAGTAGAGGACAAAAAAGAGGAAGAGAAGGAGAGAAGAAGTAGGGGGAACGGGGAGGGGAGAGGAAAGAAGAGAGAGAATGTTTGGAGTCATAGGCTGAAAGCCTATTTTCTTGAAAGGCAATCCATCACTAAAATTGGCACACTTATAAAAGTAAAAAAAAAAATTTTTTTTAAATGCTGATTTTTTAAAATGTTTATATGATGAATACACTGATTTTATATCTTAAAAAAATCATTTTGAACATGTTTTAAGTTTATATTCAGGAAGGCATTTCTTAGGATATTAGCAGATTGTTGTGAGGAACCAGGAAAAAAAGGTGCAAAAATAAAAGAATCCAGGGTGTCAATTTAATTTCGTATCACAGTGATAGTGGAGCTCTCCTTGCTACTACTAATGAAATGGGTTTTTAAAAATATTTTAACTTACATCTATTGACTGATGATCTGTGGACGTCCCCTCGAAACCCGTTTCAGTCTTCATGTTTCACTTGTACTTTGAGAAGGAGCCCCCAGCTCTGAGCTCAGCCTAGACAATTAGCAACAGGGCTGTGGTACAAGAGTGTACAGGCACTGCTGTTTATGTCTTTGATAGGATGGGGAAGCAGCCACTGCCTGAGATGTGAGCCCAGTTCTTGCCAGAAGACTTAACTCTCAGCTCGAACACCAACAGTCAGAGCCAAGCCTATTTTATATACAAAGTCTTCCATTCTCTAACTGTCCCATCAGGCACAGTGAGTAGCTATTATCAGATGAAAAAGAAACCAGATTTTTTTAAACAGCAAGGTCTTACCTTGTAGTCCGGGAACTGTATCCAATCTCAAGGATAAACCATCATGGAAAAGAGTATTTTAAAAAAGAATGTATATATGTGTAAACCAAGTCGCTTTGCTATACAGCAGAGATTGGCACAGTTATATTTCAGTTTTTAAAAGAAATAAAGAAGAAAAGAAACCAGATTTTTTAGTTCTAGCTATCAGTTTAACCAAGTTGGTCATTTGGCTTTGCTTTAAGTTGGCACAGTAACTGGAGTAAGAAAAATATCTCTTTTAAAATGTGGACGCACCATTCATTGTATTTTCTGAATCTAAGGAAGAAGGCTTCAACTTTGATTTTGAGATAATTGACTGCTGAGGTAAGTATATGAAACACTCAGGCCTGAGTCTGCTCCATCATAGACACTCAATAAGTGTTATTTCTCTTTCCTTTCCTGTCTTCTCTTTCTCATTACAGAAATCTACTTCCTGACTACCTTCAATAAATGTTTGCAAAAGGAAGAGATTATAACTAAAAATTTTATTTATTCGTAAGCTTTCATTTCTGATTTTTTAAAACACATACTATGTGCTAGGAATAGATTCTAGAGTATAATGGTGAACAAAGTGTATAAGATCCTATTCTTCATAGAGCTTATATTATTCATGTGTCACTCTGCATAGTCCCTAGATTTGATTTGTTACCTGTTATTGTCCTATTTAATTATAGATTCCCAGGTGGCTCAGTGGTAAAGAATCTGCCTGCCAAGTAGGAGACATGGGTTCTAAGCCTGGGTTGGAAGATCCCCTGAAGGAAATGGCAACCCACTCCAGTATTCTTACCTGGAGAATTCCATGGACAGAGGAGCCTGGAACACTCACTACAGTCCTTGGGTCCAAAAAGAATAGGACATGAGTGAGCAGCTGAGTGTGTGTGTGTGCACACACACACACGTTGTTGTATTTAATTATAGATAACTTCAGTAAAATAATTATACATCTTTTTACATCACTGCTTCAGTATCTTTTCTAAGCATTATATCATTGTATCTTCACAATAGCTATCTTCTTTACATCCTGGATCACACAAGTGTAAAGAGGAAGATTGAAACCAGGACTCCAAGCTTTTAGACTCTTATTGGTGACCTTCCTCTTCCACTTGTCTCTCAAGAAAATTGTGACCACACTTGTACAAAATATATGTGGAGTCCATCAGCTATGTTAGCTTCTGTTTCCTTGGGAACAAATGGGATAGATTGGATTCCCCAAGTGGTCATCTAACAAATAGTTCATTTATTAACACTCTAATGTAAATTAGAATCTAATAAGTAAGTAAAGCATCACTTACTCTCAAAACATCAAGTCCAATTAAATCTAGGTAGCATGGACTGTCACCTCTACTAATCTACATGATTAGTTATCTATTTGCAAATTTCAAAATGGTTATAGGAATAGCAACATTCTTCCTACCAAAATAAAAACTCCACTGAGTAGAAACTTAGAAGATTTAAAAAAAAAAAAAAAAACCAACTCGGGGACTGCAACAGGGCTGGTGTAGAGTTGATGCTTCTCAGATTGCCAGTAATGAGTTTGGTGAATGTATGACCAACCTGCAGAAGATAAAGGAGACAGAGCAGTATAAAGCTATGGACACCTCTGAAAAAATATACACCATATTGTTATTTTAAAGAAATATGTTAAGATGCTGCGATATCTTAAAGGAAAAATACTTGTCCTTAGGGCCCTAAAACAGCCCTGCAGCCTGTTCTCACCACACCCCTCTCTCTTTCTTGTTTTCCCAAACAATAAAATGCCTCATCTTTCAGCACTTTCCATCTTTAACCTTTACTTCTCTCATCTCAGAATACCAACATACTTCAGAGATGTTATCTCAGTAATCCTCTTAAGAGAGAGGATTCTCAAGCCAGATATCTTCCTGAAATCCACAAGTTTCATGAGTCTGCCTCATGGGAAGGATAATTCCTTTGTACATCTGTAGCATCTGTCTACACTGGGGCTTCCAAATACTTTTCCGAATGATCTAATTTTCCCTTTCAACATCCCTTGGAGGGAGCTAGGCAGGAGGTAATAATGATTCTATTTCTTTGAGGAGTAAAGCTAATGATTTGTTCCACAATGAGATGGCTTAGCCTGCAGCCATATCCTCTGGAAATTTCTATTGCAAAGAGAAGAACTTTAGTGTCTGAAAACAGTATTTCTTCTCTCAAATTGAAGGTAGTGGAGGGGGGAAGTGGCTTCACGAAGACCTCTAGTTAAACGCAGTTACATCTGAATCAATTCTCCTCTTGGCTAATCAGAGCAGACTTCCTAGCGTGTCCCGGTGTGTTCCCTGGAACACCTTGTGAGGACTTCCTGGCGAACCCTTGGCCAGATCGTTTTGGAAAACACTACAAATGAGCTTCTCCCTTTGGATGAGTCAGAACACATGTTAGCCTGATGAAGCCCTGCTAAGGTACCTCATTTAACATTGATGCATGGAATCCATTGCTTACGTAACAGCTGTTAGCAGCCCAGGAAATAAATTTTTGTGGAAGACATTGAAGAAACATCAGTCCAGACGTTTTTCCCCCTTGAGTCTCCTTATTCAGAAAATGGAACTAGAAGAACCGATCACAGAATGATACAATTAGCTAATTATTATTGAGTACTTACTTTTCCAGACATTAGCTTCTGTTTTCCTGCCTTAGGTATTATTGCATTTTATCCTCACAGTCTGTCTGTGTGGTAAATAATATTATTCCCATTTGTCAGAGGAAGAAACTAAGATTCAAGGAAGTCCTCTGAATGTTGACTTGACCCTGGGCTGTCTTCAGCCCCTCCTGCCACCTGTCTGGATACCTATCCTTGGTGAGTACAGCCAGCTTCAGGATTTTAAATACTGTCTTTAGGCTAATAACCCAGATCTGCATCTCTAGTTCTGACCATTCCTTGGGGGGAGACTTGATCTACAGACTTTTAACTGAAGACCCTTATCCCCACATTATTCCTCATCTGTTTCTACCTTTATTCAAAATACAAAATACTGGGGCACCCAGAACAAGAAGAATAAGGCTCATTGTTCCTTTGTAGTAATATAGCTCTGAACTTCAGGAGCTATAGAATTTCCCCTAGCCTACTGCTATAGCAGGCTCAGAAAATTGTCTGAGATAGTTCAAATGTTCTGAATCCCTTTTTTCAACCACCTCATGAAACCCATGTTTTAAAAATATTTGTCTAGCTAACCGATTGCATGTAGTAACAATGAAATTATTAATTTTCATTTTATATGCCATCTAAGTTATTTGACGGATATATGTTGTTTAAGGTACATTCTCTTCATGAGAATCAAGGTATTTTAAATCATTCTCTAACAAGGACAAGGTGAGCTGATGCTCTGATCTCTGTGTGGGTGTGGGTGTGGGTGTGTGTGTGTTTAGGTTTTGTAAATTTCTGAAAAACTGTTCTCCATCATTAAGCTTGGCACTTCCACACTAAAGAAATGCTCTTAAAACAATTCCCTTATTCTAAGGTCCATTTAGTCAAAGCTATGGTTTTTCTAGTATGGATGGATGTGAGAGTTGGACTAAAAAGAAAGCTGAGCACCAAAGAATTGATCCTTTGGAACTGTGGAGTTGTAGAAGACTCTTGAAAGTCCCTTGGACTGCAAGGAGATCCAACCAGTCAATCCTAAAGGAAATCAGTCCTAAATATTAATTGGAAGGACTGGTGCTGAAGCTGAAACTCCAATACTTTGGCTACCTGATGCAAAGAACTGACTCCTTGGAAAAGACTCTGATGCTGGGAAGGATTGAAGGCAGGAGGAGAAGGGGACGACAGAGGATGAGATGGTTGGATGGCATCACCGATTCGATGGACATGTGTTTGAGCAAGCTCCAAGCGTTGGTGATGGACAGGGAGGGCTGGCATGCTGCAGTCCTTGGGACTGCAAAGAGTCGGACACTACTGAGTGACTGAACTGAACTGAAGAGTATACTAGAATCTGTGTTCAAGGCCCTTCACAATTCATATCTTTACATATTGTGACAGATTTCTATGTGGGTCTTCACCTTATTATGGGGTTAGGTGTTGTTTCCATAATATTAGAAGTCTGTGTCTTCTTCAGTTCAGATCATAGATCATAGACCCAGCAATTTCTGCATTGAAATCATCTTCAAAATCCAAACCTGATTTATTAACAGAAAGCTATGAGCAGAAAACTATATTGACTTACCCACATTCTATTATCATAATTAACACTCTCAAAAAAAAAAATCAAACAAGTGGTAAAGTTTTCTGTTACAATGAAATATCTCCCTTGGGGCACTAATATTCTTCCAGGGCATTTCTTGTTCCTTTGATTTAACTTAAACCAGTGAGCCAGCCTCTTCCCAAGGGCAAATTAAGAAGGTCTGTTAACTCTTTACGTGCAACAGCTTCAAGAAATCTCAGCAAGGCCATTAATATTGTTTTGCCCTAGGCTTTCTACTTTTTAAAAGTCAGTTGTCATTTTCAAAGCGATCCAAAATAGCACACTCAACTGAACCCTGGAGCTTTGGAAATGTTAATGCCCTCCATCAGCCATGACCTTGCCACTGGGAAGTGATTTAGCACTAGGAGAAAGGGGCCCACTATCTTTATCACACCGGTTTACACCATCAGCTTCAGAAACTGTGTGAGAGAAGAATCAATAGCGTGTTAAGACCAATCTTGAAGAATGCCGAGACAAAGTGGGCCTGCTCTGAAAGTGCTGAGTGGAAGGAGAATTTTTGAATACAACAAAGGGGAAGTCAGTTCTCATGGAACAGCTAAATGAATCATGTCTCAAGTTGGAATTTGTCATTGAGAATGACACCCAGGAGCCCTCTGTATACTTCAGGGAAATCCCATAAAATGCCTAATGAAAAACTTGTATTTTAGAGTTAAACAACACAGAATCAAATAACAAAGCCAGAAGGAATGCATTCTCAACACAGCCGTGTACATTAAGAATTGGATGACATAAATAGTCCCGAAAAGCTTACTAAAGAAAGTGTCCAGGGTAGAACCATCTCCTGTGTAGAAAGAAAGGCAAAGTTAAACTTCATCAAAACTTCCTGGAAATATAACTAGATTTCCTGTAATCCTGGCGAAGGGATTATCTCTGGATAACCAGCAGAGAGCACGAAGCTTCTAAAACTAGCAAAAAAAATAAATAAATAAAAATAAAAAAAATAAAACTAGCAAAGGAGGTATTCCCACAGCACTCCAAGTGAAATCACTGTGGAAAAGAACTAGCAGCTCGGTCCCTGAGATCATTACAAGAGAATGTTTGATTTCCCATGGCAAGCCTAATTGTGACATGAACAGCTGTCAACAACAAAATTAGAAGGATCTGTCATTCTAGGGAATTTATCCACATTTGCTTGTCCTATTTCTTCACCGTGGCTCAAGAGAGTGTTTTCAAAGAATTCTTCCAGTAAAGGTTTTCATTATTCAAAGGGGAGACACTCAAGTTATTTGACTTTATATGTTATAAATGAGGGGCTTCCCAGGTGGCTCAATGGTAAAGAATCTGCCTGCCAATTCAGGAGACTCGAGTTCGAGCCCTGGGTCAGGAAGATCCCCTGGAGAAGGAAATGGCAACCCATTCCAGTATTCTTGCCTGGAGAATCCCATGGACAGAGGAAACTGGCAGACTATAGTCCATGGGGTTGCAAAGAGTCAGACATAACCGAGCACACATTCATGCTATACATGAGATACATTTGTATCAGTAACAAGAATCCCAAACAAATGTTTCTTGAATGACAAATTCAAGGACATGAAAATATCTGGGACATTTCTTTGATCCAGAAATCATTCCATGTTGAATATAGTCGATTCTCATTATTTGCAAAGTTATGTTCTATAAGTCACTGCAGACCCTGAATTAGCAAATACTGAACCATTGCTCCTATGAGAAATACAGGGTTAGGTTCCAACAAGCTTTTTTTTTTTTTTTTAATCGGAGAATAGTTGCTTTATAGTGCTTTATAATGTGTTAGTTTCTGTTAAATGGCAAAGTAAATCAACTATACATAGATGTATGTCCCCTCTTTTTTGGATTTCCTTCCCATTTAGGTCACGCAGAGCACTGAGTGGAGTTCTCTGTTCTCTGCAGTAGATTTTCATTAGTTATCTATTTTATACATAGTGGTGTATATATGTCAATCCCAGTACCCCAATCCATCCCACTCAGCCTCTCCTTCAAGCTTTTTGTCACATTTTCACCAACCAGTCAATGCATATAGCCTTGTTTTATGTGTCTCTCCTGAAAGACACCTTATTTGATACATATTATTGATTCATTGGGCTTCCCTGGTGGCTCAGAGGTTAAAGTGTCTGCCTCCAATGGGGGAGACCTGAGTTTGATCCCTGGGTTGGGAAGATCCCCTGGAGAAGGAAACGGCAACCCACTCCAGTATTCTTGCCTGAAGAATCCCATAGTTGGAGGAGCCTGGTAGGCTACAGTCCACGGGGTCACAAAGAGTCGGACACAACTGAGCGACTTCACTTTCACTTTATTGATTCATTAACATTGAATTCATAGTCAAGTGTACCATAACTCATACCTGAATGAAGTTTATCTAAAACACAGTTTTCTCCATAGGGCATATCATAGCCTTAGGAACTAGACAGAACTTCAACGCTACAGTTGGGGGCTGTTTTAAAAAGGGAAATCACCAAGTATTAGCAAAGCACACACAAAAAATGTGGCATTAAATATATCACCAAGGAGAAACTCATTTACAGTTTAAGAGCTGAAACAAGAAGGCAGAGCTTTGCCTTGTTAGACTGCTTCAGCTGGAAAGATGAACTTGGCCTCTCTGCCGATGTCTGCAGACATGTTTGAATTTCTATTTGGGGGGTTACAAATTAATTTTAATGAGTACAGTCTTCCCTCACTATCTGCGGGAGATTAGTTCCAGGAGCCTCTGCAGATCTCAAAATTGAATTCAATCTGAGTTTGGTTGAATTTGCAGATTCAAAACCGTGGATATGGAGAAGTGAAGTGAAAGTCGCTCAGTTGTGTCTGACTCTTTGCAACCTCATGGACTAAATAGTCCACGGAATTCTCCAGGCCAGAATACTGGAGTGGGTAGCCTTTCCCTTCTCCAGGGGATCTTCCCAACCCAGCAATCAAACCGAGGTCTCCCGCATTGCAGGCGGATTCCTTCCCAACTGAGCCACAAGGGAAGCCCATAGATATGGAGAGGATCAGTTTAAAGTGAAAGTGTAGTCCCTCAGTCACATCCAACTCTTTACAACCCCGTGGACTGTAGCCTGCCAGGCTTCTCTGTCCGTGGGATTTCTTAGGCAAGAATACTGGAATGGGTTGCCATTCCCTTCTTCGAGGGATATTCCCAACCCAGGGATCAAATCCAGGAGAGGGTCAACTGTAGGCAAATTCACAAAAACAGAATCCATAAGTAATGAGGATTGACTGTATATGTTGAAAATGGGAGTCAGGTTATAAGTCAGTCACTCTGATGGGGTAATTCTGTTTCACTGGTGGTTGTACTTGTTTAGGTTTCAGAGTCAGAGTGTTTTTGGAGATAAGAGTTCCATACAAAATGTGGAAGCCAGTGCACTGCGTGCTCTAGGAAGAAACTCCTTGTGTAACTTCCTAATCTTTCCATGGTTCTTCCAGGTGTTTCAGGGATGTGGCCAACCCAAACCTGCTCCAGCTCTCAGATCTGCTCGCTCAGCTCCTGAAAATTTTAATACACGATTCAGACCTTACAATCCTGAGGAAAGACCCACCACTGCTGCAGGCACGAGCTTGGATCGGCTGGTGAGTCCCCCGGATTGATGGTCATCATGGCCACTTTCTGTTACCAAGGTTATTCTTCAGAAGACGTGATGGAATTCTGAAAAAGTTGGTTGTAAAAGTCATTTCAGCCTTATATCTGCTCCTGATCTTAATTAGAATATTGAAAAGTAATGAGATCTTCCTTTTAGGTCAAGAATTAGGTTATTTAAGAAGTCTTATCGCTATTAATCCACTCATCCAATGACCAAATTTTCAACTCCATATTTCTTCTGAAATATTAATTTGAAGACTAAGTTACAATGTCTTCCAGAGATATAATTACAATAGCACATTTCTTATTCATCTACTTTAGTTATTTTTTTAATTATGATACAGTGTAACTTTATTATGAATGTTCCTTTTATGTAAAGTTTTCTGTTTGAAAATACCTTGCCAAAAGACTCCAAATCAATATTACTACTATTTTTTTTCTTTTTTGTGTGTATTTTAAAAGTTGACATCCTTAGAAATAGTCACTCTTTGATCCATTTAAATGTGTGTCAGGGGACCAAATATCTATCATTGAAGTCATTTACTTGGAGATTACAACCATAAATATAGTAAACATGATTTTTAATGTGTTTCAGACATCAAATTTTGCTATAAAAATGAAAAGCTCATAATTTCCAAGAAATACTGCCTGAATGTTTTCAATATAATTTATAGCAGTGTAAACAATTTATATACCTGTAATTGTTAGTGCTGTTAATGTTGCTTTGCCAATTATCTTGATGTAAAATTAACAGATAAAAGCCTTAAGGTCATAAACACTTGAACCACATCTGATTATGTCATATAAACTCAGATCTCAAGGGTTTCTGGTTATGAAAATACTTTTATTAGTCACTGTTATAAATTATCATTTTAGTTAATATCCATCTACAGTGTAGAACTTGGAAGATTAAATTGGTAGCATTTGACCTCATAATAAGTAATCTCAGCATTATTCTCTATAAAAATCAAATGTACTTACAACACAAAGGCCTATCCAGGAAGCTCCAATATGAAGGGGTAAGTGCAGTCATTAACCACTAAATTATGTTATAAATTTACTGTTTATTAGCAAGTAAAACTCCCTCTTCAGTGTAGGTTTTGCAAAAGGGATAATCTGCATAATTGCTTCACCTTTGTACTTTACCTTAGTTATATCTATTGTCCATTCACAATTTCAGGAAAAGTTTAAAGTTAGTCACCTTTTTTCTTTTCAACAAAATGATGGTTTCATTAGATTCCATTGTTTGCATTCTCATTTTATAAATTCTTTTATATGCCAAGATCCTTTTAACCAAAGCACAGTTTATGAGTATGGGCTTGACCTACCCGTGTCTCTCTTTCCTTCTTTTTTCATTTCCTATTTCAGTTGGCTCTGCATAATTATTGAAACAATTCATGCTTTTCAGAATTTTTATAAATTCTACTTTCAGAACTAGGCACAATGCAAGATTAGTAAGTT
Organism: Cervus canadensis; assembly: GCF_019320065.1. Lineage (NCBI taxonomy): Eukaryota > Metazoa > Chordata > Mammalia > Artiodactyla > Cervidae > Cervus > Cervus canadensis. The sequence goes on along the minus strand of NC_057394.1, from coordinate 19,453,992 downwards.
TTTGAGATCTGCTGTGCAACCATTGTGCTATAGATAACAGTACTATATTGGTTAAGAGGCTAGATCTCAGGTTAAATGTTCTTACCACAGGAAAATAAAATTGGAAAACAAGTGGAGAACATTATCCACTTAGTTAAAACTGCATTGATTTTGAACAATATAATGACATCTACGACTACTAATTAATTTTTTTGCCTTTGAAACAGAAGCACAGTCTTCTCTCCTCCCAGGAAAGATAAACACACACACTCACACACACACACACACACACACACACACTCACACACACTCACACACTCAAACAAAGGAAGTAGAGCGAGAAAAATGCTTTTCCCAAGGCAACAGTATTTGTACAACTCAGTACAGCTCGAATAAAACATCAACACTTTGAGAATTTTATACAATGCCTAAAATCTAGTAGATATGAAAATTGGAATTGGAACCTTTTCTTTTAAAAAGGAACTTCACTGGTCATCCTCAAAATGCCCCAAATATAAGAGTCTTGAGAAGTCCTGGAAAATAGCAAACTGATTTAAGATCTTCTATTTTATGCACCCCTAAAGAATATTTAATCATTTTTTAAAAGAATTAGTAATGGTTAATCATATCATGAGGAAAAAACAAAGACTAAACTCAAGAGATACTCCCCTGGAGAAGGGAACGGCTACCCACTCCAGTATTCTGGCCTGAAGAATTCCATGGACGGAGCAGTTCATGGGGTCGCAAAGAGTCGGACATGACTGAGCGACTGACACTTTCCCTTTCAAACTCAAAGTACATAAGGACCAGAGTCAGTGTATACAAATCCAAATCAATAAGCCAATTTTATTCTAAAATATTCTCCAGTGGCATGTAGTACTTACTTCGTCATAGGTGTAGCTCCAGGCTCTATAAGGGAGAATGGCAGTTTTATTAATTTCTTATTAAATTAAATTCTGATTCCTCTCAGATTGTAAGAATCAGCAATTGGTAATTCACAGCCAGTCATAAACCAACCTGGAGCTACTTTTCCACCCCTAAGGCCAAGGAACTGCTTCCCTGTCAACAGGAGCGAGACAAGGTTATTCTTGAGAAACACAAGCTAGCTCCAAAGCTAACATCAGAATCTCCATTTGCAGCCATTGTTTCCTCCAAAGCTTTCTTTCCTTTGTGCGGTCAACACAGCTCTGAATAGCGAAAAGGTTGGAGCGGTTCCCTTGGCCAGACAGTGCTGGGCATCAGTCAGATAAAATCATCTTCAAGATGCATGTGTAGGTGAAGGGTCCTGCTGGGTCTGACATATATTACTGCCTATTTTGAATGTTTATGAACAAATCTCGTGTTACCTACTCCTGTTTTAATTTTCTCCTGCAACGATGTTTCCTGAATATTTATAAGAAGCATGTGTCCCCAAAAAGAAGGGTAATTGGAAAAGACTTCCTTTAATTTCTCTCAGTGTTTCAGCAGAGGACACGCTTCAAAAGGACAGCAACTGAAAGACCATCCCAATCACCCTACCCCTTTTGCCAAAGTGAAAATGACTTAACTGTAAAACTTGGAGAATCACTTCTTACTACAATTTAAAATTAGTACCTGTGGCATTAACTTTGGGTTCCATCGGTAAATGTTCTTATACCAGCTATTATAAAGCTATTTTTTATGTGAAGTGGTAGTTATGGGGATTGTTTTTAGAAGTAAATCTCCTAATCCCCAACTGGGTAAACTGCCTCTAAACCTTATATAAAATAATTAAAAACAAAACTCTCTCTTTAAAATATATCAGTAGCAAAAAAATATATATATATATCAGTAGCATCATTTAGTCTCTTCTTACCTTTATAAAGCAGTCAATCTTTTATAGCATTAGGAAACACTCCATATGTTCCTCCAAATTTATACTGGCAAAAAAAAAAAATTGTTTAGATATAGCTTTCAGACATGCTATTGTAAAGTAATTTTTATCACCCCATAATGAATGAATATCCTTATATAAATCCACTGCTGATGGAAAGCTGACTCATCAGAAAATACTACAGTCCTTCCTGCTATGGTTTGTTCAAGATAAAAATGCCATCAACTAAACTGATTAACAAACTGGTCCCGTTATCATGTGTCTCTTTCCTATCACCCACACTCACTCTAGTAGTCCTTCTGTCCCAGCCCACTGTTACGGATTTTCAATTAAATAGACCAGGGGTGTTCATTTGAAATCAGGAAGAGATTGATTCTCTTTCTTTTTTTCTTAAATTTACATTCTGTGAATTCTCTTAATAATTTAGTGCAAAATAATTATTTCTTTAGAGAAAATTTCACCCAACCGTCACTGAAACTATAGAGTGTAAGAATAAATCAGCATAAAAATAGCTGGATTTTTAAGATCTGCCCACAGCGCAGTGTTTCAGGTCATCCTCTGTTAAGGATGGTTAGTTGTACGGCTCAGAATATTACTGTACAACATGCTATACAACCCCTGGACACGCTTGGGCAGAAAATGTCAGTTATTTTACTCCAGCTGATTCGTTAGAGCAAAAGTAATAATACAGTAAATTGTGTGTCTTAGCAGAATACGTTTTATTAAAGTAGATAAAAAAAAAAACTGGACTTGAAAGTTAATTCAATCAAGTTGGCAATGAGTTAGACCAATGGGTCTCCAGTAAGTATTCAACACCATGCCATGTATGCAGGTTCTTGAATATTCTACTTGTCATTCTGAGGGAATTGGGAGTGGTGGTGGGTGGAATGCTAGTCTGCAAAGCTAAACATTATACCTGTGCTGTACTATTATGTATAGAATAATCTCTCTTTCTTTTTCCTTTGAATTTGTTTTCCTCTTGCTTCCCAGAGGATTGTGTGGAGGACAATGCAACATAGTGTAAGCTTTGGTCTTCTTATTCTTCTTCTCATCCCCGTTTGTCTTTGTACAGTTGTTCCAGGGAGTTCCTGAGAAATCCCGCCTCCACTTCCTCTTTCCAAATTGTCCAGAGAGCGAACATTGAAAACTGTATGTGACCAGTGGGTTTAGGAATGTCCTCTCGGCTTGGTATTTATGGTTAAGGACATTTGTGGTTTTCTCTCTCAATGGCAAGGTTTTCAGTCTCAGCTTTGTGGAAGACTAGCTCATTTGGTGGCTGATTTAAATTCTGTCCCTACATTCAGAGTATGTGTAGCCTGCCTGAAAAACTCTCTCTTCCCTGATAGAATATATTGGATTTTTTTTTTCTTGTGCTGAGCAAATAATTACCTCCCTAATAATAACAACAAACCAACATCAACTCTCATGCATAAGGAGCTAATTTTTCCATTAGCTGGGGACATAGAGAATTTAGGGGGTAAGGAATATTGGTGATACAGCTTGTTTATTTTTTTTCTCCTACTCAAATTTACTGATGAGTTTTATTGCATTTAGGGAGAGACCATTGGGTATTTACTGTGACAGAGCAATTTGTATTGGAGATGAGGACAGGCACACCCAGGTTATCCTACCTGACTTTCCCTATTAATCATAATAATCAAATAGTTATGTGATCCAGTGGTTTTTGTAATATCACTCCATGCTGGTCCTACCACTTCAGAAAGACCTGAGGCCTCCTTAGGGTCATGGACCTGTACGAGAAGATGCCTCTCACCTGATGAATTCATTTATTCATGCAGTACACCTATGTCATGATGCTACACGCCTACCTGACCCTCAATTCAGGCAATGGCAACACTATGTCTAAATTTCCTCCTCTCAAATTCATGTGTTTAAAAGAAAATGTCCTCTGAGTAGTATCCCTATTCATCATTCCAGGTCTCGGAGCCCAGGGCAGTTTGGATAAGGGAAAAAAGGTTAGAGGTAAATCTGAAAGTTTAGAGGTAAATCTGAAGGAAGGTACTCCTTCCAGAAGTACTCTGGAAGGGAAGATCTTGAGGAAGGAACAGGAAATACAGATAGCCTAAGGTCTCCTGGTGCTAAATGAAAAGTGGGAGAAGAAAGCATCAGTGGTGGGACAAGTCAGGGTTCTATTACTTTGGTCCACTTGACAAAACTCGACTGCCTCCAGTTGACAGAATGTGCCAACCCTCAGCAGCATTCTCTTGGTATCTCCAGATTGTCTGGCAGTTGACCAAGTCCAACCTCCTTATCTGATAGTCATCATGACCCTCAGGGTTTTCCCCCAAGAAGAATAATGTCCTTAAACATGTTGGAAAGAATGTAAATCATAATATCATCTCCACCCACTCCCCAACTGTGCTGGACTTCTCTGCTTGTCTCCTATAATACTCTTTAGTTAGGCTCCCCCAAATCAGATGTCTATTATTGGATATGTTTCTTCCAGAAACACAATGCAGTTCCTGAAATGTATGAGCGTGCCACAGGTGTTAATATTAATAGGTATAAATTTAAGTACTTAGCAAATATCACCAAGTCCTGGGAACCCGAACACTTTTCTTATGGTTCGGAAGCAAAATGGACAAAGCAACTCGCATTCTGGCTGCCGTTTCCTGCCTGATGGTTAATCCCAGTTTCGGAATAAAATGCTGCTCATAAAAATGTTCTTGCATGCCTCTTTGGGACCATTTTGGTGTGATTTAGGAAGTCTTGGTTGTAAGGATGAGGGAAACTGTCTGTTGTTCATTTTAAATTGCCATGGCATTTCATTGTCACCTCAAAGGATTCTGCATCCGGCTAATCCACTCTTTTGCATTTCAAAAGGATGTCAGGCTGTGTTTAAGAAACTGCTTTATTATCTAGAGCCTCAGCTGCTGTCTTTAGGTGAAACTGATATTTTCCATCTTCCACCTCGGCAACAAGACACAGACACATGTGGAGATAATACATACACACCCTCAGTCTTTGCATGGCCCAAACAGGAGAAGCTAAAACCTCAGTAACGACAGTAAACCAGATTCTGCGCTTTAATT